>NC_140181.1:86161761-86216761 GCF_963971535.1 Notolepis coatsorum | reverse complement strand
TAAGATATTCCTGTATTGATCCCCTTGGGGAAATTCAGGCATCATAGCAGCATTGGGGAGGGGGGAGGGAGGGGAGGTACAGGTATGGACAGGCAATATAATTATACTACAGTAGAAGGTAATAATAGGCAGTGTAAACAATATAATTAACTCTGAATATATGCATCTGAGCAAGTAGGCAGTGTGATCAAAGGTGCAGATGAGGGTCTCTGTACACCCTATCAGTTATATTATACATTACAATAAATATGGTTACAATAAACACTAGAATCTAAATATATACTATATGAGTAAGTAAATTATACAGTATATACACACACACAGGTGCAGTATACATAAGGTACCCTAATTGAGGTGAGAGTCTGTGGCTGAACATGCTTCTCATCTTGACTAGTTCTTTATGGGGGTGGGAGGGATATGGAAAACTAATGTTAGCTTATGTCTATTGTCATCATACAGTAGGCTAATATCTGAATGAATGAATGAATGAATGAATGAATGAATGAATGAATGAATGAATGAATGAATGAATGAATGAAAACTTTATTTAACAGATTGCAGAATGGGTACAATACAGTACGGCTCAATACACACAATTGTTAAGGGGATGCAGACCAGAGAAAGACGTTTGTCTTGTTTACATCAGGGTCCCCCATTTTCAATTCATAGTGACATTTATGACATACACAACATACATGACATCATGACATTTATGGCATAGGGACATACATAACATACAGGTATATAGTACTGTTACATTTGTGACATATACGATATGCAAATATACAGTACTGTTACCCATAGATCCTAACAGAGAATATATACATATGATGGGGAGGAGACTGTACATTAGGAGGGGGTGGGTGGGTGGGAGAGAAATATACATATGGTGGGGAGAGAATAATATACATACGGTGGGGAGGAGACTGTCTAGGAGGAGGTTGGGGGGGGGGGGGGGTGGACATTTACGATGGCCAGTTTCGAATTGCAGCCTCCCGTAGGTGCTCTTTAAGATCGGTTTTGAATGTGGGTAGGGATTCATATTCCTTTACAGCTGTGGGTAGGGCGTTCCACATTGATGTGGCATAATTGCGAAACGTGTTTAGTCCCTTGTTTGAGCCGAATCTGGGTTTAACATGATTTGTTGAGCTCCCTCTGGTGTTGTGGTCGTGGTATTCACTGACCTTTGGGAAGTATTTTGACATGTACATGGGTACCTTGGTCGTGTAGTGTATCTTGTAGACCAGGCCCATTGCAAGTTTCTGTACTCTGTCGTCTACTCTAAGCCATCCTAGGTAGTCAAAGTGGGCAGGGGTGAGGTGGGTTCTAGGAGTAAGGTCAAGTAGTAGTCTGACCAGTTTGTTTTGAGATGTTTGTAATCTTGTTTTTAGCGCCTTTGAGGTGCTTTGGTACCATGAGGTGGAAGCATAGTCGTAGTACCCTTGAATGAGTGCTCCTGCCAGAGTCTTCAGGGTATTCTTGTTTACCAGAGAGGATATCCGGTACAAGAATCTAGTTTGTTGGTTTTATTACATTGGATGCCATTTTGTCACAGGAAAGATTTGCCTCTAGGATGGAACCTAGGTATGTAATTTCATATTTCCTTCATCTTTCCATCTCAAAGCAATGATACACTAACATATTTAACCTGATCGACCCAATAGTTGTGTTAATATTGAGGTGTAACTGTTACACTGTAACATCAGGAGTTGTTCTTGATAAGATAATAGGCCTGCAAGACCCTTTTCGATTTCTGTTCATGTGTTTCATAAAGTAGCCACAAGGTGGCGGTTGGATTCCACCATCAGATTAATTAGCAGGCGGTGTAACTCGTGGTCCCTAGAAGCCACTCGTGTCACGATGACTTCGACTTGTAATGACTTCTGGTCTTTGTTGAAAGATTGATAAAAAATCCTTATCAAATGGATGCTGTTTACAGCCTGTGCATGGATAGCTTGTGACACAATTAATCAACTAATTGTAAATATATAGTCTCTAGACTAATTGGTTCAATATAAATACATTCTGTCACATTGAAATAACTTTCAGTTAAATCACGTTTTATAATAATCTGCGGCAACAACACACTCCATGCACTTCTGTCAGGCATTAGTAATAGTAACACCACCATAATTCACAAAAGCCTCCCAAACCAGTTGACGCCCTCAACCCCCCCCTTATCTGATCTGACTCCCCCCTCCTTTGACGTGCCCCCCCCCCCCCCCCCCCCCAAGCACACACACACACACACACACACACAACACGCACCGGCTTGCAGCCGATCTACCCAGCCAGCCATCCAGTCAGTCACCTCAAGTGAGACCAGGCAGGAGGAGGCAGGCAGGGACAACAACAACCGAACCGGTCCTGTTCCGTAAACGACGAGACGATCAGAAGCAGCAGCAGGACCGACAGAGGATGGGACCTCGGCGCTCGGAACACTCTTGATGTTGGACCTATAACAGTGTAATAAACACCGCTCCTCCTCCTCACAACGAGCGCAGCTCCGCGGGCGAGAGAGCCAAGAGTCGACCCCGTCTCTCAAAGTCCTTTCTCCCCCTTCTGTGACTCGTATTCCGCCACTGATCACACAATGGGCTGCTGTAGCGGACGATGCACGCTCATCTTTATCTGCACTTTACAACTGGTAAGTGTTTCGTATACTTTAATAAACTGTTGGTCTGTTTTAGAGGCAAAACGAAGTTTATTTTGTTTTGTTTTTCCCCTATCAACCCGTCTACTTTTCTCTGTCATCATGGTCCACATGTTAGTGTTGTGTTGTTAGTTGTAAATTAAACACGCATGTTTACATAGAAAACATGCGCATCGATTGTCCACCATGTGCAAACATCCACGTGTAGTAGTAGGATTGCCTGTGTATTTCTGCCTGATTTAAGAAGGCAGGACTATCCCGTTTTGTGAGACACAACATAGGTCGTGACAGTAGTGGTGGTGGTGGTGACTGGTGGTGATGTACTGGTAAGCCCCCCCCCCCCATGACAGCCCGTCTCAATTATAGTCGAGTGATGGGCAGTATTGTGGAAGCTATAGTCTGATTACAATGCCTCATTTGGAAGGAATACACTGTAATACACTAGGTTATTACCAGCCTATATCTGTGTTGTGTGTTAATGTTAACCATCTTCATGGTTGAGATGATGGCCTAGCACAGACTACTATTCAACCCATGTATGGGAGGGAGTGGGAGTCACTTCAAACAAGCCCTGCTGTGTGAGTCATCACCTATTTGAACACAGATAACACCCCCCCCCCACCCCACCCCCCATTGTCAAGAGTGTCAGGGCTTGTGCTTCAAACGATCTTGTTGTCTACATAGCCTAATGGCCAAGAAGCCTATCACACAAAGTCTATAAGATCTGATAAGTCGTATCTCAGAATCTCCGATGCATCTCACTTCCTACCCAGTGCACGACGGTGGGACTCGGTGATCCGCAGAGCGCCGTGGATACTTCTCGCCCCCGGTGGAGATAGATTGTCTTCCGTTGGCGATCAATGAAGTGTGAGCCGTGACATTTTACCGATGGCAGCCAACCGTACAGTCTGAGCCTCCGCCTCCCCCTGTAGGCTCCACTCTGTCCACCAGCCGGCCTCGTCTCTCCCACCCACCACCCCCTAGAGTGGAGTTTACTTGACAGGGTGTGTGACAATGTTATTTATGGTCGTATTAAAAACTGAGCCTGTTCATGCTGTAAAACAGCCTGACAGTATACACAACCTCGTCAACAGCACTGGGAGCAATCAAATATAACGTCTCCCTCGTGAAGAGTGGAAACGGGAGAGCTCTGATATCTTCTGTTGTGCACGAGGGAATGTGAGCACAAAGAAAACGGGAGAATTGAATGTCCCCCGTCAACACGCGACACAGAGAGCACCCCTGGGGGGTCGGGGCTTCGACTATCTGCCCAAAAGTTAACGATACAACCCAAGTTCAGCTAAGCCCAAATAAGCCACCCAGCTCTACTTAAAGACACCCCCCGCGCTCAGCATTTAGGAGGTGTTGCTGGAGACACCTCAGAAGGGCCCCCCTGTCCTCCTCTGACCTCCTCCTGTGATTCGGCAGCACAAACGCTGATTTCCTGCCATCGTGTACCGAGTCTAAGTGGAGCTCACACCCTGCAATCTGCGTCAAAATGTGATCTGTGTTGCCCTCAGTGTTTGCAGTTCCCAGATGATTGAGCTGAATGCGCTCCAAACAATGTTTTTACAGCGATGGATGACGGCACAGTTTAGAAGTATGCACAGGAGGGGTCCTATGTTGGCCTGTCTCCAAAGCAGCGAGCCAGATATTTGATTTGAATACCCTCCTCTACGTGCACAGGCTGTAGAATCAGACTAACTACTAGTGGAACAGTTGTCCTCTGATCATTTCCTCACCATGACCTTCTTCCACACCCATGCCTGCCTGCGGACCTCCCCCCTCCCCTCCCCTAGCTCACCTCTGAACTTAACAGAGGGTCGGTGTGTGTGGAACACCTGTTCCGCTCTCAGGGTCCAGCCCTGGGAATTCACCCGCCAGTTAAAGAGGCATTTCACCAATGTGTGTAACCCGAATGCCTTCGCTCTGTAGTGAGGAGGACATGTGGTGACGCTCTGTAGTGAGGAGGACACATGGTGATGCTCTGTAGTGAGGAGGACATGTGGTGATGCTCTGTAGTGAGGAGGACATGTGGTGATGCTCTGTAGTGAGGAGGACATGTGGTGATGCTCTGTAGTGAGGAGGACACATGGTGATGCTCTGTAGTGAGGAGGACATGTGGTGATGCTCTGTAGTGAGGAGGACACGTGGTGAGGCTCTGTAGTGAGGAGGACATGTGGTGAGGCTCTGTAGTGAGGAGGACATGTGGTGAGGCTCTGTAGTGAGGAGGACATGTGGTGATGCTCTGTAGTGAGGAGGACATGTGGTGATGCTCTGTAGTGAGGAGGACACGTGGTGATGCTCTGTAGTGAGGAGGACACGTGGTGATGCTCTGTAGTGAGGAGGACATGTGGTGATGCTCTGTAGTGAGGAGGACATGTGGTGATGCTCTGTAGTGAGGAGGACATGTGGTGATGCTCTGTAGTGAGGAGGACATGTGGTGATGCTCTGTAGTGAGGAGGACATGTGATGCTCTGTAGTGAGGAGGACATGTGATGCTCTGTTACTCCAGAGCTCGTGGCCGCATGCAGCAGCTCCCCCCGAGGAACTCCCCTGGATGACGTCGCCCGGAGGAGAGCAGACCTCTAGTGAGGGGCGACGTCATCCGGCTGAGTCTGTTCTGGAGTCTGTTCTGTAGTCTGTTCTCTGTTCTGTTCTGTAATCTGTTAGTGTTCTGTAGTCTGTTCTGTAGTCTGTTAGTGTTCTGTATGTTGTCTGTTCTGTAATCTGTTAGTGTTCTGTAGTCTGTTCTGTAGTCTGTTAGTGTTCTGTAGTCTGTTCTGTAGTCTGTTAGTGTTCTGTAGTCTGTTCTGTAGTCGGTTAGTGTTCTGTAGTCTGTTCTGTAGTCTGTTCTCTGTTCTGTTCTGTAATCTGTTAGTGTTCTGTAGTCTGTTCTGTAGTCTGTTAGTGTTCTGTTCTGTAGTCTGTTAGTGTTCTGTAGTCGGTTCTGTAGTCTGTTCTCTGTTCTGTTCTGTAATCTGTTAGTGTTCTGTAGTCTGTTCTGTAGTCTGTTAGTGTTCTGTAGTCTGTTCTGTAGTCTGTTAGTGTTCTGTTCTGTAGTCTGTTAGTGTTCTGTAGTCTGTTCTGTAGTCACAGAACATGTTGGTAAGTTTTGCGGCTGATCATTAAAATTTGTCTTCATGACAGAACAATAGGATTAAGTTTGAAAATAAGCAAAAATGGTAAAACATTTTAAATGGTGCATTTATATAGCGCTTTTATCCAAAGTGCTTTACAATTTGTTTCTCACATTTACCCTTTCATTCACACATTCACACACCGATGGCGGAGGCAACCATGCAAGGTGCCTGCCAACCTGCTCATTGGGAGCAGTTAGGGGTTAAGTGTCTTGTTCAAGGACACTTCGGCACTGCCCATGGAGGAGCGGGAATCGAACCGGGAACCTTCCGATCACCAGACGACCGCTCGACCTCCTGATCCACTGTCGCCCCAGTGAAGTGGCCCTTTAACACTTTGGGCGCCAGCCGGTCTAGCCATCTTTGTACTCAGTGTGCCACCGCTGTAAAGGATAGGGATTTTCACTGTGCGTCACAGTGTTTGCAGGGCTATATCTATATTCTATATTATAGCTATGGAGACAATACTATGGCTCATTTGACATTAACTATCCATCGTTCAACATGTGAAAAATAATAAATCTTTTCATGTATACGTTCGCGTGTTATATCGTGGTGAATATTGTATAGTTTCAGAGTGATCCTGGCTAATTCCTGGTAACTGTGTAATGGAGCAATATGTGAATTTAGCTAAAAGCATTCGCGTTGCTTGTTTTTTGATGCTTTGATCGTCAGCAATGGCATATATACGTTTTGGAGTACGTTACATATGATCGTTGCGATCGATGTGAAATCATTGATCAAAGTAGGATTGATGTCATATAGTCCTTACCTTTACTAGGAGGTATCCCAAAAAGAATATTTCAATTGTCTGATCGCGATTTCCAGTATTGATCCAGTATTGGTCCGGTCCCTGACATGAAGTGGCACAAGATATGCCTCAAGTGTGCTGAATGCGTTTCGAAGTGGTCGGATGAAGTGATTCACTTGGCTTGGTCTAAATTCTCCGCCCGGACCATATACAATGTAACACACAGTGTGAAATAAGGTTTCAAAGGGTGGGTGATACTGCCACCTAGCAGGATGCGGCCGGTATTGCACTTTTGGGATATCAGAATGATTTCCTATGGTAACACGAGGTCCGTGAACCTGTAATGAATTAAAAAAATAGAATAAAAGAAAAAACAACCAAAACCCAAGAAATCTCGGGTCTGGCACTCAACCGCTGGCGAGTTAACCCGAGAAATCTCGGGTCTGGCAGCCAATGTGTTAAGAGTAAAGGGACCCTGGATACTTAGAGATAGAGAGCTTGTCTGTGACCTCGTCGACCTCTATCACAAGTTCCACAACCTAATTGTTTATTAAAAAATCTTGAATTAGGCATGTTATCTTATTAGACACACAAAACACCCCTGTAAGCATACACACATACCTATATGGATGGGGACACGCACACACACACACACAGCGTTTCCGTTAGCCGGTAATTACCGGTATTTGACCGGCAAAATCTGTTGAAGTCCGACATATTTAATCTCTCCGGTCTTAATGTACGGTGAAAATAATTCCCTCTAAGCACAATTAGATTATTTGAATTGTATTAAAATAGGCTAAAATTAAATAGCCTATGCGATGAACGAAACAATCATTACATTTGTTTCATCGTTGCTTCTAATAATGACAACAACGTTGTCAGCGAGAGCTTAGTGCTGGGTTTGCGAGTGCATGTGCAGCTGCAGAGCCGGAGCTGCAGTGGCACAGTGCAGTACTCCAATTCAGCCATTGGCAATTCAGCTGTTGGGTGGGGGGCGCTGCTGAGCGGTCCCCAGATAGAGCCAGAAAACAGCTGAATCTGCTGCTCTGCATCGACATACTCTCGCAAATAAGTCGTTGGGAGAGAGAGAGAGTCGTCACGCAAACCCACAATAATGTTGCCGTCTCTCTCTGCCAAATTTCTCAGTTCTTCGCTTGATATAATTAATACAAATGTCCAATATAACGGAATTCGTTAGCTCATAAAAATGTGATTATAACAGACTGCTGTTTATTAATGTCGGGCGACTGCCCACAGACACCTATTTGATTTAAAGTCGGCAGCAGCACGGAGTCTCGGGACTTATTTTATTTGGAATATAATGACTATACGCAAAAGTAGCCTAGTTTTAAGTAAAAATATTATAAATCTACATGCCTTGATGATGTCATTCTTTTGTTTTGTTGTCATTCTTTTGCCTATCAATTGTTTTTAAGCTCAATAAACTCTGACCGGAATTTCTCTCATTTGACCGGTAGATTGAAATCTACCGGACACTGAGGCCGGCAACAATTTTTTCTAACGGACACACACACACACACACACACACACACACACACACACACACACAAATGCACACCTTTATGGAGCAACCTTGGGGAACACACCTGTTCTACCCTCCCCAGTCCTTGGACCTTCTCTGCCTCATTAGGGAGAAGGAGTGCCAGCCTTTGTACAGAGGAGTGTAAACCCGTCAGCAGGCGCCTGAAGACTCCCCCGAGGCCGAGAGAGACCCACGGAGACAGCTTTCTTTTCCTTGGGCACTATTTCTGGGTGACCTGAAACTTCCTGTCTACCGGCAGAAATCCTACATACTCTCTCACACACACACACACACACACACACACACACACACACACACACACACACACACACACACACACCTACGCACACACACACGTACACGTACACATGCACACTTATATGACAAGTTTTACCTGCAAGGAGGGGTTGCACTGAACCCTACATGACCCTCCAACGTTCCATCAGGTTGTGTAAGTGTGTGAATGTGTATCGTGTCTGTCTACACACTACAAGTTATGGGTTATGCAGTACATGCAGCCTACCATGGCTGAAGTGATTACGTTAAGTTGACAGGGACTACTACCACCATGTTAGTCCTGCTCCATTGCAGGGCAAAACTACCATGAATGAAACAAAGTACCACATCCCCCTATGGGATGTAAAAGTAGCCCTATTGAAACCACCGTGCTAATGAGTCCGGCAGCGTGCTTTGATCAAGCCTCTTCTGGCAGATCTCAGTCGTCCCTAATTGAATGGACCTGTCTCAAACCCTGCCCCTTTTCTTGATCCTCCAATCACAGCTGTCGCTTACCTCGGACAAACTTGGTTTGTCCGAGGTAAGCGACAGTTGTGATTGGAGGATCAAGAAAAGAGGGCAGGGTTTTGAGACAGGTCAATTGAATTGTGGTGTTGCTCTCTGGTCATCGAGTGATGGGCGGGCGGGCGGGCGGGCGGCGGGACTCATACCCCAGAGAGAAGCAAGGCAGCAGATAATGAGCCTGTATTGATTGGAAAGCCTGCGCTCCCTCCTCTCACTCCTCTATACTGTTGTCTAACTCTGCCAGACACTGAGGCTCAGGCCGCCTGGTTGTCTGGTCAACCCCAGAGAGCCACTGTAGTGCTGGCAGCCTGCCCCATGTCTGTGTAATGATTTGTTTGGACTGCCCCCCCCCCCTAGTCATTGGGTTTGAAATTGGATGTGTAGACCTGGAGATGACCTGGGAAGCAGTTTGAACGGTCAGGTTTGGGAATGGGTTCAGGGTACAAAGTGAAGTGCACACACAGCAGGATACATAGTGGTGTATGAGAGCTCTACTCTGTGGAGATGGTCCTCAGAGGCTGATGGAGATGGTCCTCAGAGGCTGATGGAGATGTTCCTCAGAGGCTGATGGAGTGCAGATGGTCCTCAGAGGCTGATGGAGATGGTCCTCAGAGGCTGATGGAGTGCAGATGGTCCTCAGAGGCTGATGGAGTGCAGATGGTCCTCAGAGGCTGATGGAGATGTTGCTCAGAGGCTGATGGAGATGTTGCTCAGAGGCTGATGGAGATGTTGCTCAGAGGCTGATGGAGATGTTGCTCAGAGGCTGATGGAGATGTTGCTCAGAGGCTGATGGAGATGTTGCTCAGAGGCTGATGGAGATGTTGCTCAGAGGCTGATGGAGATGTTGCTCAGAGGCTGATGGAGATGTTGCTCAGAGACTGATGGAGATGGTCCTCAGAGGCTGGCGATGCTGCTGGTGAATGCAGCTCACTCCATGGGCTCTGCGTGATTGATGAAGGAGGCCTCTTAATTGGTCATGATGGTTCAGGGTTTGCAGTGGGTTGGGAAAGGACAGGCAGGCAGTCACATATGCACACTCTACACACACACACACGCGCACACGCACACACACAGACACCCACACAGAACCTGCGTAATGAGGTCAGAGCTGAGCGTTGACCCTACGACCGGCTGCCTCAACTATGTGGGCAGCACAGACGAGCCTGCCCTGTGCATAATGACTTGTGAGTTATAGGGCAGGAGGTCGTGTGTGTGTGTGTGTGTGTGTGTGTAGGTGTGTGTGTGCGTGCGCTCGTGGCAGGGGGACTGCAGCTCAGTATTCTGAGGGATGGACGCACTGCTTTGTGTGACTGCATGAAAGACAGAGATTGAGAGGTAGAGAATGGACGGGGGCTATTTATCTGATCCCAGATCAGATGACGAACAAGGTCTCCGTCTGAATGTGTCTATAGGCTACCGGCCTCGCTGACTGCCGTCTTCATCCCGTCTCGATGACGGGCTCCTCTGCTGCATCATGGGAGTAAGAATGAGCTGCAATTCCATTAGAAGTAATAGGAGGAGGTGGAGGCATTAAACCCACATGATCTCATCCTCAGCATCAGCAGCTAAAGGTTAACCTATCCCCACAGTCACTGTGTGTGTCTGTCTGGGGGGGGGGGGGGGGGGTAGGTGTGTGTATGAGAGTGTGTTTGTTTGTTTGTGTAGATGACAAAGCTCTTTTCCCACGACAAAGCACTCACGGAGACTAATGCTGAGGTTACACCTTTCGTATCATCTTCGTATTGTTTTCTTATACGCATCGCCGCGTATCGCCGCGACGTCATGCGCCTCGAGTCACACTTTTGTTTTTTTTTTCGTTTTTGTCACCAGAGCACACTGATGAAGTACACTGCCAAAGCAGTAGGTGGCAGTAGGTGGCAAACATGAAGGCAATTTCAACCAATCAGAACGAATGTGCCAATACACTTCCTGGAAGCTCCAGCAAAGAAAATGTCAACAAGGCAGGCGCCTATGCCGCGCCACCATCTTGCTTAATGCAGCAATTCTTTTTTCAGCAAAGCCTAATAAAAGTGCAATAAACAAAACGGATACATTCACTGTGTGTTCTGCCTGTCATTTGTTGATGAAACAAAACTAACATCAACACAAGTGACCACCAAGAGCGGATAGTTTAGGCTAAAAAACGATCGGTATCATTGTAGCATTGTTAGCTGCATGCTAACTGTTGTGTATTGACATTCTAAGTTTGCCCCTTATTAGATAACGTCACGCCCCCTGCTAATAAGTACTGCCGTGATTGTAATCACCTGTGTTGAGTATTCCACTAAAGAGCTGTCAACTGGAATTTACCCGTGTCTCGTGTCTCCTCATTATTATATGTTATACTAAATAACCAGATGAGTATACAACAAAAACCAAGAAGAGGGTGAATCTGTTTCACAGTTTGTAGCTGTACTTAAACGCCTGTCTGAATATTGTGAATTTGGTATTTCACTCAATGACACCATACGTGACAGACTGGTGTGTGGTCTACGCAGTGAGTCTATTCAGAAACGACTACTGAGTGAAGCTAACCTGAGACTGGAAAAGGCCATAGAGATAAGTACGTCAATGGAAATGGCTGCCCGAGAAGCACAGCAGCTAAGTCTATCAGCCCAAGTGCACAAGTTGTCTTTTGAGGACAAGAAGACAACAGCTGGCAAGCCATGCTACCGCTGTGGGAGAATGGGGCATCAGCCATCAGAGTGTTGGTGTAAAGACGTAGACTGCAGAAACTGTGGTTTAAAAGGCCATATCGAACGTGCTTGTGGTAATAGGAAGACCCAGACATACAAACAGCACACTGAGATGAAGAAAGGTGGTTTCTACAGAAACAAGAAGAAACGTGTGAATAAGATGGAGCACGAACAGGACGAGCAGAGTGACTGTGAGTCTGATGATGATGATGATGATACTGTACATGTGTTATCTGTGCTGGACAGTGATGATGGATACTGGGTCACACCACTGTTGGACAATAAAGCAGTGCGGATGCAAGTGGACACCGGCACACGTGTGTCCATGGTATCGGAGGCTGTTTTCAGAGAGAAGCTGCAGCACCTGACTCTTCGAGTGAGCAAATTGAAGTTAAGGACCTACACTGGAGAGGCTGTTCCAGTGTTAGGAGTTGTGAATGTGACAGTGGAACACAACAAGCGGAAGAAGACTCTTCCACTGTACATCATTCGTGGAAACCGTCCAGCTCTGCTAGGACGGCGATGGCTTGAGAAACTCAGACTGAACTGGCAAGAAGTGTTCATGGTTAAGGATGGAGACACAGGCCCCCTACAGGAGATTTTGAAGAAGCACTCCAAAGTTTTTGGTGGAGACCTTGGTAGCATGAAGGACATTACTGTTAAGCTGACAGTCAAACCAGGAAGCACACCGAGGTGTTTAAAGGCTAGACCTGTTCCGTATGCCATCAAACCCAGGGTAGATGCAGAACTAGACAGATTGGTGGAGAGTGGGGTATTGGCGCCAGTGAGCACCAGTGAATGGGCCACGCCGATTGTTCCAGTCATGAAGAAGGATGGGGGTCTAAGACTCTGTGGTGATTTTAAAGTCACTGTGAACCCTGTCTTGATTGCAGAACAGTATCCACTACCCCTCATTGATGAACTCTTTTCTGGTTTAGCTGGGGGACAGAAGTTTAGTAAGATAGACTTGTGTCAGGCATATCTCCAGATGCATGTAGATCCAGAGTCACAGGAACTGTTGACCATAGTGACACACAAGGGGCTATTCAGGTACCAGAGGCTTCCTTTTGGGATTACTTCTGCTCCAGCACTTTTCCAAAGAGCAATGGACCAGATCCTAAGTGGGCTACGAGGGGTCCAGTGTTACCTGGATGACCTGCTTATCACAGGACCGGATGAGCAGTCGCACTTAAGGAACCTGGGGGCCACACTGCAAAGACTGGAGGAATATGGTCTTAGAGTCCGGGAAGACAAATGCGAGTTTTTCCAACCTTCTGTCGAGTACCTGGGGCACGTGATTGACAGCACTGGACTCCACAAAGCACCGTCAAAGGTGAAGGCTATTGTGGAGGCTCCATCTCCGACGAATGTGAGTCAGTTGAGATCATTCCTTGGCCTGCTGACATACTATGCGAAGTTTGTGCCTGACCTTGCCAATAGGCTGAAACCGCTCCATGAGCTGCTACACAAAGCCCAAACATGGAATTGGACAGACAAATGTGAGGCAGCTTTCAAAGGAGCAAAGACAGCCCTCTCTCAGTCTGAAGCCCTCACCCACTTTGACCCCGCCTTGTCACTTCAGCTGGCGTGTGACGCCTCACCTTATGGTGTGGGTGCAGTAGTATCGCACATCATGCCATCAGGGGAAGAGAGACCTATCGCCTTTGCATCACGGACGCTGAGCAAAGCGGAAAGCAATTATGCGCAGATTGAGCGTGAAGCACTGTCTATAGTGTTTGGAATAAAAAAATTTCATCAATATCTCTACGGCAGGAAATTCACGCTACTGACAGACCATCGACCTCTCACCTCTATCTTCGGTCCTCATACAGGCATTCCATCGCTTGCGGCCAGTCGTATGCAGCGATGGGCTTTGTTGCTGTCTGCCCACCGGTATGACATTAGGTATAGGAAGTCGGATCAGCACGGGAATGCTGACGGGCTCTCGAGGCTCCCGTTGCCTGTCACACATAATCGGACACCACAAGCGGAGATCTTCTACTTCAAGGAAGTGACCGCTGCTCCAGTGACCTCAACTCATGTGAAGAAACACACACACACGGACCCGGTCATGTCTGAGGTTATGGACATCGTCACTCGTGGACGGGGAGGGGAGATGACACCAAGCTTGAAGCCTTACCTGGTGAGACGAAACGAGTTGTCGGTCCAGTCTGGATGCCTATTGTGGGGCTATCGTGTCATTATTCCCCCACCACTGAGAGGGAAAGTGCTTGACGAGCTCCACTCTGGACACTGTGGGGTCGTGCGTATGAAGGAAATTGCACGCAGCTATTTCTGGTGGCCAGGCCTGGATGCAGCTATAGAGGAGAAAGCAAAGTCATGTTCTGCCTGCCAGAGAGTGAGAAACCTCCCACAGCTGGCTCCATTACATCCGTGGGACTGGCCTGAAGAACCATGGCAAAGAGTCCACATAGACTTTGCTGGACCATTGGAGAACCACATGTTCTTAATCGTAGTCGACGCTCATAGCAAATGGCCTGAGGTTGTCGTCATGACGGGGCACCTCCTCTATGAGGACCATCGAAGAGCTAAGGTCTATCTTCAGCCGCTTTGGTCTACCACAACAGCTGGTTAGTGATAATGGCCCACAACTAGTGTCTGAAGAGTTCAAGACATTCATGGAGGAGAATGGTATTCAGCACATCAAGTCTGCACCCTATCACCCTGCTACCAATGGGCTCGCTGAAAGGTTCGTACAGACCATGAAGCAAGCTCTTAAGTCCTCTCAAGGTACACAGTCCATCAACAGGCGCCTCAGTGCTTTCCTGCTGTCATACCGAAACACACCTCATGCTACGACAAAGGTCTCGCCTGCCTCGGCTATGCTCAAGAGACAACTCCGCACTCGACTTGACCTCCTGAGACCCCAAAAGACGAGGGAGATTGTGCATATGCAACAGAGAGCTCAAGTGGAGAGGCGAGCGAAAGCAAAGTTTCGGAGCTTCACAGCTGGAGACCGGGTTCTCGCCCGGAACTATACAAAAGGGGTCAAATGGATGCCTGCAACAGTTGTTGCAAAAACGGGTCCTGTGTCATATACAGTAGAAACCAGGGATAATCTCATCTGGAGAAGACACATCGATCAACTGCTCCACACGGCTGGTTTCCATGATGACTCACCTCAGCCGCCATCCTTTGTTCCAGAGCAGGAGACCTACCAGGAGCAGCATTCATCACCAGAAGAGCCCCAGACGCAACCTGCAAGAGTGGCCCCTGTCCCAGGCACACCTAGGCCTATCCCAGCCATCACTTCTCCCAGACCCGGACTCCTACAGTCCTCCCCAAAAGACAATGAAACTGACTTGCCTACAGGTCGTTACCCCAGTAGAGTCAGACGCCCTCCTGATAGACTAACCCTTACAATTGGGGCAGAATAATCCCCAGGGTTCAGTCTGGGAATTGAGGTAGTCTACCCTCTTTCCCTAGTTCAGGCAAAGGTTACTAGTCAATGAAAGTTTAAGTTAATTATAGAATGAAGGATACCAAACCACAGTGACACTTAGTGTTTTTTTGTTAATGTTTAAGTACTTACTTTTTAGGGGAACCTTCAAAGTTAAGGGGGAGGGATATGTTGTGTATTGACATTCTAAGTTTGCCCCTTATTAGATAACGTCACGCCCCCTGCTAATAAGTACTGCCGTGATTGTAATCACCTGTGTTGAGTATTCCACTAAAGAGCTGTCAACTGGAATTTACCCGTGTCTCGTGTCTCCTCATTATTATATGTTATACTAAATAACCAGATGAGTATACAACACTAACGTCAATGGAGTATGCCATTATAACATATAGCATTGTGGCTAGAAGCTAACGTTAGCTCACGCTACTTAGCCAGCATCAAAACTGATGATATCGCGAGCTATCAGTAGTTAGATAACATTAGAGACAACGCTGTGTGTATTAAACAAAGGTGAATAGATGACTGGGCCATTTTGTTTAATGCTTGTTAAGTTGAAAGAGGAACTCTGAGCTAACAGGGTCTGAATCCTGATAGCTCACGTTAGCCAGCTGCTCATGCCATCGGTAATGCTAGCAGAATGAATGGATGTAAACTTTATTTAACATATTGCATATGGGTACAATACAATACGGCTCAATACAAACAATTGTTAAGGGAATGCAGACTGTTGTAGCTTGGACTGGGGTCCTTATAACAATAACTTGACAACACATGGTAGCTGAAGCTATTTGGGACACGGAGCTCTGTCCCAAACACACACACACACACACTCTGCTGTCACCGGAAGGGCACGCAGATGGTATCTACTGCGCATGGGCGTTTTCGCAACAACGGCTAGCGTGCTGACTACACGCTGTTTGTCGACTCGTTTTTTTGCGTATCTCCAAACGCAAACACAATTTTGCGTTTCAGCCGTATCCACAAAAAAACGCCAAAAAACGCGTTTCTGTGTAGATAGGACATGATACGTCGTCAAAAACGTATAAAAAAACGCCAGGAATACACTAGTCTAACCTCAGCCTATGTCTAAAGGATGCGTTAGCCTAAGGCCCTGTCCACACGAGCGCTGGATTTAATGTAACCGAAGTTTGAAACAAATAAACCTCTGTCCACACAGGTGAACAACCGCATATAATTGCGTACTCACGGCGGCTGGAAAACCAGCAACCGATACATGTAGTACAATGCCAAAGCAGTAGGCGGCGATGTTGTTCAGACATGAAGGCCATTTCAACCAATCAGAAAAGGTTGAACGCTCACTACACTTCCTGTTTAGAAACAACATAGCCGCCATCTTTAAATATCATTTTGCCAACGGAGCATATGTTTTTCAGCAAAGAAAGAAACTGCAATAAAAGTGCAATAAACAAACGGATACATTCAATGTGTGTTCTGCCTCTCATTTGTTGATGAAACAAAACCAACAGCAACACAATTTACCACCAAGAGCGGATAGTTTAGTCTCACAAAAGATCGCCGGTGTTGTTAGCTACATGCTAATGTGAATGGCATTATCTATGTATAGTATATAGCTTAAATGCTAACGTAATGTGGTAACGTTAACGCTATGAATGGATGCAAACGTTATTTAACACATTGCAGAATGGGTACAATACAATACGGCTCAATACAAACAATTGTTAAGGGGATGCAGTCTGGACTGGGTTCCTTATAACAATAACTTGACAACACATGAGTTTAGTTTAGCCGCAGCTACAGGTTTTACTCTCGTCGGGTCAGGAATGCGACAACAGACATCAGTCGATCACACTCTTCAACAATACGTTTCGAACAAAAGTTTGTTACAATCATTTTCATATAACGCTACTTGGGACAGCTCTGCTGTAAACACTGGTGTAGCTGGCTCTGCTCTAATCTCTCTACCCCGCGCTCGGTTGCTAACTTGCTATTGTTTGCGACAGTCTGCCGTGAACATGGGAAATAATTGCGACAGCTCTGCTGTAAACACTGGGAATAACCTCGGTTGCTATGCCCACATGCACCCGCAAAACCGCAGAACTTCACCCTGGACTCCGGTTTTCAAAGACCACGGTTGCAGTGTAGCAAAACCCCGGTTGTGTGTGCCCGAACAGTGCAACTGCGCACATACAATCATGGTTACATTAAATCCAGTGCTCGTGTGGACAGGGCCTAACGTTGTCGAGGCGGCTTTCAACTCGAGTGGTTCCAAGGAAGGTTTGAGCCTCCGCCTCGTCTCTCTACCAGACAGCCTCCCTGGGCATGTATCTGCCGTTCCTGCTAATTCATCTGGTTTATGTCTTCTGCTGCTAACGTTCAAATTTTCCATTGAATATTCATGAGCTCGGGGATGCAGCATATCTATCCACACACCGTCTACTCTGCCCCTATCGACATACTGTACACACATGTGTTGTGTGCGCAAGTGTGCATGCATGCGCGCGCACACACACACACACACACACACACACACACACACACACACATACACACAAACACACACATGCTTTTGTGTACACAGTCACAGTCACACACACACACACACACACACAAACACACACATGCTTTTGTGTACACAGTCACACACACACACGCACGCACACAGACACACAGACACACACACACACACACACAAGTTTGCTGGTTTCAGTATGACTTTGATATTAATGCATCAACTGTCATTAAATATAATTGCTGCAGCTGGAGCAAGTGACATGGTAATAAAACATGTTAGCAAGCCTATCGACCTTGTGCATGTGTGCGCGCGCACGTGTGTGTGTGTGTGTGTGTGTGTGTGTGTGTGTGTGTGTGAACTTTCTCCTCCAGGTCTGTCTTGTGCCCCAGGAGAGGAGGTGTAAAATACTGTACCTACTGAAATTTGAAAGCTGTTTTTGCCAAGAGCTCTAAAAATCTTCCTAGCTGGGTACAGATGCTACAGACATCTGTTCCTCGCTGTGTCTCATTTAGTATAGTGTGTGTGTATGTATGTGTGTGTGTGTGTGTGTGTGTGTGTGTGTGTGTGTGTGTGTGTGTGTGTGTGTGTGTGTGTGTGCGCAGTCTGATCAATGATAATGAACTGTGTTTCCTTGGGCTCTGCCAGGTTGATGGACGAGATAGATGGTCACTGGGTGGGCACAGTTCTTTTCTCTCTCTCTCTCTCTCTCTCTCTCTCTCTCTCTCTCTCTCTCTCTCTCTCTCTCTCTCTCTCTCTCTCTCTCTCTCTCTCTCTCTCTCTCTCTCTCTCTCTCTCTCTCTCCCCTTTTCTCTCCACCCCCCTCCTCTCTCTCTCTGAGCCTGAGTTTTTATAAAGCCACCCAGACTATGATTCACATTATTTCTCCCCAAGAACACCTTGGCTGGTGCAGGACAGGTGGGGGGAAAGCTAGCGTCTGAATGCAGAAACAAACTTTCTGTCAGACACACACACCTTCACTACACAGAGACGGAAACTATACTTAAGACCAGACAATAAAAGACTTATCTAGGATATATGTAGGTTGTTATAGCACTAAGTAAGGCGAGAGAAACATATATATTATTTAGCTTTGGAACCACAGAGCCCCGGCGGACATAATGGAGATTAAGGTATAGACTACTTAGGCTGTCTCTTCATGATCGATGGTTGTCATTATAGAAAGCTATGTGTTGCTCCTAGGTTATATAGCTGTGTCATGGGCAGGCATATTCAATCGTTGTGCATTTCTTTGTTTATTGCTTTTCAAAGGGCACAGCCATGACTCATTTTGTTAGAGGTGTCTTTCTTTGACCAGGGGTGAGTTGTTCTTTCACGCTCATTCAACCCATAAACTAGATCTATTCACAGAAAGCCAATAGGTAACAATAGAGCATGACGACCTTCTCCTCACTCTCTCTCTGTCTCCCTCTCTCACTTTATCTCCCACTCTCCCTATCCAGTATCTCCCTTTCCTCCCTCTCTCTCACTCTCTCACTTTCCCACTCTCCCTATCCATCTCTCCCTCTCTCTCACTCTCTCACTTTCCCTATCCATCTCTCCCTCTCTCACTCTCTCTCACTTTCCCACTCTCCCTATCCATCTCTCCCTCTCTCACTCTCTCTCACTTTCCCACTCTCCCTATCCATCTCTCACTTGTATCTCCCCCCTCTCTCTCCCTCTCTCTCGCCTACTAGAATAAAGATATGTCCGATCTGAAGATCCAAAGCTTGGTAACACTAAATGTATTTAAGGCTATGGTGAAGCATATTGTAACCACGTTTTCTGTGTGCAGATGTTTTGTTTGACCATTTTGTAACATTGCTTTTGTCTGTAGTGTCTATGTGTGTATGTTGAAACTTTGTGTTGCTGCTGTTTCTTGGCCAGGTCTCCCTTGTAAAAGAGATCCTGGATCTCAATTGGGACAAACCTGGTTAAATAAAGGCTAAATGGGCGGCTAGGTGGTGCAGTGGGCAAGGCACTCACCACCAATGCTGGAGACGCTGGGTTCGCGTGTTCGAATCCAGCACTCCACATTTTTTTCAGTTTGGCTGGTCGTCCGTACTACAATTGGCAGTATTAGAGGGTGGGAAAACTGATGGGTGGGTCCTGGGCGTTGTAAACAGAAAAATACCCCTACAGTTCGGTCGGGGCGCCTGCTCAGCAAAGGAAGGATCTGGAGGGAGGTAGTGTGACCTTCCACGCGTTACACTCTCCCAGTGAGAATCTGCGCTGCCAGGCTGGCTGCCGGCTGGCTGCGCATGTGTCAGAGGATAGCATGTGACAGTCTCTGGCCTCTCGGACCAACAGTAGGGGGGGTGCACAACAACCAGGAAGGGAGTTGGGAATGGGCATAACGACTAACAGTGGGATGGGAGAAAAATAGGAAAAAGAGGAGAACTTTTTAATCAAATATACTATGTGGAAAATGTAAAGACTAACTCAAAAAAAGAAACGAGAGAATTGCGATTTAAAAAAAAAATAAAGATACATATGTGTATGTAAGTCTCTCTCCCTCCCTCTATCTTGTACACCTCTTTACAGGTGGGGGTCCAGGACCTAATCCACCTACCTCTCTTCTTTATTGAGACAGCAGCACTAACAGGCTGAGTGGGATCCAGTGCGGCACGGCAGGCCGGCCGACAGGAGCACCTATTGTTTCAGAAGCGGGGGGTCTTAGCCACTGCTGTCTTTGTTTACGAAGATCCCACAAGTCCTCCTAGTTCAGTGAGGTGTGTGTCTATGTGCGTGTGTGTGCGTCTGTGTGTGTGTGCGTGCGCATGCTCCACGTATGATTGTGCTGTCAGACGGACCCCCCAGGGTTTCAGTGCTGCTGATTGTGCTCTCGACCCGAGCAGGGTTGATTGCCGTGGAGCCGGTCCTCGCCCGGTTCTCACCGGTCCTCACATCCATCAAGAAGTTGGCTCTCGCAGACACCCCTTTCTGCCCTCAGCTGCAGCCAGCAGACCCCTGTGCCTTTTAAAGGGGAATAGATACAACGCTGCTCTAAGAGTGTCTGATAAATAAGTGTAAAAAGGAAGGTGTGAGTATGTAGGTCGAGGGACAAGGTGACTACATGATACATTCACACACTCACAGCTCAAAGACTTGTGGAGCTCTTGCTCTCAGCTGGTAACAGCCCGACACACACAGGCCTCTGAGCTGGTAACAGCCCGACACACACAGGCCTCTGAGCTGGTAACAGCCCGACACACACAGGCCTCTCAGCTGGTAACAGCCCGACACACACAGGGCCCTCTCAGCTGGTAACAGCCCGACACACACAGGCCTCTCAGCTGGTAACAGCCCGACACACACAGGCCTCTCAGCTGGTAACAGCCCGACACACACAGGCCTCTGAGCTGGTAACAGCCCGACACACACAGGCCTCTCAGCTGGTAACAGCCCGACACACACAGGCCTCTCAGCTGGTAACAGCCCGACACACACAGGCCTCTGAGCTGGTAACAGCCCGACACACACAGGCCTCTGAGCTGGTAACAGCCCGACACACACAGGGCCCTCTCAGCTGGTAACAGCCCGACACACACAGGCCTCTGAGCTGGTAACAGCCCGACACACACAGGCCTCTCAGCTGGTAACAGCCCGACACACACAGGCCTCTGAGCTGGTAACAGCCCGACACACACAGGCCCCTCTCAGCTGGTAACAGCCCGACACACACAGGCCTCTGAGCTGGTAACAGCCCGACACACACAGGCCTCTCAGCTGGTAACAGCCCTCTCAGCTGCAGGAGAGAGCACTGCTGCTTGAAAACCCAGAGTATCGTCCTAGAACCCTCCTTGTTACAGGGTCTCTCTGTCTCTCTCTCTCTCTCTCTCTCTCTGTCCCCCTCTCTGTCTTTCTCTCTCTGTTTGTTTCTATCAATTCAATTCAATTCAAATGGCTTTATTGGCATGACGTACTTCTACATGTTGCCAAAGCAATATTAAACATAAACATGGATTACAAACAGATATAAGTACATCCAAAATATCATCGTAAAATAAAACATCAAGTATTACGGCGTAAACATGTCAGGTGACTGTCACTCACTGTCCCTCAGTTTGTGGCAGGCAGCAACATAGGCTGCTGCTAGCTCACAGCTTGTTGAGTCCTCCCCTAGTAGGACTGGTAGTTTTTCTGTATCTGGTAGTGCGAGAAAGCCTTTTTTTATTAATTCAGATTTTTTTTAAATGCGTTTCTCTAATATATTTATATTTTTCACATTTGGTGAGGAAGTGCCACTCAGTTTCAGGCTCACTGAGGGTGCAATGACAGCACAGCCTTTGCTCTGCAGGAAGCCAGGTTTTCCTGTGCCTCCCCTTTTCAACAGCGAGGCTGTGCTCACTCAGTCTGTATTTTGTCAAGGTTCTTTTTAGTTGTTGATCAGTCACCATGCTCAAGTAATCTGCTATGGTGTACTGTCGATTTAGAGCCAGATAGTACTGCATTTTGCTCTGTGCTTTTGTTTGTGTTTTCCAATAGGTGATGTAGTTTTGTTTTAGTGTAGTAATTTGATTTATTCTGATTGGTGATGTGTTCTGTTCCTGGGGTGTGTTAAGAGAGCAGGTTTGTGGACTCAGCCTCAGGACCAGCTGGGTAAGGGGGTTCCTGATGCTCCTCAGCTCTTGGCACTGCAGGGCTTGATAATGGTACAAGAGGGGGTCACTTCGTTTTAGGTGTGTCCAAAAGTTAATTGCTCTTTTTTGTATTTTTTGGGTAACGGCCTAATTCTGCCCTGCATGCATTGTTTGTAGTTTTCCTCTGGACATATAGGATAATCTTACAGAACTCTGCATGCAGGGTCTCAATGGGGTGTTTGTCCCATTGGGTAAAGTCTTGTTTTGTAAGTGGACCCCACACCTCACTGCCATAGAGTGCAATTGGTTCAATAACACATTAAATTAATTTTAACCAGATTCGAATTGGTATTTCTGTTTGTATATTTCTTTTTATGGCATAGAAAGCCCGGCGTGCTTTCCCTCTCAGCTCATTGACTGCTTCCTTAAAATGTCCAGTTGAACTTAGTTTTAGGCCTAAATAGGTGTAATGTGTGCAGTACTCTACATGTTTTGTACCAATTGAGAACTTTGGTAGGACGTCCTGAGATCTGGATCTTTTTTGGAATATCATTATTTTGGTCTTTTTGGGGTTTACTGCCAGGGCCCAGGTCTGACAGTAATGCTCTAGCAGGTCCAGGCTCTGCTGTAGGCCGTCTGCTGTGGGGGACAACACAACCAAGTCATCTGCAAAGAGCAGGCATTTCACTTCCCGATTGTGGAGACTTACACCGGGGGCAGAGGACTTTTCTAGTATATTAGCCAATTCATTAATATAGATATTGAAGAGTGCCGGGCTGAGGTTGCAGCCCTGACGAACGCCTCGCCCTTGGGTAAAGAATTCTGTTCTTTTTTTGGCAATTTCTACGCTGCACATATTACCAGAGTACATTGATTTAATAATATCATATGTTTTACCCCCTACACCACTCTCTATAACTTTATAGAACAGTCCTGTATGCCAAATAGAATCAAAAGCCTTTTGGAAGTCAATAAAACAGGCATATATTTTGGTTTTATTTTGGTTTATATGTTTATCAATTAGGGTATGTAGGGTGTAAATATGATCGGTTGTGCAGTGTTTTGGTATAAATCCAATTTGGCTTTTACTCAAGACATTGTGCTTGGTAAGGACGTTTAAAAATCTGGTATTCATAATACTACAGAAAACCTTCCCCAGATTACTGTTCACACAGATGCCTCTGTAGTTATTAGGGTCAAATTTGTCTCCGCTTTTATAGATTGGGGTTATGAGTCCGTGATTCCAGATGTCAGGAAAATATCCTACACTCAGGACCAAATTGAATAGTTTTAATATAGCCAATTTGAATTTCTTGTTCATATTTTTCATCATCTCATTCAAGATGCCATCAGGTCCACAAACCTTTTTAGATTTAAGAGTTTGTAGTTTCTTAAGCAGTTCCTGCTCAATAATTGGGGAGTCTAATGGGTTTTGATTGTCTTTTATGGCAAGCTCCAATTTAGTCAATTTATCAAGAATTTGAGATTGTTCTGTGTTTCCATCAATTTGAACAGTGTGGTATAGTGTTTTAAAATGGGTTGTCCATATATCACTGTTCTGTATAGCCAATTCCTGTTTTTGTGGTTTGTTTATGTGTTTCCAATGTTGCCAAAAGTTGTTTGTATTGATTGCCTCTTCAATTAGTGTCAGTTGCTGTTTGTCATATTGTTGTTTTTTGGTTCTGAGTGTACGTTTGTACAGTTTTAGGGTCTCACAGTAGAGAATGCGTACATCAGCATTATTGGGGTCTCTGTGTTTTTGATTTGATAGCATTCTAATTTTTTTCCTAATGATTTTACAATCTGTATCAAACCAGCTGTTTTTTGTTGCAGTTTTTTGTTTGTTTGTAGTACATTTCAGTTGTGCCTCCTTTGCTGTTTGTCTGTATATATTGTTAATATTGTTTACTGCTAGGTTGAGACTTTCTTTACTGTGAGAGTATGTGGAGTCCAGAAAGTTATCCAAAAGTGTTTGGATTCTTGGGGTATGAGTTGCTTTCTGGTATTGTTCTGCACTGTTTTGGTCCCATCTGTATGAATTCCTGATATTGTACAGCTTACTGTTTTGTGTTTGTGCCATTGTTGTGTCTGATCTTTTAATAAACAGGGTAATTTGGCTGTGATCAGACAGAGGGGTTAGTGGTTTCACAGTGAATGAGCTGAGGGAGGAAGGGTCAAGGTCTGTGATCATATAATCTACAGTACTGTGGCCAAGAGGTGAGCAGTAGGTGAATCTACCTAGGCTGTCCCCCCAAACCCTACCGTTGACAAAGTACAGACAGAGGCTCCGACAGAGCTGCAGGAGGTCTCTTCCACTCCTGTCTCTCTCTCACTGTCTTTCTCTCTTTCTCTCTGTTTTTCTCTTTCTCTGTCCCACTATCTGCCTTTCTATCTGTTTCTCTTTCTCTCTTTCTTCTCCAGGTTAATGCACTTCTTCCCTGTCTTCCTCTTGATTCTCTTTCATTAAGTGTGAGTACGAGACCGGGGTTTGAATCAGTTTAAATTATTGATCACCGTACCTGATTTATCATTGGGGCAAAAGCCTCAATAGTCTCTCTCACTGTGTCTTTCTCTCTCTTTCTCCCTGTCTTTCTCTCTGTCTCTCTTTCTCTCTCTCACACACTGTCTCTCTCTCTCTATCCCTCCCTCTCTCTGTCCCCCCCCCCCCTCTCTTTCTCTCTCTCTCTCTCTCTCTCTCTCTCTCTCTCTCTCTCTCTCTCTCTCTCTCTCTCTCTCTCTCTCTCTCTCTCTCTTTCTTCTCCAGGTTAATGCACTTCTTCCCTGTCTTCCTCTTGATTCTCTTTCATTAAGTGTGAGAACGAGACCGGGGTTTGAATCTGTTTAAATTATTGATTACCGTCTGATTTATCATTGGGGCCAAAGCCTCTGGAGATTTAGGGAGAGATTGGGGGAGAGAGGGAGATCGAGCGATGGAGAGAAATAGAGACTAGAGAGAGAGAACGAGAGAGAGAGATGGAGAGAGAAACAGGGGTAGGGTGGGGATTGGTTGTTAGACCTCTAGCCCCGGACCAATTATGAGCACGACCCCGGAGACCTGACATCTCAATGTTTAGCTTTCGCGCTTCCCCCTCTCTGTCCCTCTCTCTCTCTCTCTCTCTCTCTCTCTCTCTCTCTCTCTTTCTCTCTCTCTCTGTCCCTCTCTCTCTCTCTCTCTCTCTCTCTCTCTCTCTCTCTCTCTCTGTCTGTCTCGTAATTGTCTGGTTTCCAAGGAGACCTCTGCGTTTACAATAAGATGCTGAACAAGAGCCTGCGGGAAATAAAACAGCAGCCTGTCTAAATGAGACCTGGGTGTTCCTGATGCAGATGTGAAGGAGCGTTCTGAGGATAGAGACGAGAGATGCTGGAGAGGACGGGGGGGGGGGGGGGGGGGGGGTGCTGTACGACGACGACGACGACATGGCACTTTGAACACATCCTGGTCTCTGGGGCGGCCCACGTCCTTTCTAATAATAGGCAACACACGCACACATATAGCCTTTAACCTCACCACAGAATGCGTACCCACCCAACATGCAACAGACACACTGGCAGCAGCGGAGAGGTCCATATGGAACCAAGACCTCACTGGTCGAATACGCTTTTATATAAAAGCAGCGCCCATCTTGAGAAAATTATAAGTGTATTATTCGTAATTATTTGTAATGCCGTATGAGTATTGTGTAACACGTAATCAGTGACCAAGGCCGGTCTCGATAAAGCAGTCTCTACCCCGCGTCGTGAAGAGACGTACCACGCTACGAGCCTTCACTAGCTTCAGTAGCTCTTAACACTATTATAATACGTTACAGCTGTGTGCTGTAAATGAAACGCTACCAAATATCCCTTTCATCTGCCTCTCGCCGGGGCGCTTGTCGCACTAACAAAGTGACTTGAGGTTTGCGTTTCCATGCATTACATTCCAGTCAGGTTCCGCTTGAAGTGGGAAGAACTTCACACTTCATGTTCCTGGCTGTTAAGAGTGTGTTCCTGCTGTGTTTCTGTTAGTGATAGTGTGTGTTCCTGCTGTGTGTCTGTTAGTGATAGTGTGTGTTCCTGCTGTGTTTCTGTTAGTGATAGTGTGTGTTCCTGCTGTGTGTCTGTTAGTGATAGTGTGTTCCTGCTGTGTGTCTGTTAGTGATAGTGTGTGTTCCTGCTGTGTGTCTGTTAGTGATAGTGTGTTCCTGCTGTGTGTCTGTTAGTGATAGTGTGTGTTCCTGCTGTGTGTGTTAGTGATAGTGTGTGTTCATGCTGTGTGTGTTAGTGATAGTGTGTGTTCCTGCTGTGTTTCTGTTAGTGATAGTGTGTGTTCATGCTGTGTTTCTGTTAGTGATAGTGTGTGTTCCTGCTGTGTGTGTGTTAGTGATAGTGTGTGTCTCTGTTAGTGATAGTGTGTGTTTCTGTTAGTGATCGTGTGTGTCTCTGTTAGTGATAGTGTGTGTTTCTGTTAGTGATAGTGTGTGTTTCTGTTAGTGATAGTGTGTGTTCCTGCTGTGTGTGTTAGTGATAGTGTGTGTCTCTGTTAGTGATAGTGTGTGTTTCTGTTAGTGATAGTGTGTGTCTCTGTTAGTGATAGTGTGTGTTCATGCTGTGTGTGTGTTAGTGATAGTGTGTGTTCCTGCTGTGTGTCTGTTAGTGATAGTGTGTGTTCCTGCTGTGTGTGTGTTAGTGATAGTGTGTGTTCCTGCTGTGTGTGTGTTAGTGATAGTGTGTGTTCCTGCTGTGTGTGTGTGTTAGTGATAGTGTGTGTTCCTGCTGTGTGTGTGTTAGTGATAGTGTGTGTTCCTGCTGTGTGTGTGTTAGTGATAGTGTGTGTTCCTGCTGTGTGTGTGTTAGTGATAGTGTGTGTTCCTGCTGTGTGTGTGTGTTAGTGATAGTGTGTGTTCCTGCTGTGTGTGTGTTAGTGATAGTGTGTGTTCCTGCTGTGTGTGTGTTAGTGATAGTGTGTGTTCCTGCTGTGTGTGTGTTAGTGATAGTGTGTGTTCCTGCTGTGTGTCTGTTAGTGATAGTGTGTGTTCCTGCTGTGTGTGTGTTAGTGATAGTGTGTGTTCCTGCTGTGTGTGTGTTAGTGATAGTGTGTGTTCCTGCTGTGTGTGTGTTAGTGATAGTGTGTGTTCCTGCTGTGTGTGTGTTAGTGATAGTGTGTGTTCTTATGAAGCCCATCTCTCCTGCTCCCTGGTGACCTATTAACAACTCGTCCCACATTTTTATGTCTTCAATTTAACAGACCATTAATGTGCTTCTATTGGAAACCTTGGGATAGGCAAATGTGAGTGAACTATCCACACACAAGCACACACAAGCACACACACGACACGCACGCTGAGCACGCTCACACACTAGCAGCCACTTTAACACTCATGCCGCACACATGCACACTTATGGCCAAGAGGAAAGGCCACTTTAAATTAGTATAACAACAGGAACAGTGTATTGCACTACTAAAGCTACCTAGCATGTCCTATATGCTCTGTAAATACTATGTACAGATACCGAGATGTCACACCATGTTACCTGTTTATTGCACTGTTGTTTTTTATTGGATTCTATTATATGTTGTACCACTGTATTTTTATTGGATTCTATTATATGTTGTACCACTGTATTGCACATCGTCGCGGGCAAGACCACCCGCATTTCATTGTATACTTGTATGCCGTGACAATTAAAACTCTTGACTTGACTTGACTTGACTTGACTTATCCACTCTGACATATGAGAGATTGAGGACGATGGTTATTATGATGGAAAGAGCCGTGTGTTTGTGACTCAGTCATGGGAAGCTGAACCAGGGGGTGTAGAAAGTTAGAAACTGCTGACCGCTGTAGCTGTTCCTTCCTGTTCAGCCTAAGCCTACGTGATGAGAACTTCCTCTCCGGAGGTCTAAATCGCCGTCTGGTTAATTGAGGCGCAACCCAAACTGCTCTCTGCCTAGATCTGGGCCGTGTGGGGGGGAGGAGGCAGAGAGGAGGCAGAGAGGAGGAGAGATAAGAGGTATAGTAGATGAGAGAGATAAGAGGTATAGTAGATAGTTGAGAGAGATAAGAGGTATAGTAGATGAGAGAGAGAGATAAGAGGTATAGTAGATGAGAGAGATAAGAGGTATAGTGTGAGGATTCGCCTGTTCCCTGAGCTTTTCCCTGTCTACTCTCCCTCACCAGCCCCCACCCTTGCGATGATTTACTCTCCTCTACTCTTCACCAGCCCCCACCCTTGGACTACCGTTCACGCAGCTGTCATAGTTTATGATTAGCGCCCCAGAGGGCTTTATATACCTGGACCTCCCTTCCAGTCCTGGTCGGGTCGTTCTGTGTTCTGGACTCTGTATCTGTGTCTGTGTTCATGGAGTTCTGTACGTTACCATCCTGTACGTTACCATCACCTGCCGCGTCTCCGGCGTGAGACGACGTGCCAGCCATCACCACCTGTCGCCGTTTGCCTGGAGTGGGACACCGTCTTTGCTCTCTAATTCTCTACGGGAGGTTTTCCAGTGTTCCCACTCCAGACGTCAAGCCGGCTCGTCATCGCTCCCGATTCCACGGGAGGAAGGCGTCTCTTCGTGATCCTCGTTCCTGGGGTGAGGCTCGTCGTCGCTCCCTAGTATTCCACGGGAGGACGGCGTGTGCCCATCCCGTTCCCCTTGGACCCAGGCTCGTCGTCGCTCCCTAGTATTCCACGGGAGGATGGCTTGTGCCCATCCCGTTCCCCTTGGACCCAGGCTCGTCGTCGCTCCCTAGTATTCCACGGGAGGACGGCGTGTTCCCATCCCGGTCCCCTGGGACCCCCTTTGTTCTGCGCTGCCCGTCTGCAGCATCCGAGTAGGGACGAAGAGGATCTCCGTGCCAGGCCTCCGCCGTCGGGCCCCTGTCCCCGTGCCAGGCCTCCGCCGTCGGAACCCTGTCCTTTTCCCTGTAAGCAGCTCTGACCCTCGCCCTGTCCAAGTCCTTAACCCTGTTCTCTGTCCCCGTCTCCAGCCCGCCTCTCCGGGCCTCTGTCCCTGTCCCCCTCTCCAGTGCCCCTGGTCCTGGCCCTGACACTTAGCCCTGGTCCTTAGCCCTGGCCCTTAGCCTTAGTCCCTTAGCCTGTTCGCCTTTTAAAGGCACAGTGCCGCATTTTTCATATTTCCTTTACTCTAGTGTTTTTGTGTTCTCCCTTAAAGGGACTGTGCCGCTTTTTGTTATGTAAGAAATAAATGCCCTGTTTTGGCTTACTCTCATACCTGTCTTGTGTTGTGCGATTGGGGTCGGTTACAAACCATAACATATAGTAGAAGAGAGAGAGATAAGAGGTATAGTAGAAGAGAGAGATAAGAGGTATAGTAGAAGAGAGAGATAAGAGGTATAGTAGAAGAGAGAGAGATAAGAGGTATAGTAGAAGAGAGAGATAAGAGGTATAGTAGATGAGAGAGATAAGAGGTATAGTAGAAGAGAGAGAGATAAGAGGTATAGTAGAAGTAGAGAGAGAGACAACATACTAGGGCTGACCTACGAAGCATTTTTTGGCAATCGGAGCTTTGGGGCCGAGCTTTGATTTTAATTCGAAGCTTCACATTTTTTATTTTTTTTTATTATAATATATATATTTTTTTTTATCTTATGTTGTGGGACTTGTACAGCACTTTGGTAAACTTTGTTGTTTTTAAATGTGCTGTGTAAATAAAGTGGATTGGATAAATTAATTAAGTAGCCCCTTTCGACAAGGTTTCACTCGGCTGCGCTGCCTGGGTGCAGTGGGGCTGCTCTCACAGCCAACGACATGACATTACATAATTATGTTGCAACCTTCGTCTATCAAGCAAACAATTATATTATATTTAATTTATAATTTATAATTTATAATTATATCAGACAATGCACCTACAAAAGCAGATGATTACAATTAAATTAGCCAACTTGGTAACACATTAGTCATAGCAGCATAGGCATAGCCTTATTAATGTTTTGTGTGGCGTCGCCGTCGTGTACAACGATACTTATGTTTTTTAGGTGATTTGACAAAGTTGTTGTAGAGTTGTGATATGCCATTTTCTTCTGGCATATCTGGCACTCTGCTTTTTGGGCATTGTCTTTGCATATTTTAAAGTGTAACCACACGTCTGATGACTTCTTCGTCGACATGTCTGCTGCACATGTCCTTGTTGTTTTCAACACAGATAATCTCCACATGCTTGTTGTAGAGAGGTGGAGTCGAGGCGCCGCTTACTTTCGTTTCATTGGAATGGAGGCGCGAAGGCGCTGCTTACTTTCGTTTCATTGGAATGGAGGCGCAAGATTTTTAAACTTAGATTTTTTTGTTTTGTTTGAAGCTCGTGCCATCAAACGAAGCTTCGAAGCTTCGAAGTATTTAAGACAGCCCTACAACATACTGTGTGGGTCTCTAGCCGTGGGGCAGGTCTGGGTGGAGAAGCAGAGTAGCGGTCTAAAGGTTGTGACCAAGAGGTTGAGGGTTCAAATGTCAAAACCAGCAGGGAAGTTGATGATTAACACTCTCCCCTCCCTCAACAAATACTGTTGATTTGCCCTTGAGCACGGCATCTACCCCCACCTCTCAATTGTCCAGTGGAGCTGCTCAGTGACCCAATAGTAGAAGACCAGTGGTTGTACTGGGCAGCTCCCAGATGTAATTGACCTATTTCTATTATTATTATTTATTATTTTTATTATTGACCTGCACTTTTTTCCTTGATCCTCCTTGAAGCAACAGAACTTTGTGTTTGGAGGATAGGGCGTGGTTTAGAGAGGGTAGAGAGGTATAAAAGAAGGGGAGACCTCTTAAGTTTCAGACTGGGACGTCTTTAAAACCAGGCCAGTGTGGACAGACTGAGGGGAGGGACACTTAGGCATAAAAAAAAATATTGTTTGTTTCCTGTTGGTTGTCAGTTAGGCCATGGGTAGGTAGGGATTTTTTTTTTTTTTATTATTTATTCTTTCCCACGGCGACTATTGATAGGGAATTTCTTTATTTAATTAAAATGTTCACAACAACATGGATGCATGTATTCTGCCAGCATGATATCCATAATACTAAAGGTTTGACTAAGATTTATATGAAACTTTATTAAAAAAAAAAAGAAAAAAAAAACCTATAAAATATATTGGGTCGCACCTAAATCGGCAGGGTCGGTCGGCAACCGGAAACAAACCATTATTTTTGTTAGGCCTTACTGGATCAGGATATAATAGTAAAGGTGGAAATTGCTGCCAGTCCCACCTAAGATAAAAGCACAATAAGACATACAATAGATACAGTGTAAAATTCTATTACAACTGGGTTCAGTATAGACCACTCTACTGTAGGCTATATCTCCACTGTAAGCTTGACTCTGCAAACTCCTCCTGTTATCTCCCCACCTACAGTATAGACGGTTATATCATTCTGGAATAATTCATAACTAACAACAAATATTTTCTCAGATGGGGGTCTCAGGAACAAAACCTTAACAAATGGGGGTCCCTGACCTCCTATTATGTGTCTATTTGGGGGCCCTTGACGTGAAATAGTTTGAGAACCACTGGTTTATTGGATCCCCCCTGGTGCCTAATCTATGTCTAGGCCCTAGGGCACTCCCCATATTAGAGATGTGTATTGCCACAGATTTCCAGAATCGATTGTTTTTTATTCGATTATTTTGTATATATAATTAAATATCTAAACTAATTATTTATTTATTAAGATCGATCAGGGATTTTATGAATCGATATTGGATTATTGTAGTGAAGATCGATTTGAATCAGGAAAATCTGTTTTCTGAACCCAGCCCTACCCCATATACCACATGGCTCACCAAACACACACAGACACACACAGACACACACAGACACACACAGACACAGACACACACACACACACACACACACACACACACACACACACACACACACACACACACACACACACACACACACACACACACACACACACACACACACACACACACACAGTCACACACACACACACATAGACTGACACCATTAGTTACACTGGGACCAAGCAGACACCACAGCCTAATGGCTTCACCTTGGCGAGGAGTGAAAAATTAGATTGGAGACAGTACTTTAGTTGCCTACTGGGAATCATAGAGACACAGCAGGCCAGGGCCCACTGTGACAGCAGCTCAATGAGTCACTCTACTGTCCCTACCTGTCTCTTTATTTGTGCTTGGTGGTTTACTGTAGACCATATCTCTTTATCTCAGCTTGGTGGTTTACTGTATATCTCTTTATCTCAGCTTGGTGGTTTACTGTAGACCATCTCTCTTTATCTCAGCTTGGTGGTTTACTGTATATCTCTTTATCTCAGCTTGGTGGTTTACTGTATATCTCTTTATCTCAGCTTGGTGGTTTACTGTAGACCATCTCTCTTTATCTCAGCTTGGTGGTTTACTGTATATCTCTTTATCTCAGCTTGGTGGTTTACTGTATATCTCTTTATCTCAGCTTGGTGGTTTACTGTAGACCATCTCTCTTTATCTCAGCTTGGTGGTTTACTGTAGACTAGTGTTCAGGGCTGTACACTGCGATGAGATTATCGCGAATTGCCCCTTTAATTGGCGTTGCGATTAGTAAATAATATTTGGGGGCGGGCTTGCGAGTAGTGATTTCAAGCCTTGCATTCGCATTTCACTCCTAAATTATCCAAGGCTGAGCACTCACTCTGATAGACTGGCTGACTGTCTGATTTAGCTATGACGAAAAGTAAAGTTTCTTCATAGCTCATTTCTTCATAGAAAGTCACAGGCACCTGGAATCGCGTGCCTGTGACTTTCAATTCCCTTATCGCTGCCAGGTTTTCCCGACCGTTCTAACGTTAGCATGTTAGCATGTAGCTAATGGCAGACTATTTGATTCCTTAAGGCAAGCCAAGGGCTCGAAATTGCCTGGGTTTTGGTTATATACTCCCGAAATGCTCCCGCTGTTTGGCTACTTCTATGTGCAGTGAAAACTACTCGAAATGCTTTAGAACCTAGTCATTGATTTAGTTCAGGGTTAGCCGCGGAGCTAACGCTAGCTAATCAAGCTCACAGAGAGATATAAACAGCTGACAGCAGGTAGTACAGGTACAAATACAATAAAACAAGGGGTGGGGGCTGTTGTGTAAACCTTGTACTCTTTAGTTCACATATAATGAGAGACGTGAGTGCTTGTTTACTAGTCTCTGTAAGCCAGGAAGAGTGGTGCAACATACAAATGTGTCCGTGTAGCAACACAAGCCAATACTTTAAAGGACAGGGGCCCGGGGAGGGAGCTCTCTCTCTCTGTGTGTGTGTGTGTGTGTGTGTGTGTGTGTGTGTGTGTGTGTGTGTGTGTGTGTGTGAGAGAGAGTGTGAGTGAGAGACAGAAGTCAGAGGAATAACAACCTGTTATTCAATAGATTAAATTCGTAATAATAATAATAATAATAATAATAATAATAATAATAAAAAAATAAAAACATTTTAAGAGAATCTCAAATACATTATTTTATTTAAGTGTAGGCTATAGTTAATGTTTTATTTTTTACAGTTTTTGTATTTTTCTGACATGGGGGCTCAACAATAAATGACAATCAGAAATGTCAAGTTGCATGTTGTTATTCTAACCAGCTTAGACCCCGACCAGGCATTAAAGCGTTCCGTCTTGGGACGGATATCCGTCCATTTGATTTGGAGATTCCGTCATTTGATTTGGAGTCGTGACGGATTTTAACCTGAGCCAATCGGAGGCGTCAAATATCCTTTTTTCCCCTACCGCGGCCGCACCAAACAGTCATTTGCGAGCAATCGGCAAATTCTCAGGCAAATGCAACCAACCAGAAGGCGAGATTGTTCTGAGTTTACAGCCCTTTCACCCGCCTCCGCTGTGCTCAGCACCAATGGGAAGCGCCCATTTTGAGACTCTAGCGTCTAGCTCTACTCGCGAGTAAACTTGACTCATCAACACCATGCGGCAACTTTTTACGAGACCGTAAGTTCATTTGACTTATTCTAGTCTAAAGAAACATATATATTACTATTGCTATTGATAAATCTAGGTAACGTGAATGCCACAAAACGAATGCCTTTTGTTAATCAGAACGTTATTTACGCAACAAGCAGTGTGTTGTTGTCGTTGTTGTTGTTGTTGGTGGTGTTTCGTGTGTGTGCTTGCGCCGCTCGCTTTCTGATAAATGTATGAATGTTGATAAATCTAGATAACGTTAATGCCACAAAACGAATGACTTTGTTAATCAGAACGTTATTTGCGGTATCAATTGTTTTTAAGCTCAATAAACGTCTTTCTCCCATTTGTCCGGGAGATCTCTGGGTAACAGTACTGTATATTTGCATATCATATATGTCACAAATGTAACATTACTATATACCTGTATGTCATGTATGTCACTATGAATTGAAAACGGGGGACCCTGATGTAAACAAGACGAACGTCTTTCTCTGGTCTGCATCCCCTTAACAATTGTGTGTATTGAGCTGTACTGTATTGTACCCATTCTGCAATCTGTTAAATATTGATTGATTGTTATTAACAGATTGCAGAATGGGTACAGTACAGCTCAATACACACAATTGTTAAGGGGATGCAGACCAGAGAAAGACTTTCGTCTTGTTTACATCAGGGTCCCCCATTTTCAGTTCATCATAACATATATGACACACATGACATACAGATAGACAATACTGCTACATCTATACATTTATGACATACCAGATTTACAAATACAGTAGCCTATTGTTTGTTTGTGATACAAAAATAGTCTAAAAAGAGTATATACATTTGACGAAGAAACTGTACATTGGAGGTGGTTGGGTGGGATGGGGGGGGGGTTGTAACTATACATTGGATTATCGACAAAACCTTACTTGGTCCCAAGAAGAGGGTCTCGTGTATTAAATAAAGTTTTCATTCATTCATTCACTCTGGATCTTGTAAATCCAGTAGCAATACACACAATTGTTAAGGGGATGTAGACCAGAGAAAGGCGTTTGTCTTGTTTACATCATCAGGGTCCCCCATTTTCAATTCATAGTGACATTTATGACATACACAACATACACATGACATCATGACATTTATGACATAGGGACATACATGCCTTACAGGTATATAGTAATAGTACTGTTACATTTGTCACATATACGATATGCAAATATACAGTACTGTTACCCAGAGATCCTAACAGTAAATATATACATATGATGAGGAGGAGACTGTACATTAGGAGGGGGTGAGTGAGTGGGTGGTAAATAAATATATACAAACGGTGGGGAGGAGACTGTCCATTGTTGTTGTGGCATAATTGCGAAACGTGTTTAGTCCCTTGTTTGTATGATAACAAGCCATTTAGTTCATGGTTCAAAGTGGGGAGGGGTGCTAGCTCGCCATCAATCAGAAGCTAGCCACAAGACTTGCATTCACGCTCTCCAGCACACAACAGTAGGGTCTCTATAGTCACAGTCAGGACAGTAGGCTCGCTCTACAAGTAGGCTCCCTTAAAACGCTAACGCTATTAAAAAAAAAATACAGTAGAGGTTAAAATAAGAATATGACTTGGCCAGAAAAAAAGTTCAGTCAGGAGATTTTTTTTTGCTTTAATCCCTGACCCCGACGCTCTGCATCTTCTGGCCGCCTCAGACCTACTCCTATCCGAGCTCCGGGAGGGTCATCAAAGAGAAGTCGCCTATTCTCAGTCCTTGCCCCACAATGGTGGAATGAACTACCCACCCCAGTTAGGACAGCCGAATCACGTCCAATCTTTCGCCGTCGACTAAAGACGCACTTCTTCAACCATTATCTGAATAAAAAAATATATATCTAACCCTAACTAACCGTACTGTCATGCACTTGTCCTAATAAACTAACCTACACTGTAGCACTCAACACTTTGATGAACATTGTTGCTCAGCTGATAGAGTTGTGCCCTTCCTGATGGCTTGTCGTACAGAACTTGTAAGTTGCTTTGGATAAAAGCGTCAGCTAAATGACTAAATGTAGTTCTGTTGCATTTCCAATTTATTTATTTAAATTATAAATTGATCAGGTATCGATAAGGGAATCGATAAAGAATCGAATCGATAAGCAGAATCGATAATGGAATCGTATCGATAAAATCCTATCAATTCCCATCCCTAGTGGTAATATGAAGTTCAGTTGGTTCATTATAAAAGATACAAACCTGACAACAAAAGCACTTAAATGTTAAATAAAAGGACCACAGTAATGAGGCAGGAGGAACATATTTTTTTTCACTATAATGGTAAAATTGTTATTAAAAAATTTGCCCCTAAAAAATATTTTTTGCCCCTAAATTTCTCATTTAGGGGCAAGTGTGCCCCTAGTGAAAAAGCTTAGCGTACAGCCCTGGTGTTGTCAAAAATATCGAAGTATCGATACATATCGATACTGAATATTTAAAACGGCTTCGATACTCATTTCCCGAAATACCGATACTTTCTGCAGTATCGGTACCAGCTGGCGAGTGTTCTACAGCAAGTTGTTGACACGCTGTTCAGAGCGCGCTTGCCCCTCCACCTGCTCCAGCCCTCCCCCTCACAGAGTCACAGAGCCGTCTTCAGTTTGTAAATAAACATTTTAGCAGTGCCAGCGCGGATCTCCATAAAGAAATGAAAGAGGTTCGTGACAGCTGCTCTTTCAACGTCACTGTGACTGAAGCATTAAACCATTAACTCTAGTTTAATACATGATACGTTGTCTACTGATGGCGCATAATATCAACAGCTGATTCGTTGTAACGTTACAGCTACCAGCTAACCTCTGCCAGTGGGTCTTGGACTTCCTGACGGGCAGACCCCAGGTGGTAAGAGCAGGCAACTGCACCTCCTCATCCATCACGCTCAACATAGGGGCCCCCCAGGGCTGTGTTCTGAGCCCCCTCCTCTACTCCCTGTACACACATGACTGCGTAGCACAGCGGAACAACAACACAATCATCAAATTTGCTGATGACACAGTAGTGGTGGGCCTGATCTCTGCCAACAACGAGAGGGCCTACCTGGAAGAGGTAGAGAATCTGTCACAGTGGAACGTCAGCAAAACAAAAGAGATGATTGTGGACTTCAGGAGGTCGGGGGTCAAGGACTACAGCCCCCTCAGCATCGACGGGGCACCGGTTGAGAGAGTGAACAGTTTCAAGTACCTCGGAGCCCACATATCCGAGGATTTGACATGGACCACACACATTGACAGTGTTGTGAAGAAGGCACGACAACGCCTCTACTTCCTCAGGCGCCTAAGGAAGTTCCAAGTCAGTCAGAAGATCCTTAGGAACTTCTACTCATGTGCAATAGAGAGCATCCTGACTGGCAACATCACCTCCTGGTTTGGGAATAGCACTGCACAAGACCGTAGCAGACTATAAAGAGTGACACGTTCAGCCGAACGCACAATTGGAGGGGGGCTTCCCACCCTCCAGAACATTTACAACAAGCGGTGCAGGGGGAAGGCTAAGAGAATTATTAAGGACTCGAGCCACCCGAACAACTGCCTCTTTGAACTGCTGCGGTCAGGCAAGCGATACCGGAGTCTTAAGGCGAGCACAGAAAGACTCAGAAGAAGCTTCTATCCCCAGGCCATCAGGCTGCTAAACGAACAATAAACACTATGCAACAACCATCAAATGCACACAGCACACACACCCACACGCACACACTCACTTAAACAAACAACACACTGCAGCACCCACTCTCCACACTTTAGATCACACAAACACACTTTATATTTATTGATAAAGGATTTGCACTACAACTCGTACACCTACTGTAAATTGTACCTAAATTGCACCTCATCCCATTTCTGCCTTGCACTATATAGTATTGTATATTAGTACACTGCATAGTATTGTATATTATATGGTAACTCAGTTACGTCTATTCTGCATCAAACATTGTACATATGTCTATACTGAACACTGTGACCTAATTTTTTTACTTCTAATTTACATGCTATACTATGTTATTTTATTTCATACTTATCTTGTCTTGCACAGTCTCTGGAGCGTAACAGTAAGAAGCATTTTGTATAAAAGTATTCTGTACTTCTGTATGACAACTATTAAAGAAACTTGAACTTGAAACTAACGTTAGCTACTGCTAGCAGTTAGCTCCGTTAGCTTAGCTGGCCACCATTATAATTACTGCATGGAAACGGAGTAACGTTAACGTTTAAACGTTATGTCGAGGTCATACAATACTACAGTCGACATAAGGTTAACGTTACCCCCGTTTCCATCAAGTGTTTGAATAGCAGCAATCTTTTTGAAAATGTAACGTTACTAAAATGCTCCGAGCATAGCCTCTCTCTCTCTCTCTCTCTCTCTCTCTCTCTCTCTCTCTCTCTCTCTCTCTCTCTCTCTCTTTCTCTCTCTCTCTCTCTCTCTCTCTCGCTCTCTCTCTCTCTCGCTCTCTCTCTTTCTCTCTCTCGCTCGCTCTCGTTATCTTTAAATAAAAATCGAAACTGTTATTAACTGTAATACAAACAGTTCAGTTTGTCAGGTACATGCAACACAGATTACAGTGTTTACATCTGTCTGCTTGAGAAAATACCATGTTCTGCATTTGCTATAAAAATGATTGAAGTGAGATGAACAGTTATTTTTAAGATAAACAAAGGGTTTTAAAAATGTTATATTTATCTTCTCTTATAGTACCAGAGAGAAGCTGAGGAGAATCAACCAGCAACAAAAGCTAAATTTGTTTAAAAAAAATATATATATATATATTTTTTTGGTATCGAAATGGTATCGAAGTATCGATACTTTTCAAGGTATCGTATCGAAGTTGAAATTCCAGTATCGTGACAACACTACTGTAGACCATATCTCTTTATCTCAGCTTGGTGGTTTACTGTAGACCATTATCTCTTTATCTCAGCTTGGTGGTTTACTGTAGACCATTATCTCTTTATCTCAGCTTGGTGGTTTACTGTAGACCAGTGTTTCTCAAAGTGGGGGGCGCAGAGGCATGACAGGGGGGGGCCTTGAGATTTATAATTTTATTTTTATTTTATTTTTTTCACTAAAGTGCTATCTGTTGCAGCTGCACTGTTCTCCATGAAAATACAATTTCTCAAAATCTGAAAATCATTATTTAATAAAACACAGAAAAGGATCACCAAGTTACTCTGGATAAAAAAAAAACGTTACAGACAACATTGAGACAAAGCTTCCTGACACATCTCCATCCAAACTCTTGGAAGAACTCTTTGAAAGCTCATCTGATACCACCTAGAGAGCTAGTTTCAGGGGCCTTTCTGACTCAGGTATTCGGTTCCATTCCGTTTCGTTCTAGCCCGTTCCGAGATCTGATGCGAACTCCCCCCCCCCCCCTCTCCCCCCTCTAGTTTGCGTACACACTGCAGTCTTGTTTCGTTCCGGGTTCTGTTTACGGTTTGCCTTTTGAGCGTTTACGCTTGCCGTAGGCGATGATGTCACGTTCGAAAATGTAAACACAGGAAGTGTTAACATGGCGCTGGAGACTGGATGCTGATATAAAATGAATAAATAAGCAATAAATATGAAGTTATATTTGAACCTCTGTTGTCAAGCCTTGTCAATATAACCCACCCCATTTTATCACGAATGGATGGTGTTGTAGAGTTTGCTTTTGAGCGTTTCCCAGGGCTAACGCTAAGCTAACGGCTAACGCTAGTTGGCTTAGCCTAGTCTAGTATAGCCTGTAGCACTTTTTCTTTTCAGCAAAGAACGTGCAATAAACAAAACGGATACATTCACTGTGTGTTCTGCCTCTTTTCTCACGAATGGAACTCTGTTGTAGAGTCCGCTTTTGAGCGTTTTGCAGGGTTAACGTTAACGCTAAGCTAATGGCTAACGCTAGTTAGCTTAGCCTGTCCAGCAGCTAACATTATCCCATCGTTCGTGACAATTATATTACATGTCATTGATCTACTGGTCGACCACGGCCGACTGGTTGGGCACCACTGGTCTAATAGAAATAAATGCATTCAAACAAGAAACTAATGTATAGAAAATAGCATGGCAAACAAAAATTGCCAGGCCTAATGCGAGCCAGGGAAGTGCTGTGCGTTTGTAACGTGGCTTCATGTTTTCATCCACTTGTTTTTGGTTGAGGTCTGAACTCTCAAATTGCCCATAAATATCGTTTTTGTGGGTATTCTCCAGTTGTTGCTGTGTGGTGTTATCTGCCCAAAATTCAAGCAAGCATGACAGTAACGACGTTGTGTGTGTCACGCCCCCCGCTCCCACGGCCGATTCCGAGACCACCTAATCCAACCGGCCCGTTCAGCGGGGGGTAAAACGAATCAGCGCCGTTTCGCATCCCAAAAGGGGTGAGTGAGAACACTCCCCCCCCGTTCCCGGGAGCAGTGATTCGATCCCAAAACGTGAGTGAGAAAGGCCCCTGAGTGTGGTGCTGAGTACCAAGTATCTCATCCCATGGCCCACCAAGTATCTCATAATGCAGCAGTTAAGGTGTGATACCATTCAGCACCACATACAGTATCTGTGTGAAGCTGGCTTTTCATCCATGACAGCTCTGAAAACAAAATATAGGGCCAATTTGAAAGGTCACGATATTGGTGTTATTTCAATAAATTTAAACATGGCCCATTTCATGACTATTTTGTTGGGGCGAGGGGGGGGGGGTGGGGGGGGGGGGGGGGGGGGGGGGCCCAAAATATTTTGGTCCGCCAAAGGGGGGCCTGACAGAAAAAGTTTGAGAAGCACTACTGTAGACCATTATCTCTTTATCTCAGCTTGGTGGTTTACTGTATATCTCTTTATCTCAGCTTGGTGGGGTATACCGTCAGGAGACCCACATTTTCTAAATAAATATTCCTTTGACCTAAAACTGATTTGGCAGGTTATTATTTAAGCTAGTAGGACACAATTCATCCAGCTTTTAAACCGTTTAAACTAGTGGCCTAGAACATGTCTTTTTTATATAGACTTGTGAGGGCTTTGGTTTCACATGCTACCTCCAGGGAATACTCCGGGGACCCGCTGTAATCCTCTCAAGACCCACACTTTGAAAGACACCACCGTAGACCACGTCCCACACACTGGTGATTAGACACGTCGTGATTTAGATTTCTGGTATTTGATGTTCTGTATTTTCCCATGTCTAACACAAGCCTCCTTTTTAAGTGTGAGTCGTAATGTTTTAGGTGTCGTTCTTGGCCTCATCATCGGTCTCGTTGAACACGTTAAAACAAGAACAACCCATTAGCGGAGGGGCCTGAAACAAAACCAGTTACAAAATAAAGAAAAAAAAAAACATTGCATATAAATCGCAATTGACATCCTCTATGATTCACACCTTGTGTCTTCTGATCCTTTCAACAACTCCTTCCATCTGACTTGCGTGACTCACGTTGTGTGGCAGGCCAGAGAGCAGAGGAGGCTGAGTCATACAGCCTTCAGCCACATGGAGAACCTGACACACACACACACACACACACACTGCATACACATGCACAAACACGCACACAATCTACCTTATTTGTAAGGCCTGGAGGGTGAGGAGGGGCTGTTGTCAAGAGGTCACAGGTCACATGAGCTCTCATGCTGCAGGCTAAGTTCTTACTGTCTCACTCATCCTTCTTATCAGAGGTTTTCACCGACATGTCACTCACCACCCCCCTCCGCCCCCCCGCTGTGCTGAAGGGTCGTCAATCACATAAAGCAACTGGGCACAACTTGTCAGTATAGGAGCTTGTTGGAGAGTGAGAGAGGCAGGGCAATAGAATTGAGTTGTACGATCCCTGTTAATGATGTGGTATCATGGGGAGGGGAGGGGAGATTAATTGGGGCTTTTGGAGCACTAAAAATAGAGTAGAATGAGAGAGAGAGAGAGAGAGAGAGAGAGGAGAGAGAGAGAGAGAGAGAGAGGAGAGAGAGAGAGAGAATGAGAGAGAAAGAGAGATACACACAGATAGATAGGGGAGGAGGAAGGTAAGATAGGGGCTTGTTACATCCTGCCAACTTACCTGGACCCTAATTGCTTAGTATTTATGGTGATACTGTGGGTGATACTGTTGGTAGGGTAGTGAGTCACACACACGCACACACACACACACACACACACACACACACACACACACACACACACACACACACGCACACACACACACACACACACACGCACACAGGAGGTTGGTGTGAGGCTTTTAGAAGCCGCTGCACAGCGGGCTACAGTTCCTGGAAGAGCATCGGTATCCATTTGATCAAATTCCACCCCACTCCCAAATAAGCCATTTCCTATGAATTGCAGGCTAATCAGGCTTGTGTGTGTGTGTGTGTGTGTGTGTGTGTGTGTGTGTGTGTGTGTGTGTGTATGTGCACGCTTGTGTATATGTGTGAGAGAAAGGGAGAGAGTATCTGTATGTGTGTCTTTGTGTATGTGTGTGTGTGTGAGAGAGATAGAGTGTGTGTGTGTGGGTGGGCATGCTGAGGCGATTTCCATCCTTGATTGATTGCTGTCATCAGAGTGTGTTATTGAGTTAGAGAGATCGTGATTGGCCGCTCTATGGCTTCTCTTCTTTCCTCTCCGTAAAGTACTAGAGAGAGGGAGAGAGAGAGAGAGAGAGAGAGAGAGAGAGAGAGAGAGAGAGAGCCTCTCACAGAATTAGATCACACACACACACACACACACACACACACACACACACACACACACGCACGCACGCACACACACACACACACACACACACACACACACACACACACACACACACACACACACATACATACACACGCACACAAACAATACTCCTATATAATCCAATGACCAGTGATAATAATTCTCAGTTTGTGTATAGAATGTGAAGTATTTATGTGGGACAGACATGTATGTGTCTCTGTGTGGAACAGTAGGCCAGCAGTGTGGGAGAGGCATCGTGTACAAAGAACACTGTTGCTGTGTGTGTGTGTGTGTGTGTGTGTGTGTGTGTGTGTGTGTGTGTGTGTGTGTGTGTGTGTGTGTGTGTGTGTGTGTGTGTGTGTGTGTGTGTGTGTGTGTGTGTGTGTTGAGAAAGAGATATATTGAAATATGCAGAGATGATGAACACAGCCATACTGTCACATCCCTGCAGTAAGAGTGGTGCTGACAGCATGTTACCACTAGAGTTTAGAGCCATATGAAATCCGTGTTCACGGAATCGCGGACGGAATTGCGGAATTGAGCAATAAAAATGGAATCAACTGTAAAAATAAAAAATAAAAATTATTTTCTTTATGTTGTGGGACTTGTACAGTACAGCACTTTGTTCAACTTTGTCAGTGCTGTAAAGTTTAAACCTTTTTAAATCTTAGACAAACAAAACACTTTGCTTTCATGAAATATTGTAAGCCGTCATTTGAGGCTTTATAAAAGCAGCACAATGACACAAATCTGTCAGTGCCGAGTCCGACCTCATCTTAAATAACAAACAGCATTGCTTGTTGTAGTTAACAAAGAGAGGCAGAGTAGATTTAGCAAAAAAGAAATATATATATATATATACAGGGAACAAAATAACTGGGCGCCCATCGCCAAATGCGTGTAGATTTACCGTCTGGCGTCTAACAATAATAGTCTGCCCGCCAGCTGGCGTGTACGGTGTAGTTCATATCGATACTCTTATTTTGAAAATCCTGTGCGGGTCTCATTGCCGCCCCAAGCGCAGCTCCAGTCATAATATCTGGGCTCCGGCAGCTAGCAACGTTCAGGTTCATATGATACTCTTATTTTGAAAAACCCTTAGCAACTCCGCGAGTCATATGATATCCGCCCACTCAGTGTTGTTTCTTGAAAACAGAGCAGCGTTGTAAACAGAGCAGCGTTAACACAGCAGTGCGCCTACAGACGCGAAATAAGTCTGTGATGTTTTTTTTCTTCTCACAACGAGTCCAATGCAGCTACATGCTTTGCACCGTCGCCATTCCTTTATGCCCACATCGCCCGAAATTAACGTTTATGTACCAATCACTACAACGTTAACGTCAGCTAACAAGCTAATCCTGATGATCAGACGAGGCAGAGCCACAGTGAACAGCACTGAGGAAAGGGAAATGAAGGGGGGGGGGCACTCTCCCCTTCCCTGTGTGTGTGTGTGTGCGTGCATTTGGAAAGATGACGGAGTCACTAGTCAGGACTCAGGACAGGAGTATATTATAGTAAACTGAGGATTACTAAGGATGGACAGATAGTGTTGATATTCAAATATACATTTTTTTGAGAGGAGTGGAAGTTTGAAGACAGACTACAATATGATGCGGGGGTGGTGAGTTGAAACACAGTGTGTGTGTGTGTGTCCTCCCGACCCCACTTCTATGTTTCAATAAATTATTTGCATTTAAAACTATTAACGCTGACTCATTCCTTCAGTCCACTCAAAATTATGCTAATATTCCATATGTTGTTTATGATATTAATTGAAAATAGCATATGAGAGTATTATATGTAATAATAACACATGGCGATATACTAAAAAGCTATTTATAATTTTTGGCTAGTAAAAAACCTGCCCGGCTGGTACTTTTAAAAATCTACCAGCCAAATGGCTGGTAAGTCAAAAAGTTAAGTTTGTTCCCTGTATATATATATCATTTATTTTTTTTAATAATAGAATTTTATTTTCATATTCGAATCCCATGCCCATCGAACGAAGCTTCGAAGCTTCAAAGTATTTATATCTTATTAAATTGTGGACATTTATTCATTCCCACTTATTAGACACTATTTCTGATGGTAAAATGAGCGTACAAAGCAAAATACAGAATTCTGAAATATTCAAACGGAAAAAACGGAATAAAAATAAATGGAATTTGGAAAAAAAATTACGGATTTCATATGGCTTTACCACTCTATAGCACTGTCCAACTTACAGCATGTTACCACTCCAGTCTATAGCACTGTCCAACTTACAGCATGTTACCACTCCAGTCTATAGCACTGTCCAGGACAGTATACAGCATGTTACCACTCCAGTCTATAGCACTGTCCAGGACAGTATACAGCATGTTACCACTCCAGTCTATAGCACTGTCCAGGACAGTATACAGCATGTTACCACTCCAGTCTATAGCACTGTCCAACTTACAGCATGTTACACATGAACCCAGGCTCGACAGCTACCACTGCCAGGCACCAACATACACATGAACCCAGGGCTCGACGGCACCAGGCACCAACACACAGATGAACCCAGGGCTCGACGGCACCAGGCACCAACACACACATGAACCCAGGGCTCGACGGCACCAGGCACCAACACACTGATGAACCCAGGCTCGATGGCTGCCAGGCACCAACACACACATGAACCCAGGCTTGATGGCTACCAGGCACCAACACACACATGAACCCGGGCTCGATGGCTGCCAGGCACCAGGCACCAACACACACAGGAACCCGGGCTCGATGGCTGCCAGGCACCAGGCACTAACACACACAGGAACCCGGGCTCGATGGCTGCCAGGCACCAACACACACATGAACCCGGGCTCGATGGCTACCAGGCACCAGGCACCAACACACACATGAACCCGGGGCTGCCAGGCACCAACACACACATGAACCCGGGCTCGATGGCTACCAGGCACCAACACACATGCACCCGGGGGTGCCAGGCACCAACACACACATGAACCCAGGCTCGACGGCTGCCAGGCACCAGGCACCAACACACACTTGCACAAACGCTGAAATATGTTTATCAGCCAATTAAGGAGGAGGGATGATTAGGTGGCCTTGCTGTCAGAGACTTGATTAGGAATTTGTTCCAGGGACGTCAGGGGAACCCATTTCGCTGTACAGAAGATGCTCTGGGTTCGGTTATTAACGACCGAAGTGAGTTGAGGGACTTTCAGTCTCATCCAGAAGGACTGTACTCGCAACCGTACAATGTACAGGTGATTAAACTGGGTACAAAATATACAAATTAGTACTACTGAGTGTAGTGCTATTCATATGTAGGATATACAGATGTAGATATAGTAAAGGACTATGGGCAGGTAAGTACAGACAGGTGAGGAATCAAGGATCGGGTTATATGCAGGTGTACAAGCAAGTATATAGAGGGGTTATATGCAGGTATATTCAGACAAATATATATATATATATATATATATATATATGCGGTAAATATAAACATATAAATGTAAACGTGGTATATATAGCACTGTTGTACATGCTATCATACAGAGTACATCACCCAGACAGATACTATCAAGCATCTCAACCCACTGTCACCCTAGAGCCCACTGTTCTTCTACTGTGTTCTATTGAAGGCCCAGAGGCCCAGCCAGTGAAAGATGTATGTCTCCTCTTCCTTTATTCATTTCCTTTGGTCTCTAGCCGGGTTATTACAGAGAACGAGAACACTCACACAGTCACTCAGTCACTCGTTCCACTGTATCTGCTCTCCTCTCATCTCTCTCTTTCATTTATCTTTTCTCTCTGATCCCTCTCTGCACAGACGTACCCTCTCTCTTTTATATATATATATATATATATATATATATATATATATATATATATATATATATGATGAACATTGTTACTCAGCTGATAGAGTTATACCCTTCTTGCTGTCTTGTCGCACAGAACTTGTAAGGCGCTTTGGATAAAAGCGTCAGCTAAATGACTAAATGTAAATGTAAATGTATATATATATATAATAACCATCCATCATTTCTTTTTTTGATCCACTTTTTCTCCCATTTTCTATATTTTCTCCCATCCCAATTTCGTATCATCCAATTCAACCCTCCCCTGTCACGAACGCTGTTTCTTGCCTCCCACAAGCCGGCTGCAATGTGGACTAAGTCATACATAGCACAAGTCCCCTCCGGTACTTGAGGTAACAGCAGTCGCATCTTTTCACCTGCGCAGCTCGATCTCTCAGTGGCGAGGAGTAACGCGTGGGAGGCTCACGCTGCCCCCGACACTTCCTGATTCTACTGCGCAGGCGCACCAACCGACCTGTAGGAGTCGCTGTCCACAACGCCCGATCCCCACCCATCAGTTTCCCACCCCCTAATACGGCCAATGTGTATTAGTACGGACGACCAGCTAAACTGAAAGCAATGTGGAGCGCTGGGACCGAACAGGCGATCCCAGCGTCTCCGCATTCGTGGCGAGCGCCTTGCCCACTACGCCACGTAGCCGCCCCAACCATCCATCATTTCTTTCCAACTCTTCGACCCCTCTATCTCTCCATCCTTCCATGTTAGAATGAAAGCATCATGATCTCTCCAGCTCTTGTTTCTGTTCCTAGACCTGCTTACTTGATGTCGCTCTCCGACATCTCTCTCCTGGACCCCACCCCTTCTGTAGAGTTACTTATGACCCCACCCCTTCTGTAGAGTTACTTATGACCCCACCCCTTCTGTAGAGTTACTTATGACCCCCACCCCTTCTGTAGAGTTACTTATGACCCCACCCCTCTGTAGAACTCTGACTCCACCCCTCTGTAGAGTTATGACCCCACCCCTCTGTAGAGTTCTGACCCCACCCCTTCTGTAGAGTTATGACCCCACCCCTCTGTAGAGTTATGACCCCACCCCTCTGTAGAGTTATGACCCCCACCCCTCTGTAGAGCTCTGACCCACCTCTCTGTAGAGTTATGACCCCACCCCTCTGTAGAACTCTGCCCCACCTCTCTGTAGAGTTATGATCCCCACCCCTCTGTAGAGTTATGATCCCCACCCCTCTGTAGAGTTTTGACCCCCACCCCTCTGTAGAGTTATGATCCCCACCCCTCTGTAGAGTTATGACCCCCACCCCTCTGTAGAGCTTTGACCCCCACCCCTCTGTAGAGCTCTGACCCCACCCCTCTGTAGAGTTATGACCCCCACCCCTCTGTAGAGTTTTGACCCCCACCCCTCTGTAGAGTTATGATCCCCACCCCTCTGTAGAGTTATGATCCCCACCCCTCTGTAGAGTTATGATCCCCACCCCTCTGTAGAGTTATGACCCCCACCCCTCTGTAGAGCTTTGACCCCCACCCCTCTGTAGAGTTATGATCCCCACCCCTCTGTAGAGTTATGACCCCCACCCCTCTGTAGAGCTTTGACCCCCACCCCTCTGTAGAGTTATGATCCCCACCCCTCTGTAGAGTTATGATCCCCACCCCTCTGTAGAGTTATGACCCCCACCCCTCTGTAGAGTTTTGACCCCCACCCCTCTGTAGAGTTATGATCCCCACCCCTCTGTAGAGTTATGACCCCACCCCTCTGTAGAGTTATGACCCCACCCCTCTGTAGAGCTCTGACCCCACCCCTCTGCAGTGTGAAAAGGTGTTCATTGTAATTATCACTGACCACTTCATCATCTCTCTCTCTCTCTCCTGTCACCCTGTCACGTTGGGTTACTGGTAACATTTCCATCCCATTAAGAACAGCAGCCATGGCGGTGTAGTACCTTGTGTGTGTGTGTGTGTGTGTGTGCGTGCGTGCGTGCGTGCGGTAGAGACGGGACTCCTCCCTCCCTCATCCATCTTCACGCGGTTGGCTGGCGATGACATTGTCGACACATGACGAAAATACTACCGTCGCCCGCGAGAGACACACACGCACACACACGCACAGACACACACACACACACACACACACACATACACACAAGGTACTACACTTCGCCCTGGTGAAGGAATTCTAATTAAACGCCCCGTATACCCCCCCCCCCCCCCCCCCCCTTTAGTGCTTTCCCCAAATGGTATGCTAATTGAGTTTGGTGCAAATAGCGACTCGAAGTCTTAAAGGTGCAAATTGCTTTGTTTTCTGTTGACGGAATGTCAAAGCAGAAAGCAGAGCAAAAGCAGACTGAGGTAGAGGGATGGGAGGATGAGATAGGGGAGAAGGATAGAGAGCAAAGGGGTAATGAGAGAGAGAGAGGGGGGGCAAAGGAACTTTCCTTCTTTTGTTCTGAACGGTTTCGCTGTGTGTGTGTGCGTGTGTGTGTGTGTGTGTGTTTGTTTGTGTGTGCGTGCCAGCTTTTGGGTGTTTGTGCACGCAATTTTATGTGCCCAAATGTGTGTGTGTGTGTGTGACGTGTGTTTTAATAAGCACCTTGGCTCACTGCTGTGGTATTATTAGGGCAGGCCCCCCTTGCCTCCCGTAAAGCTTCCCACAGCGCTCCTATTCCTGGCGGCCACTGGCAGGAAGCGTGGAAATTCTTCCAATTTCCGCCCCCCCTTTCGACTCGGCGGGGGTTAAATCAATGAATCTGTCGTTGTTTATTTCATGAAACTTATTGTCCACACCTCCGGGCATTCTCTCCCTGGGAGCCCCAACACAATGGCTGTCTGTGTGGATGTGTGTTGGTCGTTGGCCAGTTGTAATGTGAGTAATCATACTGCATGGCTGTCAATAGACTGTGACTACTATGAGCTGTAGCTGTGACCTTAGAGTTGTTTATGCCCCTCATTACCACACACACACGCACGCACGCACACACACACACATACACCACCTTGTATGTGTGTACCCATATTTCTCTTGTTTTATGAGTGTTGTAGCTCTGACTGACAGCTCCTTGATGTTTCTTACAACTCGCTATAGCAGAGTGTAGGAGTTGTTATTAATTATGTCTATAGGAGTAGACTCTGAATAACATTATCTCTGTCTGAGTGTGTGTGTGTCTCTCTCTGTCTCTCTCTATCTCTATCTGTCTCTCTCTTTCTGTCTCTTACTCTTTCTCTCTGCCTGTCTCTCTGTCTGTCTGTCTGTCTGTCTGTCTGTCTCTCTCTCTCTCTCTCTCTCTCTCTCTCACTCTCTCTCAAATTCAAAATAGAGTTTATTGACATGAAATATCAGTAAAGTACCTATCGCCAAAGCAAGTCCAACATACAAACAATAACATATAAAAGAAAACACCATAACATTACCTATAACAATAAAAACAATCAACAAAGGCGGCTGAGTGGCGCAGTGGGCAAGGCGTTCGCCACTAACGCAGGAGATGCTGGGTTCGAGCCCAGCTCTCGGCATTGCTACCGGCTGGCCGGTCGTTCATACTAACACAATTGGTGTTAGTGTTAGGGGGTGGGAAAGCCGGTGGGTGGGGATTGGACGTTGTGGACAGCGACTCCTACAGGTCGGTTGGGTGACGCCGGTGCGGCGGAAACAGGAAGTATCGGGGACAGCATGAGCCTCCCACGAGTTACTCCTCGCCACTGAGAGTTCGAGCTGCTGCGGTGAAAACATGCGGCAGGCTGTCTCCTCGTGTACCGGAGGGGACACGTGATGCAAGGCTTCTATCCTCACTACAGCCGACCAGTGGGAGGCATAGTCTAGCGACGTTCAAGACAGGGGAGGGAAGAATTGGAAATACGAAATTGGGATGGGAGAAAAATATAAAATGGGGAGAAAAAGTGGATAAAAAAAGAAAATATCAACAAAAATGCATACAATTACAAAATAATCATTTAATCAGATAATAATCTTACAGAACCTTTTCTCTCTCTGTCTCTCTCAGTTGTTGGCGTTGGAGCGGCAGGTGTTTGACTTCCTGGGGTACCAGTGGGCTCCCATCCTGGCCAACTTCGTCCACATCATCATCGTCATCCTCGGGCTCTTTGGCACCATCCAGTACAGGCCTCGCTACATCGTGGTGGTGAGTGTATACAAACACACGTTGTACTTACTACAATCAGTTAAAAAAACATATTTACATTTCATATTCTGTTTTATTTTTCTCCTTTTGTGATTCTCCTTTTGATCACTAACCAAGCGCCCTCTTTGATGTCTGTGTTTTCATTGTTGAGAAATTGATTGATTGATTGATCGATTGAAAATGGTACAATACAGTACAGCTCAATACACACAATTGTTAAGGGGATGCAGACCAGAGAAAGACTTTCGTCTTGTTTACATCAGGGTCCCCCATTTTCAATTCATCGTAACATATATGACATACATGACAGACATACAGATAGACAGTACTGCTACATCTAGACATTTATGACATACCAGGGCCCTTATTTATCAATGGTGCGTACGCACAGATATGTGCGTAACCCGTGCGTACGATCATTTCTAAGCAAAGTGTGGGACTTATCAATTTGAACGTGTGCTTGACTTTGTGCGTATATTTACGCACAGCTCCGACCGTGCGTACCTGGCGCCCGGTGGTAGAATATGAATATTGCAACGCGGAAATAAGCTTCTGTGCATTAGTTTCAACACTGGCGTGTTCTGTATGACCCGTAATTCATTATAGTTCATTGTAAAATAGCGACAGTAGTGTAATTATTGTCAAACCCTATAAATATAGCATTTGGAATCGGTCTTTCTTTCCGAATGAATGCAGCATGGTTTATATATAGGGTTATTGGAATACTATGGGGTGCACTGACTGTGCTCGCGGGGAACTGTTTTTAGAGATAGCAGATAGGAATGAATGAATGAATGAATGAGGGGCAGTCTAATTGCCGAGAGACCATAATATTAACTAGAGTCCGCTATGCGGTCAGGTGGCGTAACGGAGATTGCGTTCGTCACCAACCCCGGAGCGGCTGGATTCGCCTGTTCGAATCCAGCTCACAGCTCCGGGGTTGTCACCAGCTTGGCTGGCCGTTCACACTAATACAATTGGCAGTATTAGAGGGTGGGAGAAGCTGGCGGGGTGGGTCCGGGTCATTGTAAACAGCGACTCCTACAGTTCGGTCGGGGCGCCTGCTAAACGCGGATAGGATCTAAGTGGGATAGTGTGATCCTTCCACACGCTACGCCCTCTCAGTGAGAATCCGCGCTGCCAGGTGAAAAGAAGCGGTTGATTGGCTGGACGTGTGTCGGAGGAAGCACGTGGTAGCCTCCACTCTCCCAGACCGACTGTGGGGGGTAAGTGCGCAGCGACCAGGAAGGGGATTGGGAATTGGCATAACGACTAACATTGGGATGGGAGAAAATCGGAGGAAAAAAAGGAGGGAAAAAAAAAAAAAAAAAAAAAAAGAGTCCGCTATACCCGAGACACCTGCATTTGTACCGCAATTTGAGACCGAAAATTGGAGCGTGGAACAAAATGCACAAATGCCATCCCCATGCACATTCAAGTCAGTCTCCACCCTCGGGTCTTTGGCCACCGGCACGGTCCATCGTGATATTGGAGATGGATCGAGCAATAGACTGTTACTGTACCACCCATGTAGCTGTCAAAGCTCCATCACAAATGCAGAAAGGGATTTCACTCAGTGATTTCACGCATTTGCCTGATACATGTCGTTGCTGCATGCCGGGAGGACGGAAATGCTGCATGTTTTCAATTCATTAAATAAAACGGATACTTTTTGCAAGGGTTTACTGACTGTCATACAAATAATCAACCAACTACATACTGTAACTTTTCAGTGCACGTTTTTATTTACATTGTGACAACAGCCTTGTGAGCTCCCGCACACAGACATGATGGAATTCAAGTTCAAGTTTGTATTGATCACATATAGGCAGGCTACACATGGCGTAGGCTACATGGCAGTGAGATTCATTGTTCTTGTATATGCTCTCGTATTATTGTTTATATAGGCTACCTAATACCCAGTGGTGCAGTCGTAATATGGGAATTGCCCAAGCACGTGCACGCGAATACATGTTCCCTCGGTTGCGCACAGAACAGATGATTATTATGCATAAATGTTTAAAATGTAATTGTAGTTACAATTTCTTTAATTGAATTAACTTAAACTAGAAAAGTAAATACAAACTAAATTAACAATGTAACTTAGAGTTAGTTTACAGAAGGACAGTTTCCTTCAGAGACTGAAGCACAACTTAATGTCTCAACCTTCCAGTCGACCACAGATCAAGCAACCCCCCACCAGCTCTCCTCGTTGTTATGCTATCGGTATCCTATTATTATGCAAAGTCTAGGTGATAAGTGCCGGCCGGCGCGACGAGTCCAGTGACAATTGTGAACGCATTTTTGTGTGCGTGCGTGCACATCTGCGCGCACTTCTGCCTCAGTGACCTACCTAAACGGCGTTTAACCGCGTTTGTGCCCGACTGCATGCCTGCTAATACCGACATCAAAATAGATTGTATGCCTCTACAAATCATATGCAGGTAGAAAATTTACGGAGAACTTTAATCCCTGGGTATTAATCGAACGAAACGAAGAAAAGGCATATTCCAGCATTGTTATTAATGACACCAATGGCAAACAGTGGTTAACGGTCTTTATTAGTGTTTGTGCTGCCCAGGCAGCAATGGTCTTTAGGAAGTTAATAGATATCATATCCGACATCACCGTACGTGTACATGTCTGTCAGCCTGTTGCGTATTTCTCCCATAACACGCTTCGCTCGGCTTAGTCCACTTTTCCACATTTCATGGGGGTGTTTCATTACCGTATATGGTTAATTACGGGCGGTTCTATATGCAAATCCTTAAAATCGTGCACGAGTGCGGAGCGCAGAACAAATGGTATTTATCAACACAGAGTGTGTGTAGAACCTGTGTACGCATGTGTGATAAATCCCGATTTTTCTGTACATACACACATTCTAAATTCTGTGCTTAAGAACGAAAATAGAACACTTTATAAGCATTGTTGATAAATGAGGGCCCTGATCTACAAATACAGTACTGTTTGTGATACAAAAAAAGAGTCTTAAAAAAGAGAGTATATACATTTGATGGGGAAGAAACTGTACATTGGAGGAGGTTGGGTAGGTGTGGTGGGGGGGGTTGGGTAGGTCGGGTAGGGTGGGGGTGGGGAAACTGTACATTGGAGGTGGTTGGGTGGGGGCGGGGGGGTTGGGTAGGCGGGGTGGGGGGGGGGGAACTGTACATTGGGTTTTGACATTTACAGGGGCCAGTTTAGAATTGGGTGCTCTTTGAGAGTGGTTTTGAAAGTGGGTAGTGATTCACATTACTTTACAGCTGTGGGTAGGGCGTTCCACATTGATGTGGCATAATTGCAAAACGTGTTTAGTCCCTTGTTTGAGCCGAATCTGGGTTTAACATGATTTGTGGAGCTCCCTCTGGTGTTGTGGTCATGGTATTCACTGACCTTTGGGAAGTATTTTGACATGTACATGGGTACCTTAGTCGTGTAGTGTATCTTGTAGACCAGACCCATTGCAAGTTGCCGTACTCTGTCGTCTACTCTAAGCCATCCTAGGTTGTCAAAGTGGGCAAGGGTGAGGTGGGTTCTCGGAGTAAGGTCAAGCAGTAGTCTGACCAGTTTGTTTTGTGATGTTTGTAATTTAGTTTTTAGCGCCTTTGAGGTGCTTTGGTACCATGAGGTGCAAGCATAGTCATAGTACCCTTGAATGAGTGCTCCTGCTAGAGTCTTCAGGGTATTCTTGTTTACCAGAGAGGAGATCCGGTACAGGAATCTAGTTTGTTGGTTAACTTTTTTGATTACATTGATGCCATTTTGTCACAGGAAAGATTTGCCTCTAGGATGGAACCCAGGTATGTAATTTCATCTTTCCTTGTGACAATATTGTCACCCACTGTAACTGAGAAGCCGTCGGTCTTGCTGAGTTTGTTACTTGAACCGAAGAGAATGGACTCTGTTTTACCCAGATGTAATGATAGTTTGTTATCATTTGCATAAATTAGGAACAGTAGCGGTCCTAGTATGCTTCCTTGTGGAACACCACAGCTCACTGGAGGGGGGGGGGGATAGGGTACTGTTTACCTCCACCATCTGTGCTCTCCCTCCAGGTAGGATTGCATCCAGCTCACTGATATCTGATATCTCACTGATAAACTATCAAAACCAATTGCTTTTAGCTTGTCAATCAGAATGGAGTGATTGACAGTGTCTCAGATTGACCTTTTACTAGTATGCACTCTGCTACTAAGGAATCTACCTTGCCTATATTACTACCTGCTATGCTAAGATGCACTCAAGTCTGTCGCACTCAAGTTCGACACTGTTTGACGAACAATCTTATTGAGTTAGTTGCCAGAGTTGTACCCTTCCTGCTGACTTGTACACAACTTGTAAGTCGCTTTGGATAAAA
>NC_140181.1:86089134-86161561 GCF_963971535.1 Notolepis coatsorum | reverse complement strand
TGCAGAACGGCCCGGCTGCCTCCTCTGTTATCAGGATGGGGATGTTTTGTCCCCACCCTGCTCCAGTGCTCCCCGGCCTGGCTTCTGTCTGTACTTTCCCCTCTAGCGCTCCTGTTTATTCAGTAATGAGAAACACAAAGTTCCACAGTTCTTTCCAGAAGGACGGGTCGAGAAACACCATTGTATTTGTTTCCATCTGTTTGGTTTCAGTGTCTCCTTTTCTATTAAAGCCACACATTCCTTTACCATATAAACCGTGGGGTATATTTGCATACATCATTTGAAGAGTTTGACCTTTCTCATCCCACTGTAATTAAGACTATAGTTCAGAAACGTTAGTAATGTAGACGTAACATTTCTGACATTTTACAGCCACACTGTCACCCCACTGTCGGCTCAGGAGGTAGAGCGGTCGTCTGGTAATCAGATGGTTCCATGTTTGATTCCCGCTCATCCAGGGCAGTGTGTCGAAGTGTCCTTGAGCAAGACACTTAACCCCTACCTGCTCCCGATGAGCAGGTTGGCACCTTGTATGGTCACCTTCGCCGTCGGTGTGTGAATGTGTGAGCGGCATAAGTTGTAAAGCGCTTTGGATAAAAGCTGCTATATAAATGCACCATTTACCATTTACAAAACGCTGCAAAAGCAATTAAATAGGCTACCTGTTGTTTAGTGTTAGTCCTGCATCAAGAGCTCGGTCACTCCACTAAAGACAAGTTCCTTTATTTGTCATTTCTTTGTTTATGTTTTGGATCACAGACTGAGGCTTTAACAGAGGCTCCTATCCACGGCTCCTGGATTGGCTGTTTTCACACACACACACACACACACACACACACACACACACACACACACACACACACACACACACACACACACACACACACACACACACACACACACACACACACACACACACACACACACACACACACACACACACACACACACACACACACACACACACACACACACACACACACACACACACACACACACTCTCTCTCTCTCTCTCTCTCTCTCTCTTTCCCTCCACACACACACACACACACACACTCTCCCCTCTACCTAATCGTATTGGCCCCCCGTGTCAGTCAAAGTGACAAGCGTGACCCCCCCCCCCCCCCCCCCCCCTCCCCTCTCTCTGCATCAGACACTTCTCTTCTCTCCCTGCTCCTTGTTTTTATCTTGGCCACCGACCAAGTCAACTAAAAATGTGAATAGTATGAAAAATAATTAAGATTAAAAAAAATAAAAAATCTCCTTCGAAATAAGCTGTGACCTGTTTTGACCTGCACCTCAAAGAATCGGAACCGAGAATTGTTTAGAACAGGAATCGATATGGAGAATCGGAATCGGAACCGGAATCGTTCAAATCCAAACGATGCCCAACCCTACCGACCTCTCACCCCCTACTTTCCACGTCAGACACGTCGCTCGCTCGTTCCTCTGCACCCTGCCCCGTCTGCACCCTGCCCCACAGCCCCGTCTGCACCCTGCCCCACAGCCCCGTCTGCACCCTGCCCCGTCTGCACCCTGCACCCTGCCCCGTCTGCCCCGTCTGCACCCTGCCCCGTCCCTGCAGTGTGAGCGCAGGGTATAGAGCACCGGGTCACTGGCTTATATACCAAAAGGTCACCTCTGCTTCTGTGCAAAAAAAAATAAAATAAAAAAAAGGTGGCGGAGGCTGGGGCTATTTTGACAGCTGGCCAGCTCTTCCTCTCCCCGCTCCCTGCCTCGCTGGAGATACTGTGTTTAGGTTGGGTTGTTTTCCTCAATATTAAAACACACGACACAATGCATATCAGACACCTTTCAACCTGACAGGCAGCTCACCGCTCATCATCACCATCAACACCTCATTACTCCTCCAGTGTGATTCCTCCTCATCCAGGCTAAGCATTAGTCACCATTTAGTTTTGGAAACTTTACTTTGATCATTTGTCATTTGATTTTATTCAGTTTTTTTTTATTATTATCATTTGTCATGTTTTTTTTTATATGTTTCTATTCATATATACATATATATTTTCCTTTTTATAATTTGTGTGTTTGATTCTTTTGTTTTCAGTTGATTTTATTGGTGGGTTTGATCCGTTCCCACTCTACCATGTCAATGAGAAACCATCTCATCTCCTCTTAAAGCCCGTGTACCTGTAAGTATGGCTGTATGCATTCACACTGTCTTGTGTGTGTCTGTGTGTGATCCTGTGGGACTATAACTATGTGAAAGTGGGTGTGTGTTTCCATATTCATCTAACCTCAGTTCCTTTATGTCCATATTGACCTGTTCTTTTACAATCTTTTTTGGGGGGGGGGGGGGGGGGGCAGCAATACAGCTGTGCGTTTAGATTAGTACCTGATGCACTAGATCAGAGCATCATAGTCCTCTAACTGTGGCCAAACATCAGGCTACATCACCGGTCACGTGAATCTAGTGTTGCCCGAGGTGTCCCATCTAGCACCGAAAGACACCCCTGTTTTTAGAGAGGAAGCTATGGGCTCTCTGTGTGTGTGCTGAGTGGGAGGAGGCGGGGCTGTTGGGCAGCAGGGTGTGTGCTGAGTGGGAGGAGGCGGGGCTGTTGGGCAGCAGGGTGTGTGCTGAGTGGGAGGAGGCGGGGCTGTTGGGCAGCAGGGTGTGTGCTGAGTGGGAGGAGGCGGGGCTGTTGGGCAGCAGGGTGTGTGCTGAGTGGGAGGAGGCGGGGCTGTTGGGTGCGTGACGCGTGTCACCGCCGAAGGCATTCCGTTTCCAAACAGCACAACACTGTTTTTGCTGTTTGTAGAGAGAATCAGCTCTGTGTGTCCAGAAAGAGAAAGATAAAAACTGCTCGCGGAGGCTCTGCTCTTACCATATTTAACAAACTAGGGAGAGAAATTCAGCTACTCTTTGGAGGCCGATGGATGTTAAAAAAATAATTCAGTTCAGTTCAGTTCAGAGTTTTTATTTGCCACATGGAATCATACAATCAGAGTTTCTGCCCTTATTCCTAAACTAAACAAGTATTTACTTAATGGTCGGCATACAACCTACAACCTAATTTACACAAATAATAATTTATACCATTATACAAGAAACACACAATCCACAGTTAAACAAGAATTTTTTTTATAATAATAATAAAGAATAAAGAATAAAAGAAAGAGAAGAAAATAATATATGTTCTATTCATACAATTAAAACCAATGCGTTTTGGCAACAGGCCTTTAACCAGTGTATTGTGTACACATACTTGGTCGAAGGACGGAGTTGTGACAGATCTATTGTCGCTCTTGTCATATTTAACTAGCTTACAGTGACAAGACCTGCAAACTATTTACGAGATGAGAGAGGAGAGCTGAGTAGCAGTCAGCACTGGGACGGGAGGAGAGGAGAGCTGAGTAGCAGTCAGCACTGTGACAGGAGGAGGAGAGGAGAGCTGAGTAGCAGTCAGCACTGTGACGGGAGGAGGAGAGGAGAGTAATATTTAACTAGCTTACAGTGACAAGACCTGCAAACTATTTACGAGATGAGAGAGGAGAGCTGAGTAGCAGTCAGCACTGTGACGGGAGGAGGAGAGGAGAGCTGAGTAGCAGTCAGCACTGTGACGGGAGGAGGAGAGGAGAGCTGAGTAGCAGTCAGCACTGTGACAGGAGGAGGAGAGGAGAGCTGAGTAGCAGTCAGCACTGTGACGGGAGGAGGAGAGGAGAGCTGAGTAGCAGTCAGCACTGTGACAGGAGGAGGAGAGGAGAGCTGAGTAGCAGTCAGCACTGTGCCGGGAGGAGGAGAGGAGAGCTGAGTAGCAGTCAGCACTGTGACGGGAGGAGGAGAGGAGAGCTGAGTAGCAGTCAGCACTGTGACGGGAGGAGGAGAGGAGAGCTGAGTAGCAGTCAGCACTGTGACGGGATGGGGCGGGGCTGCTGGTCAGCGGTGTGTGTAGAGCCTAGTATATGTCACTGTCGGAACTTCGGCAGCAGTGGTGGTACACAGTACACAGTTCCTTCAGCGTTTTCATCCACTGTTACACTAAATGTGGAATAGGTCTAGTAATGCACAGTCCGCTATTGATTATTTGGTTGAAAATAGGCCTACTGATTAAAGCTGTTAACAATAATTATCCTCTCAGGTGGAAACATTTCCACAGATCATATCAACAGTCAATAGTTGCCTACAATAACCTAATCGCTCTATGATCATAGTTAATTCATTCTCATCAGACATATCTGGAAAGGTCCAACCATTAACAATATCAATATAAGTAAATCTGTTATAATGTATCAAAATGTTTACCTAGCACCTCTATGACCGGCCATACCACTAACTCACTGGCAGCTGTAGCAGCTGCTCACTAACGCGAATGTTTGTTGCTGAGCGATGAAGTTACGCGATCTGACAGCTGGATCCGGTGACCGACCAATGACGTCACACTGGTGCAAACACAGAAGTGTGACAGGCCACAATATATGTGGTCCAGTTATTTTAACCTCTTAACAGACACCCAGAAAAGTGGCAATCTTTTATTACTTGAACTTGAGGACTGCATACTTTTTTTGCAAAGCTTAGCTTCATACTTTATACTTATAGCACATGCATGAGCCTGGTCTCTTTTGAAAGATAACATTCTGAAGTTACTAATGCAAAAAAGGAAATGAGTATGAAATAGAGTAACAGAGGTCTGAACATGAGTTGAGCTTGAACTTGTGTACTCACATTTTTCTGTAGTGGTTGCAATATAAAGAAAATATATATAAATAAAATAGGTATAAGCTGGAAAACACTGCGGATCCATAGCCTGAAGTATTATGTAGTACAGGTAAACATTTTATAAAAATCCGTTCAGAAATGGGTCTTTGAGAGAGATCCGGGTAAACCGTGACAAAAGAAAAAGCTCTCAAAAATCCATTTCCTCATCCACGGCTTTTCAAGTGTGATTGACTTCTGGTTTTCGCTCGTCAACTTTCAAATAGATCCCTTATTCTCACCCCCCCCCCCCACGTGGGGTATCGTTGGAAAGGTACACTCATTGGCTACTACGCTGACCAATCATTTTCACCATCAGCAGATGATTGGCAGTTCTGGAGCGTCGGGAGTCCGGGGTGGTCATCTGACACGCGGCGCGTAAAAAGATGCTCGTCTGACATATCGTCATGTAACTTGAGAACCAAGGCACGGATTTGGTCGAGTGAGGTGGCGTTCGAACGGCAACAAATAGATCTTTCGAACAGTAATTTATATGTTCAGTGAAAAATGCAGCCCAGAGCCGCAAGACGCTCACAAAATGCTGTGACTTTGTGCGTTCCGCCCACGGGCACATCGGCCCGAATACGGTACCCCACCTGTTAAGAGGAGAGAAAAAAATAATACATACAGGACAGTAAATGAACATAGACAAAGGACAAAAGGATAAAGATAAAAAGAACAAGCAGCAGCCCGGGAGAGCAAATGCTTAACCTGAGAAGCATTTGCACACTCCCATGTCATTAAAAGGTCAGTAAATAGTGTTTTAAAACTGTGCAAAGTAATAAAAGCCTGGAGTTTAAGAGATTTTTGAAGTCCATTCCAGGTAAACGGAGCAGAGTACACAAAAACCCTCTTCCCAAACTCAGTGTGAACTCATGGGACTGAGGTGGATAGAAAGTCCTGAGAACGCAAGCTGTAGGAGTTTTACGCAACGGTAAGGTGTGTACAGAGATATAGAGGTAACAGTCCAAGTAATGCTTTATAAAGGAACATGTAACAATGATGGGACAGCCAACCTACCTTCTTGTAGAAAATGCAGAGATGAGTGAGAGGTCTACAGCCAGTAATGAATCTTAGCACACCATGATAAGTGGCATCCAGCATAAGCAACGAGGTAGAAAAGGCATTCATATACAACACGTCACCATAATCGAGTACCGGTAAAAAAGTAGCAGCGACAAGCCTCTTTTTAGAATGAAAGGAGAAACTAGCCTTGTTTCTAAAAATAGAAACCCAACCTTACCTTCAGCTTTTTAGCCAGGTTTTCAATATGTGGCTTAAAAGACCTTATATACTAGGTTTTGACCTAACGTTAGCGTACACCTGGTTTATTAGGATCAAATTAGACCTGGCAGACTGGTACGGCTTGGAGAAGGTGTGTTGGAGAATGACGTGTCTCAACAGCAAACATGTCTCTCAAACCGTTAATAAAGCTTTAAGGAATATGGAGGTTTCTCGTGTGTGTGTGTGTGTGTGTATGCGTGTGCGTGTGTGTGTGTGTGTGTGTGTGTGTGTGTGTGTGTGCAGTATGTGTGTCACTTAGAACTAGGAGGAGTGGAAGACACGATGGGTTCCCATCTAAAATTGGGTTCATCGATTAAATTGCATGGGGAATGTAATAACAGTATGCAATGAGAGCCATTTAATAATGCTCAAAAGGAAATTAATATATTATTAACTCTTGACAGTTTAATCAGTTCCGTCTCCAGTGGGAGGTTGGGGTACGGGGGGGGGCATATAGCCTGGAGGAATCCATCCAGGGAGTGGTAGGTAGGTGTGTGTGTGTGTGTGTGTGTGTGTGTGTGCGCGTGTGTTAAGCTGCGTGTACACATACATGTGGTTGTATGTGTGTGTGCATGTTAAGATGCGTGCACACATACATGTGGTTGTGTGTGTGTGTTAAGGTGTGTGTACGTACATGTGATCATGTGTGTTAAGGTGTGTGTACGTACATGTGATCATGTGTGTGTGTGTGTGTGTGTGTTAAGGTGCGTGTACACATACATGTGGTCATGTGTGTGTGTGTGTGTGTGCGTGTGTGTGTTAAGGTGCATGTACACATTCATGTGTGTTAGGTTGTGTATACTGTATGTCTCGCCAGTCGCCTGTTAACCCACTCTACTCCATGTCTGTCCTCTGCAGGTCTACGTAAATAGGAGACCATCCAGGAGGGGGGCCGACGTGACATGGCAGATTCCCATGGAGACAAAATGGCTGCTGACACAACCATCCCAGGGTGCACTGGGGCATGCCAGACATTCCTCTGTTTTCTTGATTTCATCTCTTCAGTATTTCAGACCTGTTATTTACTGGTTCGCTGGAAAACGCCTGCACTTCCCAGTTCCAGGGCCCACTGTTTTTTTTGGGGGGGGTCAGGCATTGAAGTGTGTGTAGGGTGGGAGGGGGGGGGGGGGGCGGATTGGGCAGTACAGTTGTAACAAAGGCTTGTATTGTGGTCCTTAGGAAAGCATCAATCATTTCTTTTGTGTAGCGATTTTATGCTAAGGTCACGCCAGTGTGTGACTTGGTCCATAATTGGTCTAATACTCTCCAAGAACATGACTGTCTGTGAATAGAACATGTACAGCACTCAGTACAGTTATAGATACAGTATATATGTAATCAGGGAACTGGCCAGTGTTCTTAGCCTTGTGGTCGGGTGTCTGGTGGACCCAGCGGTTTAGAGCGTCACGTTGCTGGTTTGGCTCGGATCATAGCCTGAAGGGGCTGAATTACAGTGCAGCTTGTGTGTGGAATGAGCTATTGTTCGCCTTCTTGTTTACTTTAGCCCAGGACCTGCGTGCATAAATACACGAGCGAGCGAGCAGGAAGAGGCGAGAGCTGGAGAGAGAGGGAGGGGCGGAGAGGAAACAAAGCGACCAAACCTACAGGGGGCTGCTGTCGGGAATAGAACATGTAAATACTGTGATGGGTGAAAATGGAAGAGAAAAGAAAAAAAAATAAAAAATTCTGTCAGTGTTTTTGAAATGCAAACTAGCAAACAAGAACGCATTAGAGCATGACTGAGATAACGTTGTTCACATACAGGCTTCATTTTCTGTCTTATTTCTGTTCCCGGAGTCTTAATCACCAGACCCCAGATCAGTATTGCTCTCTGCCACGTGTGCCAAGTGTTTATATTAGACGGTGTACGGAAAACTGTTTTCTTCCCCTTCTGCTCTGAAATGGAGGCCACTGCTCCTAGAGGCCCCAACTATCGTTGCGCGGCCGACAGGGATGATCATTACGCACGGTTAAGCAAAGGTTACAGACTGAAGGGTTCACAATAGAGCCACGAAGTGACTTTGATTTACCCCGTCGCTCCTCGACGATATTGAATTGAGTTGTGTGTTTATGGTCCTGAGATGTGAGAGCAGCACAAAGCGGCAATAAGAAAACAATGCGAGAAGCATCGACATCTCTTCTGTATGGGTTCCACTAGTAAACGGTGAGAGGAAAGGGCCTCGAAAGGCCAGAGTTGAGTTTGAGTGGAGCCATTTTACTATCAGGTGTACAGGTGTAGTTAGCTAATCAAGTGGCCACAGGGCGTACAGTATGTAGGATGAATGATGGGAAGTCACTTGAATGCAAAAGTACAACGTTTTATTGCTCAAGTAGCGTATATAGTGGGAGGTGCATTGAAGGCGTAGAACTCAATAATTGGCTCAAAATGCAGTCTGTGCAGGCGACCTGTTTCAAACTGAAAGCTCTTCCTCAGTCAGCATCGGTTCAATGATATGGATTCTCAACTGTGACCATTTGATAGCATGTTTTTATGGGTTTTTGTATAATTGTGTAGCTATTTCACATATTCATTAAGAAAAAAACAATGTAATAACTATCGTCTGCAAGTAGTATTATGGTTCAAATTTAACACAAAAAAGAAACGAGCGGCATCTTATGCGGATGTATTTTATTTTGATCCAGTAACATACCTCGTTATTATAAAAAATATATATACAATATCACGGGTTCTATGTTGAAAGGCAATCTAGACTGAAAACCCCATTGAGGCCACAAGCACTTTCTTATGGTTGAAAGCAGAAGTATGTCAGAGTCTCTGTTGCCTTACTCTTTCTGTGAATCACTACTGCCACCTGGTGGCGAATGTGTGCATGTACACGTGCAAAGGCTACCAAGTCATCTTTTATACTCTAATAATAATGCAGTTATTTCCTTTTTTTGGGAGGGGGGTGGGGTTCTCTGATCTATTTTGTTTTTTAATTAACGATAAAACTGAACGCAGGAGGTTTGTGCTCATGAATGGGAAATACTATGTAGTTAACAAGTAGGGGCTCCAGTTATATTTTGCCATGAATTCTCATTGTATGTTTTATCAATGTTACACTTCTTATTCACATTATTTCTGCTGCATTTGAGCTCAAAAGATTTTTCATTTATCATTTGGATGCAATATGTTACCTGCTGTAATATGAACGCAATACTTTTTATTTTTTTTATCCTGGCACCTGATTAAGTGTCCTGTGAGAAAGTCAAACTCCTCTGTGGTATTACATAATGCTTCACTGCCAGACATACAGAACCATGTCTGTAATGAGAATTCACTTCAGATTTGCTGAGCTCGTTTCAGGATTGCTCTCAGAACAAGTTGGCCGTTAAAACGCGATAAAACACTCCCCCGTTGGTAGTGTTTTAGCTTCTTTGGGGTCACGTTCTTCTGACACAATGCAATAAGTCACAGTCATGGTAAAATGATAAAGAGTCGCCACACGCGCATCGCTCAGATGCAACACGTCCCTGGGTAACCCTGACGAAGGAAGGTTAGCTGTCAAAACCTCTTTTTAATGTCTCAATAAATGATTGCATCAGTGCTACGAGTTCAGATACTCTTATCGTTCTTCTGCCTGGTGTCGTCGGGCCAGCACCTCGTTGACACAGGTGGGCTCCAGGTCTCCCTTGGGAACTAGATTTTGAATCTCAATAGGACGTCTTGGTAAGATAAGGCTAAATATAGAATAAAATGGAAACAGACGTGTGTTTCATCTCCTTTTATGGGCAAACACGTAGTACTCCTCATATTGTAACATAATAAGGATTGGTAATAAATCGTTATGTTGAGATAAAAAAGAACTAGGTCTTCCTCTCTGTGCAATACAGCCTCCTCTGTGCCCCAGTGAGTTAGTTTGAACCTGTTATTGACCATGATTCCCACGGCAGCCATGTTCCAGGGTGGAGAGGAATCCCAACCTGAGCATGGCATGAGAGCAAAATGGCTGCCGTGTGAATATGGTCAATGGTCGTGTATGTACTGGATGCCACTGAAAAAGAGTCCGCCTCTTTGTAGATAATTCTGTTTCTTTGTATAGAAAGTGGAAAAGAGCTTTTTGTATTTTCTCTCTCCATGTCGTGTCCTCTTGTTAGCTCCCAGACACATGTGACCCCTACAGTGTAATCCCATTCGTCCAAAACTGTGCTTTATGTTCAAGTGTAAATAGCTGTTTGTTAATAAAATAACGTGTACTTTTCCTGATCTGATTCTTATTCCTTTTGTTCTATTCATGTGTATCTTTCCTTCCATCTGTTGTGTGTGGGTGAAATGTGAAATGTTCATTGCATCCATAAACATCAATAATGACCAGACCAAATAAAAATGAATTGGCTCACTGAAAACCTGTTTATCATAGAAAATGGTTTATATAAACTTCCAACAACATCAATCATAGCCAAAAGGGCTTTTTTTTTTTTTTTTTTTGCTTGCTTGTTTTCAGTTTTTGGCACCAGGGGGGGCAATTCAATCTTGAAAATCGAAGTAGAAAATTCTGGGGGCTTCTCAACTGCAACTGGGGAAAAGACTCCAGGACCATCCTCGGGACACGAAGCCTCAGGACATGAAGGCTCGGACGCTGCCCCTGATCACGGCTCTGCAGATGGGACAGTGACGCAGGCTGGCAGCACAGTCACTACAGACCACCAGGTGTCCGCAAGGGATGAAGACGATGGACACCAGCTTGTCCATGCACACCTTGCAGGTCCTCTCCTCCTGCAGCTGTCTCAGGAGCTCCTCCGGTCCGGGGTCCCCCACTGCTGGAGAACGCATGCGTTATTTATGCTTTATTTTAGTCCACCCGGTTCATTTTACACACGTAATATTTCAGTATTGCAGGGGTTCAAGGCGGTTTTGAGGACTTTGACGGACGCAAAGAACATCCTCACACACACAGCGTGTGAAAGGTCATTCCTATTTTGTGTCGACATACAACGAGCGATCATCGCCTCGTATCTAAGGTTAAAGTGAGCACACAATCGTACAGATCAGTCATAATACTTGGTAATATGGTAATAATACATTATGAAAAGTATGGAAAGTGGTCTTCTTGACCTCTGACCTTTCTCTCTGACGGGTGTCTGTGTCCTCACACTTCCAGCGCTGGAGCCCTGCCTCACCTCTGGTTCTGATGGGCACATAGAAACACACACCAGGTGAATACAGATCATCACTTTAAACATTCATCACACGTCTAAAATCAACCGCTTCACCGCTCCGTTTTCAGCACTTCACTACAGATAGCGTCGGCGAAGGGACAGATTGTAAAGACTTGGAAGTACATGAACTGGTATTTGTGGATGTTGTTGTATTGGTCCAGCATACTACTCTGAAGTGTGTCCCCTCTAGAGGACCCCTACCTCTGCTCTGCGGCCCCCTCTGTCTGTCCTCGTCCTCCGCCTGCAGTACGTCAGTGACCAGCTCAGAGACAGAGGTGTAGTGGCGGCCGGTCAGGAGGTACTTGGTCTGCACCAGGCTCTCCACCAGACCGGACTCAAAGCCCATCTGGAGCACTGACTGTACCACAGGCGACAGCATGGCTGACGAGGCCCCCAGACCCCCCACCACATCTGGGAGAGAGGAGAGAGAGAGAGGGGGTCAGTGGGGAAGCAGTCAAGTTATGAGGCGAGGACGGAGACAAAATGTCCAGATTCAATATCAGATGTAACTTTTCATTGGACTAAGGGGTATACTGCAAACTATTTGGTTTTGGAGGAAGATTAGCATGGAGTGAATATTGCTGACCAGTGACCACCATGAATGGGGAGTGAATATTGGATTGCTCTGCTGTGGGTTTACTTTGATGTATAAACGGACACCATCCATCTCACGCCGTATAAATCAACATCAACAAGTCATCAATCAAACCACAGAAACATGCCTCTGCATGTATTTCTATGTAATTCTCCCACTGTACTGACTGAGAGCTCCTTTAAGTATGGGTCTACCCCGGCCAGGAGCGACTGCTTTGGTTTCCTTGGCTTGTACAGACACTTGCAGAACACGGATAAGCTGAGGAGACATCAGACTTCCAACGTTTTTTTAATTTGTTTAGCAGTTCGGCCCAGAAAACGGATCAAAGGTGTTTCTCTGAAGAGGGTCAAGTCTCTGGATGTCTGGTTTCAAAGTGACTGGCAGACTGGTGAACATATAGCCTAAACTGCAAACCCATACATAGTAGCTAGTGGGCTTGGATATTACACAAGCCAAGTCAACGTCTTGGCAACCAATGCAGTTTTTAGAATAGAGTAGAATGGACACTTATCATGCCTGTTAGGGTACCTTATGTATACCTGTGTATACTGTATACGTTTCTTACTCATCATAGTATATATTCAGATGCTAAGTGTTATTGACCATATTTATTGTAATGTATAATACAACTGATAGGGCATACAGACCCTCATCTGCACCTTTGATTACACTGCTTACTTGCTCATAATGCTCATATTCAGAGTTAATTATATTGTTTACACTGCTTATTTTAACTTTTTCTACTGTACTATAATTGTATTGCCTATATTTGTATCTTTCTACTATTACCCTGCCCATACCTGTACCTCCCCTCCCCCATGCTGCTATGATGCCTGAATTTCCCCATGGGGACCAATAAAGGAATATCTTATCTTATGTTGGCTACCTGCCGAAATGGCTTTAGGTGACTTGACACACTTACCAGCTAAAGGCAACCGAAATGCATTTGGTTGCTGGTCATTTCAAGCCCTGCAGGTAGAAGACGTTTTATTCAACTGCGTACCTCGTTGTCCACGTCTCAACCCCCGGTGGAAACTAGGATCAGATCCATTCATATGGATCCTGCCATTGACTTTTATGGATCAGATGCATAAAGATGGTGACGACCTGGATTGACATGGTTTGGTTCTCACTGTCCGTCTCACAACGCTACGCAAAGCTAGTATTTTGCTCCACCTCTTCCACCTTGTCCGAACCGGTGACGGTGGATGTTGATGTTTGGATGCTTTGCACAGTGTGAGACTGGAAGAGTAATGACAGTTTGGCCCCAGGACCTTTATGGACCTCAGGATGAAGATTGAGCCAATGTTCTTCAGAGCCATAGGTATAGATTTAGGGGGGGGGGGGTTGCAGGGGAAATGTCCCCCTCAATATTGAGAAGAGGTAAATTTGTCCCCCTAAAAAAATATAGCTAATATGAAAGATAACCCCCTCCCCAAAAGAGAGGGGGTCAAAACATTTATATAATCCTTCTTACCTGTAACTATACTATACTGTATATTAACCAACAATTTCAGACACCCCTACAGGACCATACCATCTCAGACACGACCTCTAATAGAAATACACCAAATTGTAGGAAATTAAGTGTTTGATGCTCCAGATTTGGACCCCGGGACCTCCCACTTAAAGATTCAGGTCTATAGGACTCACCGTTTCCTGAGCTGATCTCTCTGGCTATAGGAGACTGTGATCCACCCTGGAAAACAATTCAATCACATTGTTCAGTCACTACTTCAAAACAACTGACGCTAAAGAACTGACATGTTATGACTCACTCAACAGACTGTCTGACCGTTGGTCTAATCTGTTTAGTGGCCAAAGATCCTCTGATGGATTGAGCAGAATAGAAGAGAGATAAGGGTTCTCACCACGGTCTCACCCAGGTGGAAGTGGGCGTCCTGGATGTTGCTGACATACTCCTGCCCCCTGGACTGAATCAAAAACTCACATCTGAGGGAGGAACAGAAAAACAGGAAGCATATTGGTACAACATATTAATCAACTCCTAATGTAGGGTATAAAATTCAGTTCAAACAGGTACATGAATGAAATCACGTCTGCAATTCCCTCCGAAGGTGAAATGTCGAAAAGTTCAAGTCGATTGCTTTGTTTATTATTATGTCTGTCTGTGAAGCAAGTCATCCAGGTTCATTGAGTCATTACCGTGGGAACCACTTGGCGTGTTCCTGCCAGGGATCGTCCCCTGGCTCCCAATTCCTCAGTCCCCCGTCACAGTAGAAACACTTGACATTGTCGCCATGACCTGAGGGAACACACTACTGTCAGAAGAACACCACCAACATAGATCACATTGTTTCTACTATGATGACTGTAGACGGTTTCTCTATCACACACACACACAGCTGTCAGATTTGGGTTTAGGCTTATAACTGCCATCTTTCAGAGCTGATCACACACACAAACACAAAATTGCCTGTAAACTGAGTTCAGACAAACAATTTGACCGTTTGTCATCATTTCCCCCATTTAATAAAAACATCTGAGCATAAAACTCGTGGGACATGTTGTATATTGTGGCACCTTCTCCTTTGGGATCCATGCAGCCCTAGCCCTGTCCAGTTTGTTCTGTCCACAACCTCATGAGTCAGCAGCACTATTGTCCGAGAACTCGCTCACAAAGAGGCTTCTCTAGCAGTGACCACGAGCCTAGTTCTAAATATGCCATTGACCATTTGGAAGTAGGTGTAATAATGTCTATTCAAATTATACAGTAATAGCGACGATACTGTATACTTAAAATACAGCGTCAAAATATCAATATAACAATAAATAACGATTATGAATTATGTATTGTTGTCGTGGCTTTGGTTTAGCCTCATGCATGCGCACCTGTATAGAAGAATCCTGCCCTGGCAAGGACATCTGGCTGGACTGAGGCCCCGGTGGGCCAGTTGTGGAAAGTGGTGAGCCGGGAATCCTCCGCTTCCATCTCGGGGTACACCGCCTGTCCGGCCGACCCCTGGTCGTCCACAGTCATCCTCTGGAGTTGGCTCAGCAGCTGGCCGTCCACCAGGTCAGAAGACCCGGGCGCGATGTAGAGCGGAATATTCCCCACGGCTCGTCCCATCATGAAGCTACAAGCCGGGAAGTGCCTCTTGTGTTCAAGAGTCGGACTGTCGCCATGCACCCAGTATCTTAAAACCCCTCCACAGCAGAAACATTCAACTTTATCTCCCGGTCCAAGGAAGAAGAAGCCCGCTTTAGCCAGGTCCCCAGAAGTGACCGGTGCGTCAGCGGGCCAAATTTGGAAAGTTCGAAGCCTGTCCCCTTCGCCTCGCATCTGAGGCTCCTCGAGAATATCCAACATCGTACTCCTGTCATCCGCCATTCTGTCGCTTATCGGTTTTTCTTTCTCTTTTTGCCCTGTGCCAGTCATCCCGTTTGCGTTCCATAGTGGACTGTGCGCACTGAAGGTGAGCGCAGCGCGACCGCTGAGAAATATGTCCAACTGGAGGCTTGCGCAGTAGAGTCACTACACCAGGCTGCCTTCCAGAACACTCACCAAATAATACAGGTGCGTGCATCCCTTGGCTTGAATAATGATTGACAGAAAGCACTTGGTCACTATTCTACTACATAGGGGAACATCTGCATCTGTTTGTCGGTGCCCTGTCCTAAAATATGAAAGGGAGAAAAACTTAGATAAATGCTTGGTTAAACATTCAACATTTTACCATTTCACATGTAAAATGTTGGTACATTTTGGTATAGCCTAGTGACATATTAGATTTGATTAAAATGTATTGTCATTATACAGCACAAGTACAGTACAACAAAAATAAATTTGGCATCCAACCAGAGTGCAAATGTATAGCAGTAAAGTGCAACAGCAATATAGTTAAACCATGGTTAAAAAATATACAAATGAGTATACTACTGAGTGTAGTGCTAATGAGATTTATACAGAGTTGTATTATATAAATAGATCCAGTATGACTACTGAACAGCATCGTAACTAATTAGAGTAGGATATGTACATAGTGGTAAGGGGTATGTGCAGGTAAGTACAGATAGGTATCTGACGTCACATGTCATGAAGAACTTTGAGAGGCTGGTCCTGCAGCACCTCAAGCCCCTGGTGAGTAACTCCCTGGACCCCCTGCAGATTGCTTAACAGGCTAACATTGGTGTGGAGGATGGCATCACCATACATGCAGTGTTGCGTTCCTCATATCAACACTGATTGCACGCATGCTAAGGACGCCACCAGTGGTGCGTTATTGAAATCAACTGGGATTGCACGCACGTGCGTGCGCGCGCTCCCGCGAATGCGCATTTAATGTCCCCTTGCTTGAGCACAAACTACACAGTGCCTAATTGCCTCTACGAATGGAATGTAACACATGTCATTCACAACAAGTTAGGTGTGAATGTATCTGAGAAACGTATTTAACACACCTGACCACACAGCTTCTTCTTTTGAATTTCCGGCAGTGTATTGGCGTATTACTGCCCTCCTCAGTTCTTATACTACGCTAGTAGTATGGTCTCCATAGTATGGTCTCTGGTAAATCAACTTTTGATTGTTTACCCTCTTCTTCTTCTTCTCATCTTCAAAACACATTACTATCGTCTTTGTCTCCTTCTTCTCTGCTCCTCTTGTCATACAATCCCAATCCAAACATCATCTCATCTCTCGAAGTGCAGAGAAGCTTCTTCTTCTTCTTTTTGGAGTTTTACATGAACAGCCACAATAATTGGGGCATTTATCGCCACAAGTGCAGAGAAGCGATACCAGCAATGTGGGGTTGTTCCCGGAGAGCTCACTCTCGGCCGTGGTTTCTCAGTGTATAATGTATGGTGCTCTCCCTCAACATGCGAGTATAGGGTGAGACAACACCATTCTTTAGTCCAAATAATACCCTACTTTATACTATATTATTGTCATTCATTTAATGTAAAGTCAGTCTTACATTGGCACTGCTTTAACGTTGCATTTACCCATAATCCATTACTGTATTAGACCCATGTGCCAGTATAAAATTCAATTTACGTGCCCCCCTTCCCACAGTGTATATAGAAAGAGACAATAAACACAAAAGTAACATAGGACACAATATACAACACACAGGACTATGTACAATAAACAGTGCCTACAATTAAATTAATTAATGAATTAAATAAGAGGTAAAAGAGAACTTAGTGTAAATATTCTTTAATTTGTGTCAACGTTATAAAAATACTATTGTATTCAACAAATTAATTATGATACACCACAATGTGACCTTTCTATCTATTCTAAATCTATTGCCTCGCGATTCCACGGCTGCGCAGTGCAGACAATATATATATATATAATAATATATGTAAGGGGGAGGCGAAATATCAAACATTTTTCAAATCCCAATGTTGACAGCTATGGCGTAGCCTCCTGCCTGTAGTCACAGACCTAGGATCAGATTTCCCTAACATTCAATAAGCTTAACAATTCGTACAATGGGAAAATAACTGACCCTGAATCTGTGGCTAGTATCTCTCTGGTGATCATATCCATTTATCAGATGAAGCCAAACACCATTTCTAAATAATTTCTTATCATTATTTAATTAGTCCAATCAATTGTCAGAGGCCAGGCTTGTGTTTTACAGACTCCTGCCTGAAGCTCAGTTTGCACTGAGGAGCTGAGACAGACTACATTTGTGAACTAGCTGTGTAAAAAGAAGTGAGTAGCATTCTGTGTATCAATTTGGTTGCTGTTTCTCTCTGAACCATACATTTGATTTGATTTGATTTGTATTCACTGTAAATACTAATGTAAATCATTGTTTCATTGTACATATTGTGTATAGTAGTTTATAACGTTATTGTTTTTTACGGCGGGCTCTACATGCCCCGATTTAAAATGGTTATCTCCTCTTTGTATACTTTTTAGAGAATATGCTATACAGCGTTATATATATCGTTCTTATTTACTTTTGTCCTCACAGACAAAGTATTCTGCCAGGAAACTTATGGACATGACCGTAGTAGTTAGAGGTTTTTGAGCTTGTAACGTTAGTTAGCTATCGTGGTATCAGCCGGCCGTGACGTGTAGCTAGCTAGCTTGCTAGCCGGCATGATGCATGCAGTGCACAGGTCTGAGAAGAGGACCTGCACATTTTACTCAGCCCTGAAACGCCTCTACATGCCTCGATTTAAAATGGTTAACGACAGTAGACATTGCTAACGTCTAGTACGTGGATCAGGCGACAGCACTGAACAGGCTGCCTAGTGAACAACAGGCTGCTACTGGTAAATGTAGTTCTTTTTTTACGACCCACGCCCACCGACCCCCCAACACACAGGACCCCGCCGGGCAGAGCCCAGCCGCTCTGATCCCCCTGAGATAAACCCCTCCCTCCCTTTTGTGAATCTATGAATTGTGTGCGGGACTGGAGTTTTTCTCTGGTCAGGCGTGCGTGATTTGGGTGGTAGTAATATCACTGCAGGGTTACGGTGTGTAGGAACCCACCCTATCGGGCAGTGTGGGGACCTCACGCCTTGCATGTCCAGATGTAGAACAGTTCCTCAGCAATCCATGCCGGGGAGGTGTTTAGTGTGGGAGCTTTTGGCACCCAGTGTGATGTCAGCTTCCCCCGTATCAAACCGGCCCTTTCTGTCGGGGTCCCCCCTTGGGTGCGGTTGCCTCGTTGGTAGTGTCAGGGTGCGATATCCCAGCTCCACGAGACGCCCTGCTCGCGCGGTTGGCGAGTCCAGGGTGGGACCGGGCCGCCTATCTACGGTTCCTGGCGGACCAGCGCCAAGTGGCGGCGGGTGCACTTGGGATTATCATCACATATGGCTACAGCAGTGCCATATGTCGAGGTGGATGGAGAGAATGCTGAGGCGGGGACTTGTGTTGCAGTTTGCACAACCCCACCCTCCGTTTTCAGGTTTGGTACAGACCCTATTGTCAGGGTCAACGGCAGTGACAGCTCTGGCCGACGAGATCCAATCTCTGTTGGCGAAGCAAGCCATCGTCGTGGTCCCAAAGGAGGACGCGATGCGTGGCGTTTCCTCCCGGTATTCTCTGGTGCCCGAGCAATCGGGGGGGGGGGGGGGGGGGGGGTCAGACCCATACTGGACCTGTCCCATGGAAGGTTCAGAATGTTGACCGTCTCCCGCCTGTTAGACGCTGTCAGGTGGGGGACTGGTTCACCTCCATAGACCTGTAGGATGCGTATTCGCATCCCGATCTTCCATCCTAGGGCTTACCTACGCTTCCTTTGCAGGGTTTAGCGTACGGGTACCAGAGGCTGCCGTTCGGCTACTCTCTGGCTCCCCGCATCTTCACCAAGTGCGTGGAGACCGTGCTGGGGCTTCTGCGTCGTCGGGGGTTACGAATTGTATTCTGCCCTGGACGACGTTCTGGTCCTTTGGCCGGTCAGGGTAGATCGCCAGGTCTCATACCAGGCAGGTGGTGTCTCACCAGCCTGGGTTTTGCTGTAGACTGGAAGTAGAGTTCTCCTCTTCCCAGTCAACGGGTGGAGTACTTGGGCTTTTTCTAAGCTCAAGGTCTATATGGGCATCCCTCTCGGAGCGGCGGCGAGTGGTTGGGTTCTCGGCGCGCTCGGGAGGTTCCGTCCTAGGACGGTTACGGCGCTGTCCATGATGCGCCTGCTACTGGGGTCCCACTTGGCCTCCTCTTCATGAGGAGGATGCAGAGGTGGTTTTTTTCCAGTATGGAAATGGACCCGGTGTGAGACATATGTAAGCGGCTGAAGGTTCCCATGTCAGTACCGGGGGACCTCGTCTTCTGGGGAGGGTCTGGTGCCCTCACCTGTGGGGTCCCCGTGGGCAGCAGGCTGTCACATGTCACGGTCTTCACCGACGCCTCCCTCATGGGATGGGGGACGGACGTGTCGGGCCAACGCAGTAGGGGGCAGCTGCCATGCTGCCCGGTCTGCGCTACATTCAATGTGTTGGAATTGAAGGCAGTCCTTCTGGTCCTCAAACGGCTCGACCACCTTGTGGTGGGCAAGCATGTTTTGGTCAGGACGGACAACACGACGTCAGCGTTGTATATTGTCAGACAGGGTGGAGTGCACTCCCCCCGTCTGCACCGGGTGGCGGTCGGGCTCTGGCTATGGGCGTTCTCCATCTGCTCTGCCTGAGGGCTCTCCACATCCCCGGCAGGGTGAATGTAGGTGCAGGTGTGATGTCGCGGGCGGTCCTCACCCTGACGAGTGGGGATTACGTCCAGACATAGTCGGCAGGTCTGGGACCGATTCCGTGGCCGTCCGGGATTCTGTACGCATTCCCCCCCCCTTACACCTGTTAGCTCAGCTGTTGGGGCGGGTACGTCGGGAGCGCGGGACTTGGTCCTGGTCGTGCCGGGCCGGGGCTCAGTTGTGTGGTCCCCGGCCCTGATTCAGCTCTTGGTGGCCCCGCCGTGGCCTGTTCCGTGGTCACCGCGGGCCCTCTCTCAGGCATGCGGAACTCTGTTCTGCCTCCTGTTCTGGGGCAGCCTCTAGGCTTGGCTGCTGACAGTGTGAATCTGGTGAGGATGCGTCTTGACTATTCTGTGGTTAACACTATCCGGTATGCGTGCGCTCCGTCCTCTACCACGGCTTACGCTGGGGAGTGGCGTATGGTCGAGTATGGGGGCGGAACATTGTTCAGCCACCCTCTCGTGGCACATTCCTGCTTGGCGCTCTGCGTCTCAAGCCTCTGTCTCCGAGTGGGTCCTCCAACTGGTCCTGGGCCGGTTGTCCGAGGCCCCGTTTGAGCCTCTTGAGCAGGCGCCATTGAATCTGCTGTCTTGAAGACCGCATTCTTTTTGGCCATCACCTTCGCTAAACGCGTGGGTGAGCTGTGTGCTCTCTCGGTGCGGCCTGAGTGCCTGTCTATTAGGCCGATAGCGGTGCGACTCTGAGGCCTAATCCAGTGTTCGTGCCAAAGAATATCCGGAGCTCAAACGGTTTGTTTGTTACGGTGGCCCTGACGCGGGTGAGGCGCTGTCCAAGCAGCACCTGTCACATTGGTTGTGCGGGGGCGTTGCCTTTTGCTGCACGTTGGCTGGACAGGTCCTCCCTCGGGCTGCTGCCCTGTTAGGGGGGGCCTCGGTGGAGGACTTCTGTGCTGCGGCCTCCTGGTCCTCCCAGGCGGTTCTGAGGTCTGGGACCTCTCCTGCATCCCGCTATTTGGTGGGCTGGCAGGGGTGTGTGGGTGTGTGCCACGGGGTGCTGTGTCACACGTGGTCCCGCCTGTACTGTGCGTTTTCAGGGGTCTTTGGTTCCCCCTTTCTCCGCACTTTGGTGGAGTTGACTGCCTCCCCCCCCTCGTTAGGACGGGCGGGTGGACGGGACTCCCCTCCTCCCTGGTAGTGGGGCTTACGGGCCCTCAGGGGGTACACTTGTCGGGTCACGTGTCTGCTCTGTCCCATATCTCATAATGGCAAAGAGCGAGACGCTCTGCCAGTATTCATATAACTAGGTTATAGGATAACCTTTCGTTATGGTCTTTACTCTTGGCTACAAAAAATTAAATAAAAAAAAACATTAACCTCTTAACATCCAAGGGCCCACATGTGGGCCCTCATGAGGACGATTCGCGATGCCACTTTGCCGACCTCTAGTGGCTCGGGTGTGCATTTCTTTTAATACAATATATAGATATTAAATTATATATATTATTATATAGAATTAAAGCCAATTCAATGATAGAGCTCTCATATTTGCGAACGCATAAACTACATCTTAAATTATGGCTATGTGTATAATCTGGCCGTCGCTTATCAATGACTTGTTTGCAGTCAACATTGTCGAAACGGATTGTTTTTTAATCGGTTCATTTCCGTTTTATACCATTTTGAAAAACTCGTTTTTTGAAAGTTTCAGGAAACTATAAAGATTCTGTGATAAACGCCCTTTACTGGAATATTCTGGAATACACAACGTTAAATTCTTCGGCCTATTTATGAATAGTTTTCAAATAAACACTAGATTATTGATAGTATATGTGTACTTATGCACGCTATAGAAGCGGGCTGAAAAATCGATTATCTCATTTCCTGATCAGCACACACATAGGGCACACGTTGATATCTCTGTGAAAAAAGCTCTGATTATCCTAAGACTGGTAAAATAGATTCCTTACCTCAGATCAGATGTTCTCCAAAAAGATTATTCCAATTCCTGATCGCCATTCCAAATATCGATCACGTTTATTGATCCAACGCTGTGTGGTCGAAACACCGATTCCACGCTGTTTTGAGGCTCCAGAATGAATCCGATCGTCTCGGGTGACTTGCCTGAGAAGTAAAATGAGGAAGCAGGATTTTCCACCCCATGCGTTTCATTCAGGGAATGAAATGATAGGGGGCGGTATTTTCCCAATGGAGCTCAGAGAGAGTTTGCAGTAGGGCTGGGCGATACGGCCTCTAAATGATATCGCGATATTTTTTGGCCATATCACGATACACAATATATATCGCGATATTTTGACATTTCCTCTAAAGCACTTAAAAATGCTTGATTTAACCCTTTGATGCATACAGTCACGCCAATATGATGATTATAATAAGTCCCTGCAAAATATGTTTCCATTATTAAACCATGAAGATGCTTTAAAAAATAATTAAATGAAAATGTACTAAGAGTATGTACTGACACACTAATAGAAAAAATTATTTACATCTAAGACAATTTATATAAGAACTATTGGGTGCCTAAGACTTTTGCACAGTACTGTGTTTTCTATCCACTTTAGCCAAACACACACACACATATATATATACACACTACTGTGAGAAAATAATAATCACACACAAAGCCTTACAAAGGGATAATGGCTTATAGCAGAGAGAGAGAGAGAGAGAGAGAGAGAGAGAGAGAGAGAGAGAGAGAGAGAGAGAGAGAGAGAGAGAGAGATGTAAAGCATTCCCGGTAACTGGAGAAAGGTATTCCCGTAACCCAGTGTTTCTCAAAGTGGGGGGCGCGCCCGGAGGCATGACCTTGAGATTTATAAAAAAATAAATAATTTTTTTTTTTTTATTACAGAAAATTATCACTAAAGTGCTATCTGTTGCAGCTGCACTGTTCTCCACGAAAATACCATATTTGGATAAGTTTGACCATTTCTCAAAATCTGAAAATCATTATTTAATAAAACACCAAGTTACTCTGGATAAAAAAAAACTTTACAGACAACATTGAGACAAAGCTTCCTGACACATCTCCATCCAAACTCTTGGAAGAACTCATTGAAATCTCATCTGATTAGGGATGGGAATCGAAAACCGGTTCCGGTTGGGAACCGGTTCCTAATTGGCCGATGCCTGGAACCATGTGGCTCCCGTGACTTTCGATTCCCTTATCGCTGCCAGGTTTTTCCTAGTTGTGCAATAATGTTAGCGTTAGCATGTAGCCATGGCAGACTATTTGATTCATTAAGGGCTCGAAATTGCCTGGGTTTTGGTAATATGCTCCCGAAATGCTCCCGCTGTTTGGCTACTTCTATGTGCAGTGAAAACTACTTGAATGCTTTAGAACCTAGTCATTGATTTAGTTTAGGGTGAGCTAAAATTAGCCGCGGAGCTATCGCTAGATAACGTGAGCTAACGCTATTTAATCAAGCTCACAAAGAGAGATAAACAGCTGACAGCGGATAGTACAGGTACAAATACAATAAAACAGCGGGTGGGGACTGTTGTGTAAACCTTGTACTCTTTAGTTCACATATAATAAGAGCCGGAGTGTTTGTTTACTAAGTCTCTACTCTGAGTCTGTCAGACAGGAAGTACCATGGTGCAACATACAAATGTGTCCGTGTAGCAACACAAGCCAATACCTTACAGGACAGGGGCCCGGGGAGGGAGCTCTGTGTGTGTGTGTGTGTGTGTGTGTGTGTGTGTGTGTGTGTGTGTGTGTGTGTGTGTGTGTGTGTGTGAGACAGAAGTCAGAGGAATAACGACCTGTTATTCAATAGATTAAATTAGTTTAAGAATAAAAAAATAAATACATTTTAAGAGAATCTCAAATACATTATTTTATTTAAGTGTAGGCTATAGTTAATGTTTTATTTTTTACAGTTTTTGTATTTTTCTGACATGGTAAATGGCTGCTTTTTTATATAGCGCTTTTATCCAAAGCGCTTTACAATTTGTTCCTTACATTTTACCCAATCACACATTCACACAACGACGGCGGAGGCAACCATGCAAGGTGCCAACCTGCTCATCGGGAGCAGTTAGGGGTTAAGTGTCTTGCTCAAGGACACTTCGACACGCTGCCCAGGAGGAGCGGGAATCGAACCGGGAACCTCCGGATTGCCAGACGACTGCTCTACCTCCCGAGCCACTGTCGCCCCTGACATGGGGGCTCAACAATAAATGACAATCAGAAATGTCAAGTTGCATGTTGTTATTCTAACCAGCTTAGTTCTGTTGCATTTCCAATTAATTTATTTAAATTATAAATTGATCAGGTATCGATAAGAGAATCGATAAAGAATCGAATCGATAAGCAGAATCGATAATGGAATCGTATCGATAAAATCCTATCAATTCCCATCCCTACATCTGATACCACCTGGAGAGCTAGTTTCAGAGTGTGGCGCTGAGTACCAAGTATCTCATGATGCAGCAGTTAAGGTGTTGATACCATTCAGCACCACATATCTGTGTGAAGCTGGCTTTTCATCCATGACAGCTCTGAAAACAAAATATAGGGCCAAGTTGAGCCTTGAGGATGACATGCGTGTTGCCTTGTCAAAGACTGACAGCAATAAAGACTGTTTGCTTATTTCCTATGTTCGCTTTGTAAATTCCCAGTCACTGAGTGAAGATCTGCTGTTTTGCAAATATGTCAAAAACAGCGACAGCTGATGAGCTCTTCAAAACTATTGACAGTTACCTGACAAAACATGGACTGAAATGGGAGAACTGTGTGGGCTTTTGCTCTGACGGTGCGCAGGCCATGGCAGGGAAAAGGAGGGGGCTATAGGCGCTCATCAAGGGGGTCTCGCCAAACGCGCAATGGACGCACTGTAAATTCACAGAGAGGCGCCAGCGTCAAGACAGCTTAGCCCTGAGCTGAATGAGGTTTTGACAGAAGTTATAAACGTGGTAAATTTCATCAAAACCCGAGCCCTGAAAGCGCGCCTGTTCTCTGCGCTGTGTGAGGAGATGGAAGCTGACCATTCTGCAGTGCTGTTTCACAGCGAGGCAAGGTGGCTCTTGCGAGGGAAGGTGTTGCCAATTTGAAAGGTCACAATATTGGTGTTATTTCAATAAATTTAAACATGGCCCATTTCATGACTATTTTGTTGGGGCGAGGGGGGAAGATATTTTGGTCCGCCAAAGGGGGGCCTGACAGAAAAAGTTTGAGAAGCACTGCCGTAACCTATGGGTAACCGAGAATACCTTGAGGTACCAGGAATACCATGCCTAGGTATTCTTGGTTACCTAAATAGGTATTCCCGTAACCTGATAGGTATTCACTAGGGATGCACCGAAAATTCGGCTACCGAACATTATCGGCCGAAAATGGTTAAAGCGGCTCTTTCGGCTTTCGGCCGAAAGGGTTTTAGCACCGAAAATATATGACCGAAAGTCAAATAACGTGTTGTTGTGATGACGTCATCAAAACGCGACTACAGACATACCGGTAGCATGCGCAACATGTAACGTGAGCAGCTCTTCCTGCATTCTACAGCCTGTGATAACTAACTCCTCTTGGGAGTAGGGATGCCCCCCGAAACCCGGTTCTAAACTAAATTAGAAAAAAACGGAGTATTGATCAGCTCCGACGTTAACGGTACTGCTATCAGTAGTCTAGGAGCGGATTAGCTACGGAGCTAACAGTGTACCATCCATCTGCGACGCAACGGTGGCAGCAACAGTGGACACTGAGTAATGTTAACGTTATGACGAGTTCATACTACACTACACGTATGAACTCGACATAACGTTACTCCGTTTAAATGAAGTGTTTAATTAGCAGCAATCTGTTGTTGAAAATGTATCGTTAAACCGGAAATGGAAATGCGAGGTCAGGAAGTCGTCATCAATCATTTTAGTCTTAACAGCCTGGAATTAATGTATGCATTCAAAAGTGCTGAATAAATGTTTTATGGGCCCATAATAGTGATTATTAATATTATTTAAGTTAAGTTTAGCCATAATCATGTCTTTTGCCATAATCAGGTAGCCAAAAAAAAAAAAAAAAAACAACATATATATTTATATTAATCATTTTCGGCTTTCGGCATTCGGTTTTCGGCCAACTGTTTCCTATTTTCGGTATCGGTTTCGGCCAAGAATTTCCCATTCCGTGCATCCCTAGTATTCACGGTAACTTTAGATATTGATATTGACCCCCCCCCCTACATGTGACCCCCCTCCCCCTCCCAGCTCCTGTATCTTGTCTCATCAGGGCAGAGAAAGTGCTGACGAGACAAAACAGAGCAGAGCTGATTGAGATCAATGAAGATACACTGTGTTATCTCACACACACACATACTGTACACACATACTGTACACACACATACTGTACACACATACTGTACACACACACTGTACACACATAATGTACACACATACTGTACACACATACTGTACACACACATACTGTACACACACATATATACTGTACACACATACTGTACACACACATACTGTACACACACGCATACTGTACACACAAATATTGTACAAACGCATACAGTGTACACCCACCCACCCATGACACACACATAGAGTACACACACACACTAGGGGCATGGTGACCAGGAATACCTGTTTTTTCCAAAATTCAGTTCAAATGCCATCTTGGAATAACAAAACAACGATTGTGTGCAGACAATTGAAAATGTTGGGTTCCTTTCCACTTTCTTGAATATAGAAAAAATTTAAATACTTGTTCTAGAACTGTATTTTTTGCACTTGTTTGTTAAGTTACTGGGAATACCCTTTCCTTGTTTTTGCTCATTTTAACAGACAAAACACAACACCTTCTAGTAATTCTGGTTTACACCTAACCCTTATTATTGCTGTTATGATTTCCAAAAATAAAATCTCACCAATCTTTAGTAAAATAGGAGATTTAAGTGTTTATCTGGAATTGTGAGGATAGGTATTCGCGGTAACCTGGGATCAATATGTGAAACGTAATTATCTCCTAAAATAATTGGCCACAAAAGACTAAACTCATTTTGGTTGTTCATTGGGGTGCCAAGATCATGCCCAAAACATATCATGCATCTGCCATGAAAATTAAGCCTTTTTTGTTTGTTATCAATTGAAGGCCATGAACTATGTTGACTCATATCCCATACCCGGATTTTTCCTTCAGATTCAGCTAAATTTGAATTCTCTTGAGATAACTCGGGGAGAACTATGGTATTATGTTACATGATGATGATATCCCTACAAAACAACCAAAACATTTTAATTCTCTCACTTTTTTAAAGGTGAATTATTTGGCATCTATAACAATCATTCTTGACATGAGAAAAGATTTTAATGTTGTTCGTATAACGTCCTGGGTTATATGGCTTAGAAATGGGGCAGGTTACCGGGAATACATGCGTTACCCATATATATATATAGAGAGAGAGAGAGAGAGAGAGAGAGAGAGAGAGAGAGAGAGAGAGAGAGAGAGAGAGAGGAAGTTGAACACACAGAGATTGAAACTGGATGCAAGAAACGAATAACCAATAAATATGAAGTTATCTTTAAACCTCTGTTGTCAAGCGTCGTCAATATAACCCACCCCCTTTTCTCACTAGGAACTAGTGTCGTGGAGTCCGCTTTGAGCTAACGCTAGCAGCTAAGAACTAGCAGCTAAGAGCTAGCAGCTAAGAGCTAACGCTAGTTAGCTTAGCCTATTATGGTTTAACGTTAGCCCATTGCATGTCATTGAAGGTCCGCGCTGGTCTGTGTAATGAAATTACAATTGCATGTCATTTAAGGTCCGCGCTGGTCTGTCTATAATGAAATGAGAGGAACACTCTGCACTAAAGCAAGTCTCATATCAGCCGCGACGTGACAACATATACTCGATGTTCACGATATAGTAATTTACTACATCTCACGTAGAACAAGCCGCGATACATCGAGTATACTCAATATATTGCCCAGCCCTAGTTTGCAGTGGTAACGTGAGGCTAGATACAAAATAAAACGAGATCTCTCATCGTTGGCACTGAACGGTCGGCATGAACAAACGAGATATCTCGTTAACTTGTTGGCACTCAAAGTGTTAAGGCTTAACAGGTTCCAGATTTTTTTCAGTTTTGTATAAGATGATGCATGCTGTTTTGCTATGTCCCATGCACTGCTCATTCAATTTCAATGTGCGTAAAATATAGTCAAATCCAAAACATTTTTTTATTTTGTTTTCATAATATTATTTAGTTAAATAAGATATTACTCAACTTAAGTGTATTATCTTATTTAACAAAATAAATATTTGTATTTATAATAAAAAAATAAGAGTTTGTGTGTGTCCTTTAAATGATTGTCCACCCTGTCATATTGGGGAATCCGCCCCTTTAAGAAAAGGCCATCCACTCTAGTGACATCACAATGACAATTGTGATGGCGGGAAATTCAACGGCTGAGGTGAGTGAGTAGCTGACTTTCCTATTGACACATTTTCTTTGTATAAGTTTGCTTACTTGCTCTGACCAAGCTTAACATGTCCACCCTGTCAGCATAAAATATGCTGGAAGTGATTAGAATACAATATTTTCTAAATATGTAAGTTTAACTATACCAAATTCTCTTCAATAACCAGACTAGCTAGTTAGCTAGTCACAGTTTGTTGTAAGCTAATATGCTAACTGAAGCTCAAAATGTCCACCCTATCGTTGTCCCAAAATGTCCACCCTGTCGGCCACTTAGACCCGACAGGGTGGACATACACATGATAGGGTGGACATATCGTTCATTTGTAATTTGTAGATTGATGTTAATTTATCATCCCTTTGATAATGGACTCAACCACACACACACACACACACTAGGTCAGGGGTCAGCAACCTTTACTATCAAAAGAGCCACTTTTCCCCCGTCCCACAAAATAAAATGCTCAGGGAGCCGCACAACCTATTTACCCTTAAAATGAAGATAACACAGTGTATGTTTTATATATCCCCAAGCATACCCCACATTTAGCATAAAACGCCTGACAATTGCATACCCAAAGTAATTTGCGATTTATTATACTTTAAAGCAGGGGTCTCACTCAATTTACCTGGGGGCCGCTGGAGGTAGAGTCTGGGTGAGGCTGGGCCGCATCAAATATTCCACAAAAAAAGGGTTTCAAGTATTCAAAAAAAAAGTACAACTGATCCAATCTTCTCAATCTTTAGGTTGAAAACTTTATTAACAGATTGCAGAATGAGTAGTTGGGTACGGATTGAGCAACGGAATGGAACTGAGCTATGAATGGAGTAATGCCTTGCTTACTTGCTATCTTCGGGTAAATAATATGCTGATGTTATTGAACGTGTAACACTAGCTATATAACGTTAATGCCACAAAACGAATGTTTGTGTCATTTTAACAGCAGATACTTTCTTAAATGCCATCTTCCCGAGAGAGGGGTGTTGACAGGGAGCTGTGATGGGTTCGCTTGGTTGTGTTATTAATAGCATTGAACAGCTAACTGAAAGCTAGCGTTAACTAACGTTAAAGGTTTAGCCATAACGTTACCTTGGCTAAAGTTGGGGCTATTCATAATCCAGCAATAATGGCTGCAGACCTGCAAGCAAAGTACAGCAAGTTGGCAAAGGAGTATTCCAACGTAAATCACATTTTCACCAGTAACGTTAGTCTTCCATCTGCCGGTAGCTCATGCTAGCTAACCTAGCTCATGTTAACGTAGTCACTGAGCGACCACCTCGCGTACACAATTAATGACATGTTGCGGACAGCCATATCGGTGACAATGTTTAGCTTTTAGTGCCAAATGATAAGAGTCTGAAGCGGAGTCTCAAAAGAGAATGTTGAATATTTAGTAGTAACTTTGATGCAGTAGCTTGTGTGTGTGTGTGGGGGACTGGGGGCGGCGCCGTTGTGCAGGACGCCACTGAATTTATCGGCTACTGCCATCGGTACATTTGAGCTTATCGGCCGATAGGCCGATTGCAGTCAACAAGGCACTTATCGGCCGATACCGATACCCGACCGATACATCGGTGCACCCCTAACTATTACTGAAAGAGAGCGACAACATGCATTCCGTGAAGACCCGCCCTACTCACCTACTCTGCATCTGATTCGCAGACTGTGGGTGAGGGGGGAAAATGCTGACGGGATGCTGAATGTGATAGGACCAGACCCGTACACAGACAGACAGTGGCAGTGCAGCCGGACATGCAGAGCACTGCTCGCAGAGGAGAGAGATAGCGAGGATATATTTTCCTTCCACTTTACTTGATATCACTCCGGAATCACGTTTCAACCAAGTCACTAACATAACGTTGCTGTCATGAGCCTGCGCTATGGTAGCCTACAAGTGATAAAATAAATAAAACTTACAACTCTCGCGCAACGACTCGGCAAACAGTTGCGCGCGGGCCGCATTAACACTAAACGTTGACGTCAAGTAGGGGGCCGCAAAATATCATCCCTCGGGCCGCAATTGGCCCGCGGGCCGCGAGTTTGAGACCCCTGCTTTAAAGCAACAAAAAGAAAATGTTTGACTTTTTATTGCTGTTTTTACCTGTTATAACAAAGGAAAACCTCAAACTCTTATGAAGAGGAAAAAAAGACTGGCTGTGTAGACCTATTTTTAAATAAAACAGAGAAGAGGAGACAAAACACTGGTGTCTGTAGACCGACTTTGAAATAAAACCCTGAACTATTCAGGTATATTTGAGTCCTTCCCTTATTTGTGGAACATTTATAAAATAAAAAGTAGTGCACTTTGAAAAAAGACTACCATGTGTAGACCTACTTTGAAATAAAACACAAAAGGAGAAAAAACACTGGCATCTGTAGACCTACTTTGAAATAAAACCCTGAACTATGCAGCTCTATTAGAGTCCTTCCCTTATTTGTGGAAAATCTATCAAATAAAAAGTAAATTTTTCGTTGTTCGCAAATTTCGCACCACATATATCAGGCATACAGGTTCGTTAGTCGTGAAAGCAAATTAATCTGTCCACGCTGAATTAAACCCTCTATTTTCCTCAGATGTTCCTTTTTTTGGATTTATCCATGGTTAGCTTACTGGGGGGACGGAAACTCAAGATTAGCCACTTGCAGACGGCAGGGAGAGGCGCGGGGTGTGACGTACTGTATATTTTAGTTGATGAAATATTTTTGTTGACTAAATATCTTAGTTGATGAAATATTTTTTCATTTCAGTGTCACAATATGACATCGATCTCCAAAAGAATAATAATAAAAAATAAAAAAAATAATAAAAAAAAAAATATTACATTTCTTTTCTTTTTTTTGGGCCAGGGAGCCGCAGCTGACCGCATGCGGCCTCGGAGCCGCAGGTTGCCGACCCCTGCACTAGGTCATATTAGTCTATAGTATTGCTTATTCCTTGTTGGGTCAAGTTGTATATTAAGTGTAGCGTCATTATTACACATTAATAAAGCCTTAATAAACATGAAATAACTTTTCTTCTTCCCTGTCTCTCTAACGCTCTAACTCTAATGTTATTAAGCATACTTCATCATACACAGTGCATTCTAAATTCGTTATTTCATGTTTATTAATGTGTAATTATGCTACTCTTAACAGTTTGAGTGCCGGCCATTAACATTGGAAACATGGTTAAATGCCAGCACCCACTTCAATGATAGCGTTGTGAACGCATAATCTCTCTCTTAAATTATGGCTATGTGTCTAATCTGCCTGTCGTTTATCAATGACTTGTTTGCAGTCAACATTGTCGAAACGGATTGTTTTTTTATCGGTTCATTTTCGTTTTATAGCATTTTGAAAAGCCCTCGTTTTCAAGGAAAATATAGATTCCGTGATAAAAGGCATTTACTGGAATATTCTAGCATACACAAAAACGTTGAAATTTTTCGGCCTATTTATGAATAGTTTTCAAATAAACGTTATATTATCGATAGTATATGTGTACTTATGCACGCTATAGAGGCGGGCTGAAAAATATATTCTCATTTCCTCATCAGCGATCACCGCGCAGACACGCATAGGGCAAAAGCTTATATCTCTGTGAAAACAGGTCTGATTATCCTAAGACTGGTAAAATAAATTCCTTACCTGAGATCAGATCCAATTCCTGATCGCCATTCCAAATATCGATCACGCTTATTGATTACAGTGTTGGTACTGTAAATACATAATCCACACTGTTCTGATGGCCGGCGATCACTTGGTCTCTTCAGTTGGCTTGACGGAAAAGTAACTGACCACTCCCCCTGCATCAGTCTAAAGTAATGGGGTGCAGTTACACAGGGAGAGACGATAGGGGGCGGTATCTTCCCAATTGAGCTCAGAGAGACTCTGCAGCACTAACCCGAGGCTCGATTGATGAAATATGAATTCAAATCGCCAATAATATAAAAAAAAAAAAAAAAAAAAAAAAAAAAGACAAACAAACGCTATATAGCGTCTGGGGCACTCAAAGGTCGGCATGAACTAACTACAAAAAGCATCCGTGGCACTCAATGTGTTAATATACAATGTGACCTCTTGTTGTGAATTCATGTATGAGCATTTGAATATTAATGTTGATGTCATGTAATTGTAGTTAATATAGCAATTTATAGAAATGTAATATTAGAATTTATAGAAACATTTGCTGTAGAAAATATTTTGTCATTTATAAAAAATATATTCGCTTGTAGTCATGAAATCATTGCCTTTCTCAGGACATGCCTCTGAGTGAGGCAGAAATTGCATGGCGATATAGAGAACGCCGGAATGCAAACACTGAACGAAGAGAAGCATACCTTCAGAAAGAAATGGAGAAAATAATTAATGAACTCACTGAGAGAGTAAAGCGAACTCAAAGAAGGAAGAAATGCAGGGAGGCAAGGAAAGCTGTGGAGTTGCAGACTCCTCCCCCAACTCCAGAAAGTCCACCACAGCCAGGGCCCTCAAGGTTAGTGTAAATGTAGTATGGAAATATGACTGAAACATAACTCTTAGCCAAATAATTGACTAATTATAGTCACATATAATACTTACCTATATATTATACTTACCAAATATGCTCCCTGGGAATAGTTGTTAAATCTACATATAGAATTTCAGCATATCTGGAATTATATTTTACATTAGTAATTGTACTTACCTCTATATACTTTCCAAGTTAGATTCCCTGAAACAGAATAGAATATTACAGATTATGAAATGGTAACAGGATGTCATCTTTTGAACCTGAATCTATAAGGGGTCTAGATTTATTAATTATACTAATTATATACACCTAATATACCCAGTTCGATGCCCAGTCTATATTTTGATATATGTAGAATCATATTTCATATTATTAGTACTTACCTCTGTGTACTTACCTAGTTAGATGCTCAAATCATTATATCATGGTGAATTTGAATTATAATTTACTGTACATACAGTTTATCTAAGTGCATATCTGTCTTTTGTATGTGTGGTTTTTGTTGTTATGAGTGACTATATAATATAATTGGTTAGGGATGAAATGGGCCTAATGCTCTAATCAACACAGTGATTGCCCTAAAAATCTGACAATTTATATCTTCTAGGCAAAGCCTTCAAGGAGAAAGGATTCGAGAAAGAAGGAAGAGGAAAGAACTAGAAGAGTTGAAAGAAAAACTGGCAAAGGAAAAGAGAAAAGCAGAAGAATACAAAAAGAGGTACCAGAGGATGAAGAGAGACGCACCATCAGTGTCTCCTCATTCCTCAAAACGCAGGGAAATTGTAAGAAGACAAACTGTTAGGTCACCCATTAAGGCCCAGTCCACACGATCACGGGTAAGAGAACTAAAGAACCCTACTATTTCACACCTATAGCTATATATATACAGCGGTAATATAAATATATAAATGTCAATATGTGGTATATACATAACTGTTGTACATGCCATCATACAGAGTATATTTTAAATTTGGGTAGACAGTGAAGCAGTAGTAATAAGTTGAGTATAAGTATAGGCAACAGAGTTCAGAGTTGTACAGTATGGGTAACATAACCTAGGGCAGGGGTCGGGAACCTATGGCTCGCGAGCCATATATGGCTCTTCTGGTGACAGCATATAGCTCCCAGAATTCTTTGAGTAAAATTTTTTTTTTTTTTTAATACTTGTGATATTTCTTAATAATACTGTGTCATTTAAAAGTAAACAGAAATTAGTTTTGAAGATACAGCTAATAGTATCTGTAGCTGAAGATATAGCGAGCAGAGCTGGCGAGGGAACACAAGTGGACAGAAATTAAAAATCTTCAACCTGAAGACCAGCTGATTCTTAAAACTTGGAACAAGCTTCCTGTGACATACCACACAATGCAGCGTGAGTATTGCCGTATTGACCATGTTTGGCTCTACATATGCATGTGGGCAGTCATTCTTGCATATGAGGAACATTAAGACCAACCTACGCTCACGTTTAACTGATGGAAGCCTCAACGCCTGCATGAAGCTCAACCTCACCACGTATGAACCAGATTACAATGCCATCAGCAAAACCATGCAGCACCAGAAGTCGCATTAAAAGTAAGACATATTTAATTCATTATACGTTAAAAATACTATATGGCTCTCAATGAAATATATTTAGAAATATTTGGCTTTTATGGCTCTCCCAGTCAAAAAGGTTCCTGACCCCTGACCTAGGGTGTAGGCAATGGAGTCTGACTCCTGAAGTGTTTACACGTTTGCCTACTGTAGCCTCTTTGTGATAGTCAGGTGTATTGAATAACACATTATTAACTGATAATTTGCTTCAGAAGAAACACAAACCGGGTTTGTTGTAGTAACCAATGACTGTATCCATCATCACCAGACAGCAACTCTTTCATTTAAATGTCCTGCTAGAATTTTTACTGTAGGCAATAGAAAACTACCCAATTTTGACAGCAACTACCACATATGATATAAGTGTTCCTATTTATTTATTTGAACAGGATATATTTGGATCAAGTGTTACTATTTAGTTCTCTGAAGTCGACCACTGGCTGCCAGTGAATGACACTTTCTGCGGATGTCTGCCACCTCCTCGCGGTGGTCAACGTAAAGCAGCGTCTCGGAGCCCGGATGGAACCTCCATTGGGGAAGTATAGTGGCTTCTCGGTAACTGAGGAGGGATCTCTCTCTCTGGAATAATAATAATAATAAAAAAAATACAATCTGAAAGGCGACCGTGGACAGAGATATATATATATATACCGGATCCAAGCGAGAAGACGCTGGATATCTACCGAGAGACTGTAACAAACGGCGTTGTTGGCTTTCGGACGCAGAATTGGAGGCGACCGCCGAGTTTGGACTGTGTGGAAGTTGGGATAACGTTACGTGCTGCACCGCGGAGAACACACAGCGGAGCTACTAGCCACCAAGCTAAGCGGCACAGCTAGCCAGACAGCTCGAGAGGAACCGAGCAGGGAACTTGCTCACCACAACACGGGGCTTGCGATCCACTCACAGGCTAAAGGCTCCGTGCGAACCCAGGGACTTGCTTAATGAATTATGTCTGCCACGAGCATTGACCCTCAGGTAGGAAGGACGCCGCGCCTCGCCGGGTTAACGTTAGTGAGCTAGCATGCGAGCTAATCTGGCTAACGATGTATTGGGCTAGGGCTATCATCTGGAAACGCGGCTAGCTGGTGAACTTTGCTAACGTTAGCTTAGCAAACTAGCCGCATTCCATAGACTATTTCCATTTCATGTTTATGGATCGACACCGAAGAAGATTGGCTATTTTTTTTACATTCGTGGGTTGGAATTATCAAGCGACTTCACGGATGAATTTGTGCGCCTTTTGATGAGACCACCGCAGCGAAACACCCCAGCCTTTTATTTTGGATTCATCCGATCCACACATTCCGCCGAGGCTCGGGCTAACACCTGAAGCAGAACTATTCCATGGGACGTTGCACAAATACGGTGCATGGCGTCGGGTTGGCCCACTTGTTTGTAGCTTATGGAAGCTAGCTTGTTAAAATCACATTTGATGGAATGTACGCTTATGTTATTTTATGTCCAAACGCCATCTAAGCCCATTATGTGTAACTAACGTTAGAGCGTGTTGGTCAGAAAGTTTTGTGCATTGGCTAATGCTAGCCGATTAGCCAACGAACGTTAGGTAACGTAGCCAGTTAGTTAGCGTGTGATCTAAAGTGGATGTCCAGCCGGCCAGTGGCCCCCTCACTATCTAGCAGCAGCTACTTGATAACGTTGCATGCAGTGTTGCATGTCCAGGAAGTGGTCCTGTGTAAAAGGCCTGTGAACCAGACGGCTAACCTGTGAGTTGAGTGTGAAACTGACTGGAAATGACAATGACGTCTCCCTTTTCTCTCCCCTTTGCACGATTCAACGTGGATGCAGAGATCAAAGGGACAAGCATCTAAAGGTGAGCGTTGCTTCATATCGCAATAATGTCGTGAATCAATCTAATAATAATACATATTGCCAACGAGTTTTTTTCAATTTAGTTTGGGCCTACGTTTGTAGTTGCATCACTGTTTTTTATTATTTATTTATTATTATTTATTTATTTATTTTTTTACGTTGGTAGAAACACAGAACAAACGCACTTCTCATTAGCTTAGAGTCAGCCTATTCCACACCTTTAGTAGCCTCCTTATAGCTTAACCTACATCTACATATCTGAAAATGTGTTAAAACAGTGATTGTGCAAACTATATTGTTTTGACAATTTCTGAGATTGGGTGCAAGATCTTACTTTCCCAATGATTAAACTCACTAGTAAAGTACTCTATTGAATTACTGCTGTGCCAACATTATGATGGACAGGTGTAATGCAAAACGGCTGTTTGAATTCTGTGGTAGACTAGATCCAATATCGCCCTACGCACAGCCCCCCCCCTCCCCCTATTGTATGAATCAGTGATTATTCATTGCTGTCTGTCACCCTCTCTGATGTTAATTGGTGTTGATGATGGTGTAGTTATTACTAGCCTCTTAATTGACTGTCTGGGAGTTTGGTTGCCATAACTGTTAGAACAGGCCTAGGCCTGGATGGCAGGGGGCAGTAGCCATATGATTCAACTCCAGGTTGGTCCAGGACTCCAGGTGGCAGACAGTCATGGCTCACTGGTTATTTATGGAGAATGACATGCAGGCATATCGGCGCCTGATGGATATTGATTTATCGTAGTGTAACGGGTCGATCTTCTCTGATTATACATAGTTAATAATATTCTCTGTTGAATCTCTCTTATATCACTAATAGTGGTGACGGCGCCATCAGTCTCTGCTTTGTATTTTGATGATGGTTGCCAGTTCGATAATTGACTCCAACGAAGACACAGGCCATTCAAAGATGATTTGTTTATTGCTTACAAGCACTTCGGGATCGGGGGATACAGGCCTGGTCTCAGTAAAACTATTCAGTATAACAGAAAATCATAATCAAAGGAAACTTAAATAGTACTGAATGATTTATGTAACCAAATGCAATAACCGTTAACTGACTAATTCTAAGGCCAACGATATAACTTTGACCAGGATCAAATACTTGACTTCTATTACACAAATCACAAGACACTACTGATACAGATATATCAGTACACATGGATAATCATTCTGTATGTCAATATAGTTCCTGTCTCTGATGGGCTGTACATAGTAGGGGTGGGCGTGAGTGATCGATTACTCACGGCTATGAGAAAACTCTATCTTAAATTATTTAAACTCTATCTTAAATTATTTACTAGGACACACTTTTTTTTTTACGATGTCAGCTTGTGAGAATTCGTTGTAGCCAGCTAGTGTTGATGCTATTCAATGCTATCAACATTAGCTAAATAGCTAACCAACGAAATACAATGACAGTACCCAACTAACGGTAATGCCATTCAGAATGTATAACATAGCTACAACACACATTAACGTTAATACAATTAGATGCATCATTGTTTACAATGAATGGGTGGGGCTAGAATAGAAATACTTTTATTATCCCGAGGGAAATTTGACACTGCAAAGGACTGGACACAGGGACAAGTTAAACATCAATTAATTTAATACAACGGGTAGTATTCGAGCTGCGCACCACACAGGCTATTCTATTATATATACGGCTTTGACGCGCTGCAGATTAAAATCAGCAGCTCTTCCTCATCATCTATTGCCTGTAGCTGCATCTAACGTTGGCTAACGTTAAAACTAACCTAAAGTTGGTTGTTCACCAACAATCTCAACATTTGTTTTAGCGTTGGCTCAAAAACACAGAACCGGACGACACAAGTTGTCCGCTTATAGATAGGTTTTGCTAGCGATAACAACAATACTTCCGGTCGGGGGGGATTTCAAAATAAAAGAGCAAAGTCTAAAACACAGGAAAAGACGTTTATTTTGTACAGCGTTTTCCTCCACGACTACTCGAGTACATCATGTGATCAAACAATCTGGATTTTTTTGTAAAATGCCCATTCCTAATACATGTTTCACTACACACGAGTGCATGCTTACCAACTGTCAGTCTGCAACACTACTATCACCGACATCTAAGAAGGGAGATCCCCCTTGAATGGCCCTTCTAAGGTTTCTCTCCTCCACACTGCCTGTGGTGCAGCATTTTTCCCTATTGTTAGGTTTTAGTGAGTTTTTCCTTACCTTCGCATGGGGTATGTCTGGGAGTGTTTGCATTCATTTATTTTGCATTTATTTTAAATTTGTTGGACCTTATGGTGTTCTTGTTTTGTTCTTGATTTATTGTTATGTTTCTTCTTGACTTGTTTAAAGAAGACGTGTCCGGCCCATGGGGACATTAACGTGTGTTGTCGGGCCTTACAAATAAATTTGATTTGATTTGATAGACAGTCTCACACTCACCTGAGGGATACAAGCCCGGTCTTACTTGTTGTTTATAGATGCACCATTACCATGGATACTGTGTAGCCTAATATTACATATAAATGATAAAATAACAGCATACAAATATGAAAATAACGCATATGTTCACCTTACAACTATTAATTAAAGGTAAAATTACTGACACAAATTCTATATTACAAGATTTTGCTATTAGACATAGTATTAGTAACCATTTGAAGTGTATATGTATTTAAGGTCGCACCCGGCCATGTTGTTGGCTGATATTTGCATTTCACTGAATCTCAGTGGTATCTCTGTCTTGCCCACCAATGTAGCCATACAAATATCACAGAAGAAAATACCTATTTTTGGTAGCATGTTTCCATGCATATACATACAGTGCAGTACTTAAGTCTGAGTCCAGTGAAACAAGTTTAGTTTTGTCTCTGCACTCCAGAACACTGGGTTTGAAATAGAACAATGAATATGAGGTGAAAGTGCAGACTTTCAGTTTTAATTAGACAATGTTTCTTTACATCCATATCAGTTGAACCGTGTAGGAATTGTAGCCTTTTAGTTTTGTTATTAGGGTTATTATTACCAGTGACACCAGACATTCTACAAAATGACGCTCAATATCTGTAGAGCGCTTACTTTGATCTTTAACATTATGTGGCTACATTGACACACTGTGTCTGTTAGTTTCCATCTGTTTTTAAAATCATTTTCAATGACCTAGTGTCCATTAGGGATGGGCACAAGTAATGTTCCCAGATTGAGTACTCTCATGCATTACTCGAGTAATGCTCATCAATTGTTTAGGGAAATCTACTTTTAGAACACATCTTAAAGCGCAGCAGCAATGATGAGATATTGTGCAGAGTCACACACACGCTACTGATTTTATTATGTCTCGCTCCACGGACATGACAATGCAGACAAATGTAAGTATTGTCAGTCAAAGCAGTCAGTTACCATTAGTAATAATTACATTACCTTCACTGTCTGCAGCAGGTCTCTCCCACTCATGGAACGAAGTGTCCATATAAATAGTCTATGACCGATATGCAAAGTGGGCGACATGTTGTTGGCACAATTTGGAAATGCACAAACTTGAACGTCTGTTTTTATCTTTTAGATAACACTAAAAAAAAGCTAACAAATCCATACTATCCATGCTCCACAGCTTCCAACTTCCAGCTTCCTGCAACAACTCACGCCTCGCGGGATTTCAGAGCGAGATTTCAAAGTGAGTTTTCTTGTTTCATTGGCACAAATGGTGATAACCAAAAGAAAGAAAGTTTGAGCACCCTCAAAAACCACTCCAGTTCATTTGAAACGACAAGTACTTGAGTAATCGAAACCAACAGACAGTAATACCTTCCATCAGTTTTCTAGCCTTTCACTGACGGAGCAATGTAGCTGCAGCTGTTAATGCATCGTGTAAACATATTGTTGCTCGTCTGGACTGGTCCTTTGAGCTCCTGACCAGTCAAGCTAGTCTATTAAACAAATTTCACTTGTGCTAGTTTCCGTGACTGCCACCATAGTTTTCTCCTGCGTGAGTTGAATGGGTAGAGTTCTCCATCATGGGCCACAACAACCACAAAAGCGGTGCTCAGAAGTCTATACTTTTATTTACCCAACAAAGTGACACTCATTCACCTTAGCGGCAAAGAGAAAGATGTCAGCGGAGAAAGTTGAGTGTCACAATTTATGTGGTGAAAACACTGCATCCCTTAGATGTTGAAGCACCAACATTTAGGTAAGAAAACACAAGAATAGAACTAAACTAGCTTGCTACCCACCACCGTGACTTACACTAACAGTAACATGAGCTAAGCTAGCTCGCTACCCACCACCCTGACCTACACTAACAGTAACATGAGCTAAGCTTGTTAGCTAGCTACCTACCACGCTGACATACACTACACATCTATTGGAATCTGTTTCTTTACAAGTCCATAATTAGAGACTGTAACAGTAACGTTGTGTTTGTTACAGTTATGGTAACTTACAGTAAATTAAAAAAAATTATATTTATTATTGAATCATTAATAACAGAAACCAAATTAAACTAATGCAATCATTTACAGGTTAAACTATATGAAGTCAATTGTGAATATAACGTGTTAAGGCTTAAAAAAAAATCAAAGCACAATCGGAATTGTTAAAATCCAAACCATGCCCAACTCTACCAGTAGACAAGGCATGTACTCTGTGGAGCCTGAACTCAAGAGTAACACTGGTATCACAGACTACCACAGCAAGCCTACTTGTTATACTCTATTTATGGGACCAAGAGTAGGCCTACTTGGATAAATTAACATGAACTAAAGTCATCATATTTAGTATTTGGTTGCAAATCCCTCAATGTCCCTCAATACATCTGAATGGGACTTATGTAATTTTAGGTGCACAGTGGACTCTCGTCAGAAGACTCAAACACAGTATGGGATATGTAGTTGCCCTTGAGTATTATTTAGTCCCGGAGGGTCCCAATGAAAATATAAATAGTCAGCCTCCTGTCATTATTAAGTGGAAGTTGGGATTATTAAGTATTCAAAGTTATCCATTTAAAATCGGGGGCTGTATAAATAGGGTTACAATTCCTACATGGTTTACTTAAAGTCTTACAGACTCCATTCACCCCTAGACCAGGGCTGTACGTTAACTTTTTTTGCACATAGCACTGGTGCTACAGAGGTTGATAGTTTTGTAGCACAGGCCAAAATCTTGTAGCACAAGTATAAAACGTGTTATATTTGTAACAGTCACAAATGTGCCTATTGTATTTGTGTTATTTAGTTGCAGTGCCATGTTTGGCTGTCATTTAGTATATCGCCATGTGTTATTATTACTATGATACACTCATATGCTATTTTAAATTAATATCATAAACAACATAAGGAATATTAGCATAATTTTTAGTGGACTGAAGGAATGAGTCAGCGTTAATAGTTTTAAATGCAAATAATTTATTGAAACATAGAAGTGGGGTCGGTTGGGAGTTGGGACACACACACACAATGGGGGACCCTGATGTAAACAAGACTAAAGTCTTTCTCTGGTCTGCATCCCCTTAACAATTGTGTGTATTGAGCCGTACTGTATTGTACCCATTCTGCAATCTGTTAAATAAAGTTTTCATTCATTCACACTGTTTCAACTCACCACCCCCGCATCATATTGTAGTCTAGTCTGTCTTCAAACTTCCACTCCTCTCGACACACACACACACCCTTTCCCCAGTCCACACTGTCTCTAATTCTCTATGGCTCTGCCTCTGATCAGGATTAGCTTGTTAGCTTATGCTAATGTAACGTTCATTTCGGGCGATGTGGGCATAAAGGAATGGCGACGATGCAAAGCGTGTTAGATGCATTTGACCCGTTGTGAGAAAAAAAAACACCACAGACTTATTTCGGATCGCAAAATAGCTGCAGTCTGCTGTGCAGCTCCGCTCCGCTCGGCTGAGAGCAGAAGGCAGAAGCACGGTCTGGGGTGGATATGACATCACAGAGTTGCTATGGGTTTTTTCAAAATAAGAGTATCATATGAACCTGACTGTTGCTAACTGCCGGAGCCCAGATATATCATGACTGGAACTGCGCTTAGGCGGAAATTAGACCTGTGACAGGATTTTCAAAATAAGACTATCAATATGAACCGAATGCCTATCGCACCAGTGCTACTGAAGTAAATCCATTCATCGCACAGACCGCTGTTGCTGTAGCATGTGCGATATATATGTCTCACTGTACAGCCCTGCTCTCTTAGCTTAGTGAGCTTAAGCAGCTAATGTAACGTTAATTTAGGTCTGGCCACGCGACGTGGGCATAAAAGAATGGCGACGGTGCAAAGCATGTTAGATACATTTGACCCGTTGCGGGGGGAAAACTGCACAGACTTATATCGGCTAGCAAAATAGAGGCTCCCTAGCGCTGCTCTGCTGAACAGAGCTACACGGAGTTTCACAACACTGTGCGCGGGCCGCGGGGCGGATATGACGTCGCCGGATTTTCTAAATAAGAGTATCGCAATATGAATCAATCTTTTTATGTTGCATCGATCCTATTTGATTATTGATAATAGATCGATATATCGATCTGGATCGATGTATCGTCCCACCCCTAATCGCAATGCATCGATCCTAAGGGGAAAATTCAACTGCATCGATTTGAAAATGTTAGAATCTATTATAATCGCAATTTCTATGTGTACACAGTAGGGGTGGGGGGGGAAATCAATATGTAGTAGTATTGCGATACTTTGCGTGGCGATACTGTATCAATACAGGGATGCCAAGTATCGATATTTAATTATTCATAATTTTTCTTGTGTATAAGGAAGTTGCATTGTTCATTTCAATACCTGTAATAGTACAGTAGTCCACACACACACACACACACACACACACACACACACACACACACACACACACACACACACACATGTGCATTCAGTTAAGTTGGAATATGACTGTAATACAAACAGTTCAGTTTGTCAGGTACATGCAACACAGATTAGTGTTTACATCTGTCTGCTTGAGAAAATACCATGTTCTGCTATACAAATAATTGAAGTGAGATGAACAGACTGAACTTCATTTTATTAGATAAAACATGTTGACAAAGTTTTACTTTGCAGTTGAAAAAAGGTAATAAATTAAATTTGATAAAAAAATATATATATATTCGCAATACTCAGCATATCGCGATATATTTAGTATCGCCATACTATCGTGACGCAAATATCGCGATAGTATCGTATCGTGAGGTCTCTGGCAATTTCTACCCCTAGTACACAGTGTTGTTATTCTCATGTCTGTTACAGCCAACACAACAACATACGCTACTGCATCAACGTTATGATTAACAAAGCAAGGCATTCGTTCTGTTGCATTAACGTTATATTACTATTGCTATCGATAAATCTAGGTGTTCTAAAATATATTGCTATTGGTAAGACTAGAATAAGTTACATAACTTAATGTTACTGTCTCGGAAAAGTCTTGCATAGCGCAATGGCGGACTTTCCGGAAGTAAAAAAGCAAATGAGAGCTTCCGATTAGGGATGGCAATCGAAAACCGGTTCCCGTTGGGAACCGGTTCCTAATTGGCCGATGCCTGGAACCATGTGGCTCCCGTGACTTTCGATTCCCTTATCGCTGCCAGGTTTTTCCTACAGTTGCGCAATAAAGTTAGCGTTAGCATGTAGCCATGGCAGACTCTATTTGATTCCTTAAGGGCTCGAAATTGCCTGGGTTTTGGTAATATGCTCCCGAAATGCTCCCGCTGTTTGGCTACTTTTTTTTTTTTTTTTTTTTTAAACTTAATTTTTTTTATTAAACATTTATAGACAAACAACACGACATATACAATAACCTCAACAACACTATTAAACAGACATAAATAATAAAGAAAAAATGTAATACCCAAAAGACGAAAAATGAAAAATACTGACTTAAGCAAATAAAAAACATAAAACGGTTGTCATACCTTAAAGGGGAACTCCAACATTTTGGGAAATTAGCTTATTTAACATCTTCCCTGGAGTTAGACAAGAAGATACATACCTTTTTTGTCTCTGTGCGTGCATTTTAGCTTTGGGAATAGACGCTCCGTTAGCATAGCTTAGCTTCATCACTGGAAGTGAGGCAGGACAGTAGCCTTACAGTGCCTTACAGTGTATTGCAGTGTATTTTATAGTGATATGCATGACCTTGGTGGGCTCTAGGTCAACTCCTGAAAAGGGGGTCAATGTCAGACTTTGCAATCAAAAGTTAGGGGGCTAATAACCCTTGCCATAATTTCAGTGCGCCCCCTAACTTTTGATTGCAAGGTCTGACATTGACCCCCTTTTCAGGAGTTGACCTAGAGCCCACCAAGGTCCCATTTCTCCCTTATGTAGTCGGTCGTGTGTCCCTTGCTGTTCATTATAGCCTGGTATATTGCTCAGGGTTTCCGTTAGAATTTTTTTTTGCAGGTCTGAGTGTCCGGTAGATTTCAATCTACCGGACAAATGGGATAAATTCCGGTCAGAGTTTATTGAGCTTAAAAACAATTGATATAAAGAATGACATCATCAAGGCATTTATAATATTTTAACTTAAAACTAGGCTACTTTTGCGTATATACAGTCATTAATATATTCCAAATAAAATAAGTCCCTCGAGACTTCGTGCTGCTGCCGACTTGAGGTGTCGGTGGGCAGTCTGCCCGACCTTAATAAACAGCAGTCTGTTATAATCACATTTTTATGAGCTAACGAATTCCGTTATATTGGACATTTGTATTAATTATATCAAGCGAAGAACTGAGAAATTTGGCAGAGAGAGACGGCAACATTATCGTGGGTTTGCGTGATGTATATCTCCACCTCCCAACGACTTGGTGCTGGTCATAATGTCCTGTGAAAATAATTCCCTCTAAACACAATTTGATTATTTGAATTGTATTAAAATAGGCTAAAATTAAATAGCCTATGCGATGAACGAAACAATCATCGTTTCATCGTTGCTTCACCAAGCAGCCGGTCTAATAATGACATCCTGTTGTCAGCGCGAGCTGGCTGCTGATATATTTACGTGAAGCATGGAGCAGCAGTGTTTTTAGGTCCGGTCTGGAAACCGCTCAGCAGCGCCCCCACCCAACAGCTGAATTGCCAATGGCTGAATTGGAGTACTGCACCCTGCCGGCCGGCAGATGGATGCTTCTCGCAAATATATCAGCAGCCAGCTCGCGCTGACAACAGGATGTCATTATTAGACCGGCTGCTTGGTGAAGCAACGATGAAACAAATACAAATTATTGTTTGTTTCGTTCATCGCATAGGCTATTTAATTTTAGCCTATTTTAATACAATTCAAATAATCTAATTGTGTTTAGAGGGAATTATTTTCACCGGACATTATGACCGGAGAGATTAAATATGTCGGACTTCAACAGATTTTGCCAGTCAAATACCGGTAATTACCGGCTAACGGAAACGCTGATATTGCTGATATTACTCTTCCTTGCCCCCCTTCGTATGCCCATACTATCATCTTTATTATTCCATTCTGTTCTTCGTCTTTGGCCCCCCTTATTTCTTTGTTGTAGTAGTCTCTAACCTGTAGATATCTGAAGTGGTCCCTGTTTTCTAGTCCAAATTTCTCCTTTAATTTTTGTAGTGTCTGCATTTCCCCCTTCTCTATCATTTTGCATATCGCTGTTGCCCCCCCCCCCCCCCCCCTCTCCCACCGTCTGAATCCATGGTCTAACCTCCCTGGTTTGAATCTCTTGTCATGTGCTACCCATCTCAGAACCCCTGACTGCTTCTCCAATTTGTGTGTTTTTGCTATTCTGTTCCATATGGTCAAGGGTTTGGCTACTTCTATGTGCAGTGAAAACTACTTGAATGCTTTAGAACCTAGTCATTGATTTAGTTCAGGGTGAGCTAAAATTAGCCGCGGAGCTAACGCTAGCTAACGTGAGCTAACGCTATTTAATCAAGCTCACAAAGAGAGATAAACAGCTGACAGCGGATAGTACAGGTACAAATACAATAAAACAGCAGGTGGGGGCTGTTGTGTAAACCTTGTACTCTTTAGTTCACATATAATAAGAGACGGAGTGTTTGTTTACTAGTCTCTGTAAGCCAGGAAGTACCATGGTGCAACATACAAATGTGTCCGTGTAGCAACACAAGCCAATACCTTATAGGACAGGGCCCCGGGGAGGGAGCTGTGTGTGTGTGTGTGTGTGAGTGAAAGAGACAGAAGTCAGAGGAATAACGACCTGTTATTCAATAGATTAAATTAGTTTAAGAATAAAAAAATAAATACATTTTAAGAGAATCTCAAATACATTATTTTATTTAAGTGTAGGCTATAGTTAATGTTTTATTTTTTACAGTTTTTGTATTTTTCTGACATGGGGGCTCAACAATAAATGACGATCAGAAATGTCAAGTTGCATGTTGTTATTCTAACCAGCTTAGACCCCTACGCTCTGCATCTTCTGGCCGCCTCAGACCTACTCCTATCCAAGCTCCGGGAGGGTCATCAAAGAGAAGTCGCCTATTCTCAGTCCTTGCCCCACAATGGTGGAATGAATTACCCACCCCAGTTAGGACAGCCGAATCACGTCCAATCTTTCGCCGTCGACTAAAGACGCACTTCTTCAACCATTATCTGAATAAAAAAAAAATATCTAACCCTAACTAACTGTACTGTCATGCACTTGTCCTAATAAACTAACCTACACTGTAGCACTCAACACTTTGATGAACATTGTTGCTCAGCTGATAGAGTTGTGCCCTTCCTGATGGCTTGTCGTACAGAACTTGTAAGTCGCTTTGGATAAAAGCGTCAGCTAAATGACTAAATGTAAATGTAGTTCTGTTGCATTTCCAATTTATTTATTTAAATCATAAATTGAGCAGTTATCGATAAGGGAATCGATAAAGAATCGAATCGATAAGCAGAATCGATAATGGAATCGTATCGATAAAATCCTATCAATTCCCATCCCTACTTCCGATTGGTCATTTCCTTTCTTAACCTTGAAACCAGTCACGTCACTCTACTGTGATTGGACCGTTGGCTTGAGTGCAATGTGGGACTTGTAGTTTTTGGACGATTAGCAGCGGAGAGAAAAAAGCACGACAGGTTGTAATCTTCACTCGCACAGTGTGCGAGTAATTGATTTTTCCGGTTCGCACACACATATTCTTAGGGGCAAATGTGATTAAAATGGTCGCACTGTAGAGCCCTGTTGATGCAGAGACTGAGGCAGAGAGAGGCCGACACAGAGAAAGAGAGACTGATGCAGAGAGAGAGGCCGACACAGAGAGACTGATGCAGAGAGAGAGGCCGACACAGAAAGAGACTGATGCAGAGAGAGAGGCCGACACGGAAAGAGACTGATGCAGAGATAGAGGCCGACACAGAGAAAGAGAGAGACTGATGCAGAGAAAGAGGCCTACACAGAAAGAGACTGATGCAGAGAGAGACTGTAGAGCATTTTATTTTTTCCCAAATTCCGTTTTTTCCGTTTTAATATTTCAGAATTCTGTATTTTGCTTTTTATGCTCATTTTACCATCAGAAAGTGTCTAATAAGTGGGAATGAATAAATGTCCACAATTTAATAAGATATAACAGTCCATTTAATGTTTTTAAGTGCTGCAACTCAGAAATACTGTTCAATTTTCAACTATTTTTCAATTAATATTGTGACAAAATAAAAATACACTTCAAGTGTAAACAATAGATACAGCTAGCTACTACTGACATTATCACAATGACAATGTTAGCCTAGCTATATCTATTATATTGTGATGAAATATAGTAATGCATAATTTAGGCACCTTTAGTTTATTTCGTTTATAAAGGACAGTGTATAATGACAATCGTTTGCATTAAACAAATGGATGGGTGCACTAGATTTTGCAAGAAGCTATCATTTCCATCTATAGTCCTATGTACTGTAACGTTTCATAGCTATTTAAGTTTATTTAGATTATAAAGGGCAGTGTATAATGACAATCGTTTGCATTAAACAAATGGATGAGTGCACCAGATTTAGCAAGAAGCTATCATTTCCATCTATAGTCCTATGTACTGTAACGTTTCATAGCTATTTAAGTTTATTTAGATTATAAAGGGCAGTGTATAATGACAATCGTTTGCATTAAACAAATGGATGAGTGCACCAGATTTAGCAAGAAGCTATCATTTCCATCTATAGTCCTATGTACTGTAACGTTTCATAGCTATTTAAGTTTATTTAGATTATAAAGGGCAGTGTATAATGACAATCGTTTGCATTAAACAAATGGATGGGTGCACTAGATTTAGCTAGAAGCTATCATGTCCTAACGTTATAGCTATTTAATCACAATAGTGTCGCAAGTGTTTTTGCGGGTCCAGTCCAGGGAACGTTGACAGAATTAGCAAAACACCTTATCACTGGAGGCATTAAAAGTCATTAGGATACTGTTCTGCTCTGAATTGAGGGCTTATTGCAGAATTTCTTAGCTTCTTGATGATGTTAACACTGAAGCAGCCAGACGCTTGAGCACCGCTGTGTTGTGTGTAACACGCTGTAGCGTCCCCGCCTCCCCGGTCGCGTGTGCACCAAACGTTCCACCCAAAAACGGAATTTCAGTCCAGATTAGGCCAAATTCTGCAATATTCCACGTTTTGCAGTTGATTCCATTTTTATTGGTTAATTCTGCGATTCTGTCCGCGATTCCGTGAACGCGGATTTCATATGGCTCTAAGAGAGAGGCCGACACAGAAAGAGACTGATGCAGAGAGAGGCCGACACAGAGAGAGACTGATGCAGAGAGAGAGGCCTACAGAGAGAAAGAGAGAGACTGACACAGAGAAAGAGAGAGACTGACACAGAGAAAGAGAGAGGCCGACACAGAGAGAGAGAGGCCGACACAGAGAGAGAGAGAGACTGACACAGAGAAAGAGAGAGGCCGACACAGAGAGAGAGAGGCCGACACAGAGAGAGAGAGAGACTGACACAGAGAGAGAGAGGCCAACACAGAGAGAGAGAGGCCGACACAGAGAAAGAGAGAGGCCGACACAGAGAGAGAGAGGCCGACACAGAGAGAGAGAGGCCGACACAGAGAGAGAGGCCGACACAGAGAGAGAGAGGCCGACACAGAGAGAGAGAGGCCGACACAGAGAAAGAGAGAGGCCGACACAGAGAAAGAGAGAGGCCGACACAGAGAGAGAGGCCGACACAGAGAAAGAGAGAGACTGACACAGAGAAAGAGAGAGGCCGACACAGAGAGAGGCCGACACAGAGAAAGAGAGACTGACACAGAGAAAGAGAGAGAGGCTGACGCAGAGAAAGAGAGACTGACACAGAGAAAGAGAGGTCGAAAGAGAGAGAGACTGACACAGAGAAAGAGAGAGGCCGACACAGAGCGAGAGACTGACTGATTGTCTTTACTGTTATTACCAATATTATGATATTTTATTGCTTAATATATGTTATTGTTTGTATGTTGAACTTGCTTTGGCAATAAGTATGTTAATATTTCATGCCAATAAAGCCTATTTGAATTGAATTGAATTGACTGACACAGAGAAAGAGAGGCCGACACAGAAAGAGAGAGACCGACAGAAAGAGAGAGGCCGACACAGAGAAAGAAAGAGAGAGGCCGACACAGAGAAAGAGAGAGACTGACACAGAGAGACTGATGCAGAGAGAGAGGCCGACACAGAGAAAGAGAGGCCAACACAGAGAGAGAGGCTGACACAGAGAAAGAGAGGCCAACACAGAGAGAGAGGCTGACACAGAGAAAGAGAGAGGCCGACACAGAAAGAGAGACTGAGAAAGAGAGAGAGTGGCTGACACAGAGAGAGAGAGAGTGGCTGACACAGAGAAAGAGAGAGAGTGGCTGACACAGAGAAAGAGAGAGGCCGACACAGAGAGAGAGGCCGACAGAAAGAGAGAGGCCGACACAGAGAAAGAGAGAGAGTGGCTGACACAGAGAAAGAGAGAGGCCGACACAGAAAGAGAGAGGCCGACACAGAAAGAGAGAGACCGACAGAAAGAGAGAGGCCGACACAGAGAAAGAGAGAGAGAGGCTGACACAGAGAAAGAGAGAGAGAGAGGCTGACACACAGAAAGAGAGAGACCGACAGACCAGGCAGTGTGTGTGGCTCAGGGGAAAAATTAGACCCAGACAAGGAAAGAATGACAGCTGATTCTCTCAGCAAAAGAGAAACTGCTAAAACTTTGCCATGTACAGACTGGTCTGGGATTCCTCCTGGTGAAAGATCTTGTAAAGTGACCCCCCGTCGCCCATCAGTCATGTACCAAACCACAACGACTTCAATACAGCCGATTTAAAGGCCAGTTTTGTTGTGTGAACAACACAGCGATCTGACTAGTTCATTTAGTGTGTGCATCAGGTACATCTGGGTTTCTGCTATTGTTTTGGCTGGCCAACATGGCTGCTAAGATTCTAATTTAACAGCCAAATGTCAAATGTAACAGCCATAACATGTAATACTGTGCTGTCATAAAGAAATGCATGAAAACATGGTTAGTTAGGGGAAATAATCTTATCAAAAGTACTTATCAGTCACACACTTGTCCTCTCTGGTCGCAGGGCATGGCAGTAGTCCACTAGGCATGATTCAATAATCCACGGCTGCCACACACTAATGCACTTTCAATGTAATATATAAGATTTATATTTTCTGACCAATTGAAATTCTAGACTGCCATTGGCCGGTATTTACCAGCTGACAGAAACCCTGGTGTGTATGATATTAGAGGAGGCACAATGTAGGCTAACCAACAAACGTTAGTTTTCTACCTAAATAGTAATGCACTTTATATCCATTCATACATCCATATTTGCCTATTGTATTGAATGTGTGTGTGTGGGTTTTCTTTTTCTTTTATTTCTTTCCCAGTGCAAAATGGTTCGCTGCATCAGAAGGAGACTGTCCATGACAATGACTTTGAGCCGTACCTTACTGGTCAATCAACTCAGGTAAAGCTCTTAAAACTATTTTCCAAAGGAGATGATATTTCTGCTCTTTAGGGGGCTATATTCTTTGCAAGTAATAAACGGATGTACATTGAGGCTTGATGAAGTGAAGAGGCAATTCATGTTTAGTGAGAGGGAACATGTGCTATATATATGTAGTGATCATTCAATGCTTTGTTTAAAGGGATGGTTTACATAGCATAGTATCATACACTTGCTAGTAGAGTAAACGGTTCATAGCCATTAGCTGAGACTGAGAGTCCCATGGTTGGTTTTGGTGGCTGTGTATTTTAAGCCACACTACAACATGTAAACAAATGTTTTAACCATCCACAACAGAATACAACAGTAATTTATTTATTATAATAATGGCTTGGATTTATATAGCGCCTTTCACATACAAGGCACTTTACAATAAAAGGGGGATGGGGGAGAGGATAATGGTGGCCTAAACTGAGAAACAGAACAGCGCAAACGGAACAAAACAAAATGGAACAAACGGAATGAATAGGATGCTATTGCATCAGAGACCATATGCCTGGGTGAAGAGGTGGGTTTTCAGCAGGTTTTTAAAGTGGGCGAGAGAGTTCGCATTTCGGATGTCCATGGGTTCCATCCAAAGGGTGGGGGCAGCGACACTAAAAGCCCTGTCCCACAACCTGGCTTGTGGTATGGTGAGTAAGCCTGTGTCAGAGGAGCGGAGATTCCAGGAAGGGGTGTAGGTGTGGAGAAGGTCGGATAGGTATTGAGGTATTTCCGGTGCTTCAAGACTGATGTGATATCTTATAACGGCAGTGTATCACTATGCACTTGGTTCATGCGCTTCTGGTCTGAGAGAAGAATCTAGAGTCGAAAATACATAATGACTATTGTATTCTGTTAAAACTAGGGATGCTCGATATTGGCTTTTATACCGATATTGTCCAACTCTTAATTTCCGATACCGATATCAACCGATACCGATATATGCAGGGTCCCCCCCCCCCCCCCCCCCCCCCCCAAAACGGAATAATTTCAGGTAATTAACATTACATATTTCTTGTTGTGGAATTAACACAACATTATGCATACTTTTGACAATAAATAAAATCAGAATTTGTTCTTACTTGCTTGCCTGGGTAAATAAAGGTTATAGAAATGTACAAACAAAAACAAAACAAAAAATTTGAAAACCGATACCGATATCTTCCGATATCACATTTTAATGCCGTTATCGGCCGATAATATCGGTAGGCCGATAATATCGGACATCCCTAGTTAAAACTTTTGTTTGTTGTGATGTGGTTTAAAATATATTTGTTTATGGTCGCTAGGGCTGCAACGATTAGTCGACATAATCGACGATGTCGATTATAAAAAATCGTCAACGAGGAATTGTTGCGTCGATTAGTCATTAAAAAAATATATATATATATATTATTATTTAAAAAAAAAAATTTGGGCACTACCTATCTTTGTGAAAGTGGCTTCTCAGCTCTGGTCCAGCCAGCTGAAGACTTCTTAGCTTAACATAACAGACCGACAGTAAGTTTGGGGGAACTAATGGGATAACTGGGGATGTTGTTTGGTCCTGACAAGAGTCTCAAAGCAACTCTGAGGTCATGCTCAATGTCCAATCTGTTCCTCTGCTCTGTCTTCAGCTAGACCAGAGCTGAGAAGCCACTTTCACAAAGATAGGTAGTGCACATTTTTTTTTTTTTTTTTTTAATTGTTTTTCGATTAGTCGACTAATCGAAGAAATAATCGACAGATTAGTCGACTACCAAAATAGTCATTAGTTGCAGCCCTAATGGTCGCCATGTGCTACCTGTGTACAAGTTTTAAACGCCAAGGAGTCTTAACTGACTGATGGAAATCAAAATCGTCTCTATTGATCCAGTATTGCACAAGCTGGCCTCAGCTGGCTACCAGGAACCAGACTGCAATAACGTTAATGTATTGAGGCAGTTTATGAGAAGAGTCCAAAGACTCCTTATTGATGATTATATAAATAAATGTCTGAGCCCAACCAGAAGTCTCTGTAATCTTACATTCGCTGCCTACAGCAGGTCTCTCTCTCCCTCTTCCTCGTCCTTCTCTTGAGGAGAGAAAAAATATGTTTAGGTATGGATGGTGTCTTTGGCACCACTTTGAAAATTGTCACCGCCAACTAGGGTTGTTGCCGAGGGACATTGCCTTCGGTGATTGACGACCTTCAGAGTGATTGCCTTTGCCGATGTCATGAGAATTATTTTGGTCGTTTCAACTTTGAAATTTTGCAAAATCAACTTTTTTTATTTAAGATGAGGTCGGACTCTGCACTGACAGATTTGTGTTCTTTGTGCTACTTTTATAAATGTCTATGATTTAAAAAGGTTTAAACTTTACAGCACTGACAAAGTTGAACAAAGTGCTGTGCAAGTCCCACAACATAAAAAAATAAAATTCTTTAAAAATAAAATTTATCTCGAAGCTTCGAATTAAAATCGAATCTCGGCCCCGAAGCTTCTAATTCCAAAAAAAGATTTGAAGGTCATCCCTAGTCATTTGAGCCCAAACAACTTACTGGCATTTAAGCAGAAACCTGTGCCGTTAAATAGGCTTTGGGTTAAATGTGACGTGATCGATTTTTTTATTACTCAACTGGACGAACCGCGCAGTAACGTTCCTCCTTCCAGGTTTATTTTTTCAGAGGCCGGGTCGTATAATGGCAGTAATGTAGGAGAGACCTGTCCAGCAGGGTCGTATAATGGCAGTAATGTAGGAGAGACCTGTCCGGCCGGGTCGTATAATGGCAGTAATGTAGGAGAGACCTGTCCGGCCGGGTTGTATAATGGCAGTAATGTAGGAGAGACCTGTCCGGCCGGGTCGTATAATGGCAGTAATGTAGGAGAGACCTGTCCGGCAGGGTCGTATAATGGCAGTAATGTAGGAGAGACCTGTCCGCAGGTGTCTCAAAGATATTGAGGAAAACACAGAATTGTCTCTTTCTCTCCAGATGCACAGCGTTCCAAAAATGTCAGTTAAAAAAAGAAAAAGATAGAATATATATTGTAGGCACACAATTAACCCTTTCACCGCCGCACTACCAAAACGGTTAACCCTTTCACTGCGACAATACACAGAGGGTTAACCCTTTCACTGCACCACGACGGCGACCGTCGGTTGTGTGATAGTAAAGGGTTAACCTTCTGTCGTGTGGCAGTGAAAGGGTTAACATAATTGTATCACTACAGATATGTAGGGCCTTTACATTATTTTACTACTGATGACATAACGACTAACGAGGGGGCGTGTCCCGTTTCCTAGGTAAAGATTCCAACCCCTTCCCCTTGTAGCTCCGTTCTGAAGGGCCAAGTGTGGAACCACATTTTGTTGGTACAATTAGCAAGGGAACCCACAGATTTCTCAAACTAATGTTATGCTACAAAAGAACAAGAGTAATGCTGCCCAGCTCTGTTAGTCTGCTGCCTTATGTTAGCCTTTTAGCAAAATCTCAGTAAGATTTCAAACTCTGATCACATTATAATAAATCTAGGTGTTGTTCCACCAAAGTTATTATCTTCTGATTGTCCAGATGTTTTCTTCATGTACATTGTAGTCGCGTAACATCCGGCTATAAATTCGGCAGAAAGTTAAAATATTTGACTGTTCCTGCCTGGTATTATCTGCCGGCATCACCTAATCTTACCATCCTGCTCTCATCCACTAAAATTATATCCGGTTTGCCCTCTGCCTGAATCCATATGAACAAGACTTCTGGTGGGATATTACTTAATAAAAGCGACCTTTGGTTGTGCGTAATCATTTAGAGATGTTCCTAAACGCTTAGTGCCTCTGTTAACATTGTTAGAGGTCACACCCCTACCCGGAACACAGCCAGAACTCCGACCACAGGACTTGGTAAGCCAATGGCTATATGTATCGTTTACACTACTGGCAAGTATTTCATGGCTGCTTTATTTAAAATAATCTGAACTGTCCCTTTAAGAACAGTTTTGTTGCTTGGTGTTTTTTTGATTTTGAGAAATGTTCAAACCCATTGACTTGCGCTGGTGCAACAAATGCAAACAGTAGGGTGCATCCAATTTCTACAAGATACCTTGGTTGGTATTGAGGGTGATCAAAATTAGGGATGCACAGATCCGATTTTTTCAGCCCCGATACCTGGGCTTTGGGTATCGGCCGATACCGAGTCGAGTACCGATCCGATACCCATTGTTCAATTAATAAACTGTATGCCTCACTGTGTGGAAGAGACTGGGATCATTCTTTTGTGCAAGGCAACATCAGGCTTGACTTAAAACATTACTTTCCTAACTTAGTGAAACAAAATGTAACAAATTAACACATAATATAAATTTATATATATTATTATTTATTATTTAATTTATTATTATATTATTACATTTTTATAAACATTTATTCAGATTTTTCTTTTATATAATTATTTGATATACCCGGTCCAGCTATTTTAGTCATATCGGGGCCGATATCTATCGGATCGGTGCATCCCTAATCAATATCAGAATCGCAATATGGTCTAGTAGTGGAATATCCAGAACACAGGAGGTGTAATATTTGTAAAAGGTGAAATGTGTGTTGAAATACCTTCTAAATTAAGTACTGCGTTACATAGGTGTCCTGGCCTACAATACTTTTTTAAAATCTGTACTTTGTTTGGTACAGATCCCTGCAAAAAATCACACCATGATCAATCATTTTAATAATGAGGCAGAAATCATATCCCTCTGATATCGTGAATCATGTCACAATCATAATAATTTTCTGAATCGTTCAGCCCTAATCTGAATCGGCTATATTAAGCCCAATCCAAAAAAGAATTTCTTTTAATAAATGAATGAATGAAACAATGTGGGCTATAATGGGCTATAACTCAAGCAGAGCCTCGTTAATACAAAGAGAATGTAATGCAGTTCAGCAAATGACCTGGCTGGACGATAGATGGATAGAGAGAGTACCTGCAGTGACCACATTAAGCCTAAATCTTATATAGACTTAAGTGTCCACTTCTGTATTATTATCTAGGAAGATACAAAATATGGGATTGTGAGGCGATATAGGCAGATCAGTATTAAATTACTCTGATCCCTCACTAAGAGCCGACTGTGTTGATGTTCTCAAACAGTTAGTGACTTGTTATTGTTGTGACTTTTCTGTCTCCCATGGTTCCAGAGTAACAGCTACCAGTCCATGACCGACCCCTACCTGTCCAGCTACTATGCCCCCTCCATTGGATTTCCTTACCCCCTCAGCGAGGCCCCCTGGTCCACTGGCGGAGACCCCCCCATCCCTTACCTCACCCCCTATGGACCCTTGAGTAATGGAGACCACCACTTCATGCCGGACACGGTCTTCGGCCAGCCAGGGGGGCTTGGCAGCAGCATCTACCCCCACAGGTTTAACTTTTTCCCAGAGAACCCGGCCTTCTCTGCCTGGGGCACCAGTGGCTCCCAGGGCCAGCAGACTCAGAGCTCAGCCTATGGGGGCAGCTACAGCTACCCTCCCAGCTCTCTGGGGGGAACCCTGGTGCCTGACGGGCAGACTGGCTTCCACAGTGACACCCTCAACAAGGCCCCTGGCATGAACAGCCTGGACCAGGGTATGATCGGCCTGAAGATGGGAGGGGACGTCACCGGCCAGGGGTCGGGGGTCAAGGCCGTGGGCTCCGTGATCGGTGGCCCGGCAGTGGCGGCGGCCGCGGGGAATGGGGCCACGCCCATAGGCATGCCCCCGCCCAAGCCCACCTCCTGGGCGGCCATCGCCAGCAAGCCAGCCAAGCCCCAGCAGCTGAAGGCCAAGGTGAAGCCAGGCATCATCCCCGGGGCAGCTCTGCCTCCACCGCCCATCAAACACAACATGGACATCGGCACCTGGGACAACAAGGGGCCTGTGACTAAGGTGGCCACGGCCCCCATGCAGCAGCACCTCGGCATGCCCCACGGCCACGCCATGCAGCCCCAGCCCCCCATGCAGCAGGCCCCCATGCAGCAGCCCCCTCCCCAGTCCCTGGTGCAGCCCCAGATGCAGCCCCAGATGCAGCCAATGGCCTTACAGCACCAGCCTCCCCATCACCAGCATCACCAGCCACCCCCGCAGCCCTACCAGAACCACGCCCAGCCCCCGCCTCCCCAGACCCGCTGGGTCGCCCCACGCAACCGCAACCTCGGCTACGGGCAGGGCGGGCCGGGCCTCGAGAGCGGTGGTGGCATGATGGGCCTGGTCGGCGGCGGTGGGAACGGCGGCCCCCCGGGATCTGTGGGCGTGGGCCCGGGGGGGCTGGAGTCTCACCCGGTGCTGGAGAAGCTGCGTGCCGCCCACAGCTACAACCCCAAGGAGTTTGAGTGGAGCCTGAAGAACGGCCGCGTGTTCATCATCAAGAGCTACTCCGAGGACGACATCCATCGCTCCATCAAGTACTCCATCTGGTGCAGCACGGAGCACGGCAACAAGCGGCTGGACTCGGCCTTCCGGGGCATGGGCGCCAAGGGCCCCGTCTACCTGCTGTTCAGCGTCAACGGCAGCGGCCACTTCTGCGGCGTAGCGGAGATGCGCTCGCCCGTGGACTATGGCACCAGCGCCGGCGTTTGGGCGCAGGACAAGTGGAAGGGCAAGTTCGACGTGGACTGGCTGTTTGTCAAGGACGTGCCCAACAGCCAGCTGAGGCACATCCGCCTTGAGAACAACGACAACAAGCCGGTCACCAACTCGCGCGACACCCAGGAGGTCCCGCTGGAGAAGGCCAAGCAGGTGCTCAAGATTATCGCCACCTACAAACACACCACCTCCATCTTCGACGACTTCACTCACTACGAGAAGAGGCAGGAGGAGGAGGAGGAGGTGCGAAAGGTGGGTACAGTAATGGTTAAGTGGTGCATTTATATTATATAACAGCTTTTATCCAAAGCGCTTTACAATTTGTTACTCACACATTCACACACCAACGGTGGAGGCAACCATGCAAGGTGCCAACCTGCTCATCAGGAGCAGTTAGGGGTTAAGTGTCTTGCTCAAGGACACTTCGACACGCTGCCCGGGAGGCGTGGGTATCGAACCGGGAACCTTGCGATTACCAGACAACTTGACTGATTTGACAGAACAGGAAAACGGAGGTGCATTGGGACTAGGAATGGGAATTGACCATATTCATTATGTAATGCTCGGGTTGGAATCTTTCCACCCTGTTCCCAGGTAGGAATATTTGAATTATGTGTGAATATGGTAGGGCTGGGCGATATGGCCAAAAACGTTATCGCGATAAAATTATTTTCATATCACTCGATATCGATAATTGTCGTCGATATAATTTCTGTCAAGTTTAATTAACTTCTTATGCCCGGCGCCGATGGACGGGCTATTAACACTTTCCGTGCCACTCACGAGATATCTCGTGTTTTTTTATAGGTGGTTGAAAGCCACTCACGAGATTTCTCTGATTTTTTTTTTTTTTTTTTTTTTTTTGTGATCTGAAATTATTGCATCACGCGAGCCTACCCGAGTATACACGAGCTCCGCCGGAGATTATATGTGGTAAAAAGCGCCCCCTATCGTCTTTCAGATGACATAAGGGATTTTGGAATGGACTCAATGAAAATGGATGGGGGAAAAAATCCGGTACTCCACATTTTCCAGTCCACTGATCCAGCCGGGGTTATCAGAGTTCATTCTGGATCCTCTGAGCCCCGCGGATCATGGAGTTCTACTGTATCGCGTTGGATCCATACACTTATCGATTTTTTCGAATGGTGATCAGGAATTGGAATATACCAGTTGGATACCATCTGATGTCGGGTAAGGACTCTATGTTATCAGTGTTAGGATAATCAGACTAATTTTGATGAAGTTATAGGCTGTTTTGTGAATTGGACTCTTTCGGTTTCACTGTAAAAGTCCGAGAGGAAATCAACGGGGCGATTATCCGTGCGTGGCCCGAATGTGCTTGCGTGCACGTATAATATTGATCATCTAGCGTTTATTTGAAAACGATTCATAAAAAGGCCGACGAATATCAACGTTGTGGAATATTCCAGTAAAGGACGATTTTCATAGAATGCTCCAGAATGGGCTGTTTTTTATCTGAAAACGGGTGCTTTTCTAAATGCACTGAAACGGAAATGACGCGATAAAAAAACAATCTGCCTTGACAGCACTGACTGGAAAATAGTCTTTGATAATGCGATGGGCAGATTAGACACATAGCCATAATTTAAAACATAGATTAGGCGATATTAACGTTAACATTGGCGCCGATGGTGGCATTCAGCGGGTAAAAAGGAAAACCCGGCGTGGCGCTCAAAGTGTTAATAGACTCACTTGTTTTGCTGCTGCGAATGTCTCAAGTTGATGTCGTCATCAGTCCGCACACGTTCTTCTACGCACCAGTGCATAGATTATTATATTCCACCAGGGGGCAACCTACCGCCACTGGATCATATGCATTATAAGAATGGAACTAACAGTTAGCCAGAGCAAGCGGTGTATCCCACGACAATGTACTAACTATCACCCTAAAATACTCCGTTCCGCCCCAATACATTGCAACGACGTCCACCGCATACCCCACACTACTCTAACCGTTACCTCAGAATTCACGCCACACACCCACTCCGCACGTAAACTATAAAATAGCGGCGTGCAAGCTAATGATCCTAGCCAGCCTTGTTTACTACCCAGAGGTGCACCGCGGGTCTCCTTCGCTGTCGCCATCTCCTTCACTGATTGGTTGTTAGTGCGTGTGCTCATATCCAAGCTTGGAAAATCGATATATCGAAACTTTGCGACCACGTTTCATGTTTATTTCGAGGAAATAATTTATCGCGATAGTTATCGTTATTGTTTTATCGCCCAGCCCTAGAATATGGTCAATGACTAGTGGGTTAAGCGCTGCATGATGCACTAGTTGACATAGGGCTGGGCGATATGACCAAAAACGTTATCGCGATAACATTATAAAATTATTTTCATATAATTCGATATCGATAATTATCGTCGATATAATGTCTGTCAAGTTTAATTAACTTCTTATGCTGCTGCGAATGTCTCGAGTCGAGTTGATGTCGTCATCAGTCCGCGCACGTTAGCAGTTAGCCGACAAGCGGAGTATTTCATGACAATGTAATAAATATGACACTAAAATACTCTCTTCCGCCACAATATATTGAAACGACGTCCACTGTATACCCCACACTACTATAAACGTGGCCTCAGAATTCACGCCACACACATACTCGGCACGTAAATATATAAAATAGTGCCGTGCAAGCTAGTTATCCTAGCCAGCCTTGTTTACTAGAGTCCTACCTCTCTACCCAGAGGTGCACCGCGGGTCTCCTTCACTGTCGGCCATCTCCTTCACTGATTGGTTGTTAGTGCGTGTGCTGATATCCAAGCTTGGAAAATCGATATATCGAAACTTTGCGACCACGTTTCATGTTTATTTCGAGGAAATAATTTATCGCGATAGTTATCGTTATCGTTTTATCGCCCAGCCCTAAGTTGACAATAGAAATACTAATTTGTTAACCTGAATTTTAACCTACATCCAGTTGTCTGAGTAAAGCACATTTCTGTGGCCTATTGATATAATTAATTTGCATTTCACATATTTTGTATATATTTTAACTTAAGTGAACATCGGTAAGTACAGAGGTTGTATGTTTATGGTCTGTTACACCAGGGACTAGAAGATGACATGGGGGGGAGAGTATTTATTTGGGCCAAAGAATCGAAGATTTTAAATTGATAATTTTACAAATCTAAGTGATAATGTGTTAGGTGTTATCTCACCATCTTTGTTTCAGGTAATAATCCATTTATTTAAAATAATAAAATCACAAATAAAAATAAATTGTATTAAAATAGACCAAATCTGTGTTCTCTGGAACCCTACTTTGGGCATCCCTGGCAGACACAATAAAAGAACTATGGCAATTTCTTTATTTTTATTTTAGTCTATTTGGTTAGATGATTACATTGGCTAACTAGATTAATTGTCATCAACAGTGAAATGATTTAAAATTCTCAATGTTTTCTGATACGTGTGATATTTTGTCCTATTATTAGAAATGATTGTGTGACTTTGTTAACTTATTGTATTGTCTCTCTCTTGTGTCTCTCTCTCTCTCTCTCTCTCCCCCTTCCTTTTCTCTCACATCTACTCCTGTGAACAGACCTTTGAGCCTGCGCCGCCCATCCAGAGGGGCTCTCGGTTGGATCAGGTAAATCACCTTCTCTCTCTCCACTCTTAACGTTAAGTAATATTGACCATGACGGTTGAGAGATGATCGCTGTTGATCACTTGCCATCTGTGAGCACAAGATGAAGAGATCGTCTGTTCCTTTTGTTTTGTTTAGACCAACGCAGGAAGATCACATCTCTTACCGTGATGTCTCTGGTGTCTCATGATGTCCTCTCTGTCCTCTCTCTCCCTCCCCACAGGAGCGCCAGAACAGGAGTAAACAATAGAAGACATTATCCTCGGCTTGATCAACAGTTACACGAGGACTTTTGATTTAAAGAGACAGAAAAAATAATGAAAATCCAACCATGCCCTTTTCCCCCCCTATTTAATCATCCTGGTGAATCTCTGGCATCGTGGAGACTCTGCTATCTGCCCCATGTACCACCACCTCTTGTGCAGGGATAACGAGCTGATTTAATGTATTACCTAGCCACCACCACACTGTTTAGTTAAGACTTTTTCTTTTTCTTTTCCTCCGTTCTCTCCATCTCGTACTCTTCTCTCGTCAGACTGGGTTTGTCTCTCCTGCCCCCGCCCGCCCGCTCCTCCTCTTTCCATTTGAATCAGGGTCTGACTGCACCAAGGAGGGGAACACAATCTGCCACTTTATATTCCAGTACAATCAGGAACTGATGTGTCCTGCCCCTTTTTTGTCCACTGGGGGGCGACATTGCCATGCTTCAGAGGTTTTAACTGTGCCAACAGGGTTGGAGGATCCAAAAAAAAAAACTGAAAAGAAATAAGCAACGTGGGACTTGGAACTGTGCGAGTAATAAAACTTCAATGGTTTATCTATTTTTCATTCAGATCAATGGGGAAAAAAATCTATATTTTTTGGCTTACTACTGACAATTATCATTTCAGAAACCTGCTTTTCTGGAGCCTTAAATGTTTTGTGTTCTAGTTTTATCGATGACTTCTCAAGAGAACCGCTCTATAACAGTGACAGTGCTGGAGAAATCAGGGATAGTGTGATGTCACACAGGACTCGAGACTTTTCAGTGGAGGAATTAGCAAAAAAAACAAAACACAAAGGAAGGAAATGCAATGGAATGGCTCCTCCACGACCCGGAGCTCCTCCACGACCCGGAGCTCCTCACCAACTCTAAAAGAACATCTTAAAAATTGTACTATTGACATCCCTCAGCCACCCCTCTGCGTTGGGTTTCTTTTCATATAGATTGTCGTTTGTCCTCAAAGGGGTTTTGTATGTTTCGTCAGGAGATTCTGTTTGTGTACGCAATCCAGTCTGAGAGAATTTTTTTGCATCCACCATTTTAAATTAATTATTTTATAATTGGATTCATGTAATGATGTAATTGATGCATTTGAATGAATTGCTTGTTGCTTCTTTTTTTTTTTTTTTTTTTGGAAAGGGGAGCGGAGGGGGGGGGGGGGGGGGGTCACATTGGTTATCTGTCCATTCACCATCATTCTGTCTTAATCCTTTTGGTTTTTTTGTTTTTTTTTTCAAATTCGGTTTTGCTAAGTCTATCATGTCCTTCGTAATGCTAAGCTTTAACGTAGGATTCCTATAGTCATGGAGAAAGCCTAAAAATGTATAACCTAAAAATTAATGTAACTGATTTACTATCAAGAGTAAGAAGAGAAAAAGAAAAAAACAATGAATGAAAATGTGGTTTCTGTGTGTTTTTTGGTTGTTGTTGCTGAAAATAGTTTGTCCTAGAATGAAACCATTGATTATTATACACTAAAGTAATATCAGGTAATGTTATGGCGAAGATTGTTTTTTTGATTAGGGGTTATATCTAATATATATAAATATATATAAAGACAAAGGGTGTCTACAGTCTAATTGAAGAAGTGCAAGCTTGTGCATGCAAGCAGCAGTGTAGTCCAAGTGTCACGATTTAAAAGACGATGCAGCCGGTGGCTTGATTGTGAGGAGCGCGCGGCGATGTCCTGTCTTTAGTGCAAAGTTTATTGTCGTCATCATCCCCCCCCCCTTCTCAATGATGCCACTGAATGGAGACTGACTAGCTCAGCAGGTTTACCCCCCTCTCCTGGTTTGTCCAAACTGTTACTTTGGTATTTTTGGATACACTTTTTTTTCTTCTTTTTTTTTTAATGAGGCAAAGGGTCATATTGGTAATGTAGGTCATGGTTGCCTTCTCCATGCCAGGGGATATTTCTTTGTCCGAACGTGTGTGTGTGTGTTAGTGTGAGAGATTAAATCCCAACATAGCTACACTATTAAATCAACACAAATGCCCCCAAGTCACTTTTTTGCTTTTCATTTGAAATAACTGATGTGGATGTAATGGTGACAATTCCATCTGTACAGCAATGTCTAGTCCATGTTGACTTATTCACATTTTTTAGTGCTTGATTATGTATGTTCATTGTGATCAGGTATTTCAAGTTTTTTCAAATCTGTTTGTTACAACTTTGTACTCCCGATTACTTTGACATTGAAAGACTTCTGCCCTTTGCCCTAAGTTCATCCTCTGTGTGTGTGTTTCACTGACCCCCCCCCCCCCCCCCCAGATATCTGGTTCATGTCTGCGTTGTATTTCCCCCGACCAGTCTAGCCCTTGTGATCGGAGCACTGATCACAAACCTCTCCTATAATCCTAGTCTCTTCTCTCTCTCTCTCCTCCATCGGTACCAGTCTGGTGAGAGCACGGCTGGTCTCAAGCAATACGGTGATTATGCCCCTTGGATGTTCCCACCTAGTACTGCTCCTTCCTTCATGACCGTTCCGTGCATGTGTAGGAGGAGGTGGGGAGGAGTCACGGGGGGCCTCTGAAGACCTGAGACGCAGACGTGCGGCCGCCTCCCCCTCAGGACGCATGCACTGGGTGTGTTAGTAGTACGGGGGCTCACGTGCACGTTGACGACAATGATTACTGTCTAAAAAGGATGTTTGCTGCAATAGAGAGACATGTCGGGTTATCTAAGAAAGTATATGTATCGACATTATAAAGGAGCAATGACATGAAATAATAAAGATAAATTGACTATCTTATAGGCCGCTGTTGTAGTGGACATAATGACGTGTAACGGTTCTGAAAGATCTATCTTGGTTTATCTTTATAGAAAAAACTGAGCCTTAATAAACTGTCCATTCAGCAAACACTTCGTCTGGGTCTTGAGTTTCAGTCTGTACCATGGTGACCCAAGTTTGAAATCGGGATGGATCCAGTGAATGCAGGTCAGTGACTGAATGGTATCTTCAGGTGTAGTTTACCTTGGACCCTGTTAGTTTCCTCTTGCACCTGGTATCTACTGGACCTATATAAACTTGCAATGGCATTTAGAGGCCTTGTCCAAATTATAGGCGGAGCACGAAGCAAAACTAATAATAACCTACACCCTGAGACGCAGTTCGACACCTGATGGTCAGGTTTTTCTTAATGTTTGAAATGCTTAAAACAAAGCAGGGTTAGCCGATGACCTTGAGACAATGACCTACATATGCGTCATGGAGTGAACAATGTGTCCTGCCACGTTGTTACTCGACAGTCAATTGCCACTTAGAAATAAAAACATCTAAAAAAAGAAACATGGAAAATACCACACGAACAAGTCAATTATTCAAAACCACTCCGTTTTTATTTGATATCATATGATACAAAACATGCATCCACCCAAGACGTAACATAAGATGCCGTAACATGTCATTTACATTCTGCAGGCTCTACTAAATAAAGCTGTAGCCTATAACTCACAAAGATTGGCCATTAATCTATCCCTGACCAACACCAGGCATTGAGATAGCATTGCCATGCCATGCATTGTCAAGGGTACGATTAGAAAAAAAACTTGATGGAGTAATGCTGGATATTTACAGAAAAGTGTGCTGCATGGCTAGCAATTATCAGACCCCGTTCCCATCTTGACAAATCTTGAAGTATTGTCCTGCACATAAGTCAATGCAGGTTGGCTCCAGTGCATGGTGCATAGGTGATTTAAAAGCTGGTTGCACTGTGTTTTAATGACGCCACGTCACATGGCTCATATACGGTTTGTAACTATAGTTGCTAATACTTGGTATATTCCTTAAGTCCAATAGCCCTACAGTAGCCTATAGTTGTGTGGTCTATTTACAACTGCCCTTCATCCTAATATAATTTGAGTTTAGCATGAAAGGCCAACTAGAACTATAGCATAGCCTAATAGCTTCAGTGGTGCGTTGTCAGAAAGACGCCAATAGATGGCGTGGCATCCCTTTCTATAGGCTAGTAGTCACTATCCGATCAACGCCGTGCAACGTTGTCAGGACTGCGTGCCGTAGGTACTGTAGGCCCGACTCGAGGCTCTGCGTGTGAAGCCACGGTGATTAGGCTATTGGGCCTATATGACTTTCCCCCCCTATTTTAATCTACATTAAAATTCATGTAATTTCCTGATAATTTAGGTGAACCTATAGCGCAGATTACATAAATATATTTATGTCTTTCTTAGTCCTATAAATTATTTGGTAAGATCTTTCAAACATTTCACATTTGACATAGAACGTTTTATGATAATCACCAACTGCTCGACCTCGTCCTTACAAACAATGTTGAATATTGTCATTAACAAGCCAATCATTTCACAATTGTAGTTAGGGACTAACGGCATTAAACTATTTTAACCATATAGAGATCTTTGAATATATTTATATATTTTTTTATTTACCTGTATTTATTTATTTGTATTAGCTACCACGAGTAATATTTGTCACGAATTCCTCTTAAAGAAGGCCCCGGTTATTGTTTGACAATGAAATACTTTCATTCCATTACCAAATAGATTAGTAAAAGAAGTAACTCGCCATATTCGTGAGTTTACCTGCATCAGCAGAGGTTCAATAAAGATGGATGCCATTTATTCGAATGATAACCGAAGATACCTATTTAAAACCTCAAAGAAGGCATACTGACCCTTTTGATGAAGGTCAAATTGTCAAGTCTGCAAGGTAGCCTATACCTCCCTTGCTAGCGACGCATTCTGCATTTATTTCATATGCATAGCCTACATACGTCTGCAGACAATAGCTCACGTATAACGTACTGGGCATGTATTATATGTTGTAGGTCTAAAACACAATAAGCTACCTTTGACTGAATTCGGTGCCTATGAACAGATAACCTAGACATTGAATGGCAACAGCTCTGCTATAAAATAGCAAAGTACGCATTGCGCCCACCCAGGAAAGGCAACACACCCCCCCCCCCTCTCTCACACACACACACACACACACACACACACACACACACACACACACGCACACACACACGCACACACACACACACAATGCGGCCACAAAAAGAGGTAGCAAGTTTAGGCCTAATGCTATATGGATGGCACAACATGACCGAGGTTTGAAACATCCTTTGCTAAAAGCTCAAATGATATGAAGCATGATGCCATGTAGATTCCTCTCTTGGCATTCACCGCGTGCCTTAATTGTATGTACATTAAATCAAGGTCCGCTGTGAACACGCAGAGTGAACCCTTCACGAAGTCGCCTTCTCGTCCCGCCGACATGGACACCGCGCACCCAAACTGGACCTCCACCTCTAACCCTGTTTGACACCCAAACTCGCACTAAGATCGAGGAGCTGCACCACCGTGCAAAGATACAAGACGTGCGACTAAAGAGCTCTGCCTTCTGCGCGCGCACCCAGGAAGGGCAACAACACACATCTAAGCCGATTTATGATCTAGTAACACACACACACGCACCTCTAAAGCCGATGTATACTCTGCCAATATTACGCGTGACGATAATGAATCTCCACTGTTGCATATTTAAGTTCTGCGCCATAATTCATGTCCGCATACGAATATTAATATTCCTGTGTCGTCGTAGCTCGACATTGAACCCCATCATCAGTAAAAATACAACATCAATGTAGCAAGACTCGCACGTTTCCTTTATAGCTTAGCTATTAACAGCTATTCCATGCAACATTCCTGCTCTGAATATACTCTGCAGCTGTGCGCATTTACGCATCTCTTGGCAGGTTACCTTGGCACAGAATGACAGCTTCTTGCTTTGTCCCACCTCAATACCACCCAATTTACAATCCTAGCCTAACCCAGAAAGACACAGACATCATATATATACGAGAAAATGTCACAAGAAAACAATCGTAGCTCGGTATAAAGCTATTAGTTGATATACATCCCACTGAGAGCAGTATGTTCCATTTAACGCGGTGCGTGTGCAGTTCCCCCACTTGTCCATAATCAACGCTCTCGGACAAAACGCGCGACGCATCTCTGCTCGACACACTAAAGAAGGCTATACTTTTACACCTGCTATATCTGGAAAAACACCGTCGATTGGCTATGCGTCACATAGCATTCTATAGCACATCCCTATAGTCACTTGAACAGAGGATGGTTCTCGTGCGCATCGTAGGTGGAAAAACGCCGTCTTTCTTCACCTTGGAAAAGCTCCGTTCTCCTCGCAGAGATATGCTCCTGCAGCTTTGTCTGTAAACAGCTGGAACTCGCGTTCCTCTCCTTTTGCCGTCTTTTTTTAATCTGACCCATTTCAGGCACAATCCAGCCCTGGGTGCACGATGCGCCCCTCTCTCTCTCTCTCTCTCTCTCTCTCCCGGGCTCTGTGATCCACTGTGTCGCGGATTAGAGCGCCCCTCTTCCCATCCCAGACAAGTGCGCGCCTCTGCTGATTGGGCTCAGCGCAGAAGGATTACATCGGCACACAGTGACGTCATGGCCCGGGCCCAAGTTCTCCCCCATTAACCAAATCCTCATCAGCGAAATGTCCTTGAAACCGCGGGGCTGACATTCTGCAGCGCGTCACGGGTGCACCGGGCAGACATAGTGTTTACATCAGTCTAAAATACTTATTGGTAGCCTAGTTTATATACGGTTCGCATTCACAAACAGACGTGATATTGTTGCCTATATTCAGAACAGGCCAGAATAGATACGACGAATTTCTATACGGTCGCTGTGTAGACCTTTATTCGCAGTATAGCCCAAGTGTGATGATCCGTTTAAACATATTTAATGGCGCAAAAATAAAGACCGATCAACCGACTGATGCCTTTGTCCTTTTGATTCAAAACACCCCATGCGATCTCCACTCAGTCTAAGTTAGATTCTATAAGAATAGCATGGCGTTTTACTCTTATAGGCTTGAAGACATTATATAGCCTATTGCAAACGCTTAGGCCTTAAGCCTATCAGTCTGTCACTGCGACGCGGGTCTGACCTCCAGCCCAGCTCTGTTGGGTGAAGATAGAAGTCGAGGCAAAAATAAAAGGCATTGAAAACTCATGGAGTGCATTTGAAGCTCGTCTATTCAGCACCGCACTGCAATCAATTCTCCATTGATGAAATGTGATGTCATATTGCTCTCCAAGCAATTGTAATAATAACAGCCTATACCAATAGGCTATATTATGATCATAGACTAAGAGTTGCATTTATATTCTTTGCTTTAACCCTCATCCCAAGTGATAGTCTATAGCACCCGCTCCTTTTGTAACTATAGCCTATTATACAGATTACAATTTAAAAACAGACAACGTGTGAGGGTATATACCGCTGTGTGTATAGTTAGTATTTTAGCCTAAATATGACGTTTAAATCAACTAAATATTTTAAATGTTCCACATTGAAGGGTTATTTTTTGCAGGATTGGACTAACATGTCTATCTTTAATTAAAGTAGAATAAAGGTGTGTCTGTGTGTCGCTTACTAACATACTGTCTATTCTGCTGCAATCGGGCCTGTTTTATTTGAGCGAGACATTTGTATAAAAACATCAGAATAATGATTTGATGCAGCATATCCTTGTTCGATTAACTTCCTCGGGAATATCGATTTCCACACCGGAAGAGAATGTCATTTGGTTTTCAAACGTCTTCTCCCTCCCAGTGCAGCCTCCTCTCACCACCCACTGCTGGCCGAACAAAGAGATGGAGAGAGAGAGAGAGAGAGAGAGAGAGAGGGGGGACGGCCGGGAACGTTTAGAATTAAACCGCTGTGCGCGTTATCCGCAATTAACGACACCATATATTGCAAATGGAGTCTTTTGCATACGAGTTTGATCTTTAGCTATTTTAAATAGACTATTGTTTCACCCGAACATCCATTTCCATCTACATCTCAAAACGAACATCTTTGCATCCTCATTAATGCAAGTCATTCCATCAATGCAAGTCATTACAGTTATAGGCCCGGGCCCAGTCCACCGCCAAACACACATGACAAGTGTATTAATTTAACAGGGCTACTGCTATAGGAAATATATACTTGGACGGAAAATAAATAAACAGTCTACTGAAACATCCACACAGTGGATTTCACTCAAAATCCTTTGTTCGTTTTCTTACACTCCTCGTTGTGGGGTTTTCTCCAGCAATGGCTCGCGGTAGTAGGTCCACCCGGTCTTCATTGGATTGTGTGCAGTGACAGAGAATGTACCTATCTCTGCATCATGTCGCATATCTGGGAAAGTAACATCCTCGTCTCTCGGGCGCTGGAAGGAAAGGGAGAGTGAGGAGGAAGGAGTCTCTACACTCGGTCGCCTTTCTCCCCTCGTCTCTCGCTCACTGCCTGGTTGAGCGGCCTCCACGTCTCCGGCTGAATGAAGGGGGAGTTGTCCCCGTGCATTACAATGACATTCAGGCCCCATTCATTCAGCCACTGTCTAACGGTCTTTGGACAGCAAATGCACCCCCATCGGGGGGTCGCAGCCCCCTCATTACACCCCCCAATCCCAACACGCAGCCCCCACAATAGCCCCCAACAAAAGAGAGAGGAGAGTCGGCCCCAGTTGTGCGCGGTGCGGCCCCTGAACTTTTGAGGTATGCTGGGAAAATATTCCTCTGCTTTTGAATTACATTAGCGACGTGCGTTGACGAGTACTATGCTGTGTTTACCACCCAAAGTAAGACTAATAATACGAATATAAAATGGTAACTATTCCCTCCTCTCCTACTTTAGGATATGGGGACGGGCGGAACCTTTTATGTTGATGGTTTTGGCGAAGATGCTGCGGTTGAGACAAAAAGCCAAGGGTCTGATTGATTGATTGATTGATTGATTGATTGATTGAAAACTTTATTAACAGATTGCAGAATGGGTACAATACAGTACAGCTCAATACACACAATTGTTAAGGGGATGCAGACCAGAGAAAGACTTTCGTCTTGTTTACATCAGGGTCCCCCATTTTCAATTAATCAGGAATTGAGTTTGTAGAGATGTTTGTCAATAGACACATGTGCATGGCAACCGTGGTCTCGTTTAATTGGGGGTCTATATGTATTGGAAATTTGAACAGATGAACAGTGTCAAACCCTATACCGTAAGTTATGGGGCACAACGGTGTTGGGGGCAAATAACCTTGATAAAAAAAGAAGGTTATTTGCGCCCTGCAGAGTGGAGAGCGACCATGCACAGCGCGGGCAAACGCATTGTCATGTTCTTCTCTGTCGTCGCCGCCTGTCTCTTCTCGAGGTGTCACGTCATTCTAGAGAATCGTGCGCCATGCGCTCATACAAGTCACTATTCAATTATGGACAAGAAATGTTGACATTCTGTAGGCCTTGGTGTGGTTCTACAAAGTCGTGCACTCAACATTTAATGTAACGCAACAATAAAACAATGAAATAATTAAAATAAAGAAAATAAAAAAGGATACCCATTCCCGTACATAGCTTTGCCTATATAGTAGCATAATGCTAAGTGTGGTAATATAGTTGCACCTGCAGCCGCCCTGCATGCGTCCATGACGTCCAAAATAAGAATGACCTATATAGTGCAGTATGGGTTTGCTCTTTCCATGCAGTATCTATGGGTTTTAACGTTTTTTCTTATATATAATTAATTATGACTAAATATAGGCTACGTGACAGTTATAGATCATGATATATATGCTATGATAACGACAATAATAGCATCAATTTACAACAATAAGCCTATACAGCAGCATCACCAACAACAAAAATAACAACATAATTGTGATTATTATTATTATTATTATTATTATTATTATTATTATTATTATTATTATTATTATTATTATTATTATTATTATTATTATTATTATTATTATTATTATTATTATTATTATTATTATTATTATTATTATTATTATTATTATTATTATTATTATTATTATTATTATAATAATAATAATTATTATTATTATTGGGCTATTGTTATTATTATTATTATTATTATTATTCCATTGTATTTTTCTTTCATCTTCGGATGTCTGTGTAGTGAGTGTAAGATTGACGCCACGTTGGTGAAGAAGTACGTTAGAGAGTCAGTAGGTATTGTCCTCACTGGTAGGGCAACTTTCCCAGGGAAATCATACGATTTCCGAAATGCTACTGAAGGGCCGGATAGGCACAGCTGGGCGTCTGCTTATGGTCCTATTCATCCCGGGAGGGAGAGGTCAGGGCTGTGGCCTGGCGGCTGCTATAAGCTCGTTACATAGTTCACATAGTTCATGCTATAGTTTCTAACCTGGCTCCAATAGCTTGCCTGTCAAGGTCTAATGTCGGATTCCTCCATCAGATAATAGGTTCATTCTAGATATTTAAAATAGCTGTAGGCCTATATATTTTACTGATGTTTATATATTTTAATTATACATTTTAATGTTATTTTTTATGTCGTATTCTTCTTTCTATTTTCTTGCGATTTAAATAAAAAAATATCTAATTTCCATGTTAGTTAATTTGAATTGTATGTGAATTGTATATGGCGACATATAACGTCTTAACACAATGTGCATCGTGAGTACAGCCTATACTATTTTTACAATTATTTATCTTTTTTTTTGAGTCACGTCTGCAGTGACACAGTGCTTATCAAAGAGAAAACACGCAACAACTGTGTTACATGTTTTTTCCCCCTTTAAATTGGCACGGCGTCTTGTTTTGAGAGGCATATAAAGAGGTGTAATTTTGCAAACATTTCTTAAGTGCGGGACCAGAAGGACCCTCCAATATTGTCCGGCGAGAGAAAGAGAAACACCTTCACAAAAGAATCCAT
>NC_140181.1:86087249-86088934 GCF_963971535.1 Notolepis coatsorum | reverse complement strand
TATAGTACAGTACAGCTCAATACATACAATTGTTAAGAGGATGCAGACCTGAGAAAGACTTTCGTCTTGTTTCCATCAGGTCCCCCATTTTCATTCATCATATGACACACACGACATACAGATAGACAGTACTGCTACATCTATACATTTATGACATACCAGATTTTCAAATACAGTACTGTTTGTGATACTAAAAAAATCCAGAAAAAGAGTGTATATACATTTGACATAGAAACTTGCATTGGAGGAGGTTGGGTAGGTGGGGTGGGGCTGTACATTGGAGGTGGGGGGGGGGGTTGGGTAGGGGGGGGGGGACACTGTACATTGGAATACTGACATACATTGACATAGAAACTGTACATTGGAGGAGGTTGGGTAGGTGGGTGGGGTTGGGTGGGGCTGTACATTGGAGGTGGGGGGGGGGGGTTGGGTACATTGGAATACTGACAAAGCCATGCTTGGACTGAGAGAGATAGAGAGAGAGAGAGAGAGAGATAGGGGGGGTGGGAGAGAGAGAGAGAGAGAGAGAGAGAGAGAGAGAGAGAGAGAGAGAGAGAGAGAGAGAGAGAGAGAGAGAGAGAGAGGGGGGGGGGTGGGGGTGGGTGGGAGTTGAGAGAGAGAGAGAGAGCTTCTTCCAGAGCGAAAACCCGACACCTTTGCACACACTCGGAGAGTCGGAGGGAGAGAGAGAGAGAGGGGAGGTGGGAGAGAGAGAGAGAGAGAGCGCTTCTTCCAGAGAGAAACCCAACACCTCTGCAGTGCACACACTCCTGTGTGCCGCGCAGCAGGTGTCCCCCCCCCCCCCCCCCCCCAAGTGCCCCCTCTCTCTCCATCTCTCTCTCCCTCTCTCCCTCCAGAGCGCACGGGCCCCACTCCACCTCGCAGCATTGAGGAAGTGGCTTCCACACTCGCTGTCTAGTCTAGGTAGAATGGGGGCGGGCATTAGCTCCAACCACAGAGCCAATCGCATCACCCAGTGGCCTATATGACGTATATCCAGCCGTTCAAATCAAAATGGCCTGATTTACTGGAGGAGGAAAGGGGCTTGAGCTGAAGCAGAGCAATCCGCCAATATGGTATTTAGACACTAAAACACATTGATACGAACTCCTATTACTATAATACAATAGAGACTGAAAAATTACATTTATAGTACATGTCACCTTTAAGTTATTTTTGTGCATCACTCTGTTTTTAATTTGATGCAAATTTGCAATGCATGAGGGTCATCCTTTTGTGTTAAATGGCTGCATAAAGCAAACATTTGTTGACTCGCATGTTGATAAGAGTATTAAAACTTGGAACTTGAAAAATATCCGTTTAAGGTAGAAAAAAAATTTAAATAAAAAAAATGTGATTAATTTGCGATTAATCGCGAGTTAACTATGGACAATCATGTGATTAATCGAGTTAAATATTTTAATCGATTGACAGCACTAATATATATATATATTTATTCACGCCGCATATATATCTATCTACACCTGTCTGTACTTACCTGCACATGGTCCTTTTACATACTATATCTATATCTATACATATCCTAATCAGTAGTACTAATTTGTATATTTTGCACCCATATTGCAAATTTGTATATTGTATATTTTGTATATTGCTGTTTCACTTTACTGTTACATTTGCACTCTGGTTGGATGCCAAACTTATTTTCGTTGTACTGTATAATG
>NC_140181.1:86047249-86082249 GCF_963971535.1 Notolepis coatsorum | reverse complement strand
TTAGCATTTATCCGAGGCGGGGGAGAAGGAGTGGGCCGCGGGCCCCTTGCATTCAAATCACTGACCGGCTGCGTGATCGTGGAGGACAGCTTACTAGGCCTCTCGAATTGTTAGCCGGTAACAATGGATTCTTTTGTGAAGGTGTTTCTCTTTCTCTCGCCGGACAATATTGGAGGGTCCTTCTGGTCCCGCACTTAAGAAATGTTTGCAAAATTACACCTCTTTATATGCCTCTCAAAACAAGACGCCGTGCCAATTTAAAGGGGGAAAAAACATGTAACACAGTTGTTGCGTGTTTTCTCTTTGATAAGCACTGTGTCACTGCAGACGTGACTCAAAAAAAAAGATAAATAATTGTAAAAATAGTATAGGCTGTACTCACGATGCACATTGTGTTAAGACGTTATATGTCGCCATATACAATTCACATACAATTCAAATTAACTAACATGGAAATTAGATATTTTTTTTTATTTAAATCGCAAGAAAATAGAAAGAAGAATACGACATAAAAAATAACATTAAAATGTATAATTAAAATATATAAACATCAGTAAAATATATAGGCCTACAGCTATTTTAAATATCTAGAATGAACCTATTATCTGATGGAGGAATCCGACATTAGACCTTGACAGGCAGCTATTGGAGCCAGGTTAGAAACTATAGCATGAACTATGTGACTATGTAACGAGCTTATAGCAGCCGCCAGGCCACAGCCCTGACCTCTCCCTCCCGGGATGAATAGGACCATAAGCAGACGCCCAGCTGTGCCTATCCGGCCCTTCAGTAGCATTTCGGAAATCGGTATGATTTCCCTGGGAAAGTTGCCCTACCAGTGAGGACAATACCTATGACTCTCTAACGTACTTCTTCACCAACGTGGCGTCAATCTTACACTCACTACACAGACATCCGAAGATGAAAGAAAAATACAATGGAATAATAATAATAATAACAATAGCCCAATAATAATAATAATAATTATTATTATTATTATTATAATAATAATAATAATAATAATAATAATAATAATAATAATAATAATAATAATAATAATAATAATAATAATAATAATAATAATAATAATAATAATAATAATAATAATCACAATTATGTTGTTATTTTTTTTGTTGGTGATGCTGCTGTATAGGCTTATTGTTGTAAATTGATGCTATTATTGTCGTTATCATAGCATATATATCATGATCTATAACTGTCACGTAGCCTATATTTAGTCATAATTAATTATATATAAGAAAAACGTTAAAACCCATAGATACTGCATGGAAAGAGCAAACCCATACTGCACTATATAGGTAATTCTTATTTTGGACGTCATGGACGCATGCAGGGCGGCTGCAGGTGCAACTATATTACCACACTTAGCATTATGCTACTATATAGGCAAAGCTATGTACGGGAATGGGTATCCTTTTTTATTTTCTTTATTTTAATTATTTCATTGTTTTATTGTTGCGTTACATTAAATGTTGAGTGCACGACTTTGTAGAACCACACCAAGGCCTGCAGAATGTCAACATTTCTTGTCCATAATTGAATAGTGACTTGTATGAGCGCATGGCGCACGATTCTCTAGAATGACGTGACACCTCGAGAAGAGACAGGCGGCGACGACAGAGAAGAACATGACAATGCGTTTGCCCGCGCTGTGCATGGTCGCTCTCCACTCTGCAGGGCGCAAATAACCTTCTTTTTTGATCAAGGTTATTTGCCCGCAACACCGTTGTGCCCCATAACTTACGCTATAGGGTTTGACACTGTTCATCTGTTCAAATTTCCAATACATATAGACCCCCAATTAAACGAGACCACGGTTGCCATGCACATGTGTCTATTGACAAACATCTCTACAAACTCAATTCCTGATTAATTGAAAATGGGGGACCCTGATGTAAACAAGACGAAAGTCTTTCTCTGGTCTGCATCCCCTTAACAATTGTGTGTATTGAGCTGTACTGTATTGTACCCATTCTGTAATCTGTTAATAAAGTTTTCAATCAATCAATCAATCAATCAATCAGACCCTTGCCTTTTTGTCTCAACCGCAGCATCTTCGCCAAAACCATCAACATAAAAGGCCCGTCCCCATATCCTAAAGTAGGAGAGGAGGGAATAGTTACCATTTTATATTCGTATTATTAGTCTTACTTTGGGTGGTAAACACAGCATAGTACTCGTCAACGCACGTCGCTAATGTAATTCAAAAGCAGAGGAATATTTTCCCAGCATACCTCAAAAGTTCAGGGGCCGCACCGCGCACAACTGGGGCCGACTCTCCTCTCTCTTTTGTTGGGGGCTATTGTGGGGGCTGCGTGTTGGGATTGGGGGGTGTAATGAGGGGGCTGCGACCCCCCGATGGGGGTGCATTTGCTGTCCAAAGACCGTTAGACAGTGGCTGAATGAATGGGGCCTGAATGTCATTGTAATGCACGGGGACAACTCCCCCTTCATTCAGCCGGAGACGTGGAGGCCGCTCAACCAGGCAGTGAGCGAGAGACGAGGGGAGAAAGGCGACCGAGTGTAGAGACTCCTTCCTCCTCACTCTCCCTTTCCTTCCAGCGCCCGAGAGACGAGGATGTTACTTTCCCAGATATGCGCGACATGATGCAGAGATAGGTGCATTCTCTGTCACTGCACACAATCCAATGAAGACCGGGTGGACCTACTACTGCGAGCCATTGCTGGAGAAAACCCCACAACGAGGAGTGTAAGAAAACGAACAAAGGATTTTGAGTGAAATCCACTGTGGATGTTTCAGTAGACTGTTTATTTATTTTCCGTCCAAGTATATATTTCCTATAGCAGTAGCCCTGTTAAATTAATACACGTGTCATGTGTGTTTGGCGGTGGACTGGGCCCGGGCCTATAACTGTAATGACTTGCATTGATGGAATGACTTGCATTAATGAGGATGCAAAGATGTTCGTTTTGAGATGTAGATGGAAATGGATGTTCGGGTGAAACAATAGTCTATTTAAAATAGCTAAAGATCAAACTCGTATGCAAAAGACTCCATTTGCAATATATGGTGTCGTTAATTGCGGATAACGCGCACAGCGGTTTAATTCTAAACGTCCCCGGCCGCGTCCCCCCTCTCTCTCTCTCTCTCTCTCTCTCTCTCTCTCCATCTCTTTGTTCGGCCAGCAGTGGGTGGTGAGAGGAGGCTGCACTGGGAGGGAGAAGACGTTTGAAAACCAAATGACATTCTCTTCCGGTGTGGAAATCGATATTCCCGAGGAAGTTAATCGAACAAGGATATGCTGCATCAAATCATTATTCTGATGTTTTTATACAAATGTCTCGCTCAAATAAAACAGGCCCGATTGCAGCAGAATAGACAGTATGTTAGTAAGCGACACAGACACACCGTTATTCTACTTTAATTAAAGATAGACATGTTAGTCCAATCCTGCAAAAAAATAACCCTTCAATGTGGAACATTTAAAATATTTAGTTGATTTAAACGTCATATTTAGGCTAAAATACTAACTACACACAGCGGTATATACCCTCACACGTTGTCTGTTTTTAAATTGTAATCTGTATAATAGGCTATAGTTACAAAAGGAGCGGGTGCTATAGACTATCACTTGGGATGAGGGTTAAAGCAAAGAATATAAATGCAACTCTTAGTCTATGATCATAATATAGCCTATTGGTATAGGCTGTTATTATTACAATTGCTTGGAGAGCAATATGACATCACATTTCATCAATGGAGAATTGATTGCAGTGCGGTGCTGAATAGACGAGCTTCAAATGCACTCCATGAGTTTTCAATGCCTTTTATTTTTGCCTCGACTTCTATCTTCACCCAACAGAGCTGGGCTGGAGGTCAGACCCGCGTCGCAGTGACAGACTGATAGGCTTAAGGCCTAAGCGTTTGCAATAGGCTATATAATGTCTTCAAGCCTATAAGAGTAAAACGCCATGCTATTCTTATAGAATCTAACTTAGACTGAGGGGAGATCGCATGGGGTGTTTTGAATCAAAAGGACAAAGGCATCAGTCGGTTGATCGGTCTTTATTTTTGCGCCATTAAATATGTTTAAAAGGATCATCACACTTGGGCTATACTGCGAATAAAGGTCTACACAGCGACCGTATAGAAATTCGTCGTATCTATTCTGGCCTGTTCTGAATAGGCAACAATATCACGTCTGTTTGTGAATGCGAACCGTATATAAACTAGGCTACCAATAAGTATTTTAGACTGATGTAAACACTATGTCAGTGCCCGGTGCACCCGTGACGCGCTGCAGAATGTCAGGCCCGCGGTTTCAAGGACATTTCGCTGATGAGGATTTGGTTAATGGGGGAGAACTTGGGCCCGGGCCATGACGTCACTGTGTGCCGATGTAATCCTTCTGCGCTGAGCCCAATCAGCAGAGGCGCGCACTTGTCTGGGATGGGAAGAGGGGCGCTCTAATCCGCGACACAGTGGATCACAGAGCCCGGGAGAGAGAGAGAGAGAGAGAGAGAGAGGGGCGCATCGTGCACCCAGGGCTGGATTGTGCCTGAAATGGGTCAGATTAAAAAAAGACGGCAAAAGGAGAGGAACGCGAGTTCCAGCTGTTTACAGACAAAGCTGCAGGAGCATATCTCTGCGAGGAGAACGGAGCTTTTCCAAGGTGAAGAAAGACGGCGTTTTTCCACCTACGATGCGCACGACAACCATCCTCTGTTCAAGTGACTATAGGGATGTGCTATAGAATGCTATGTGACGCATAGCCAATCGACGGTGTTTTTCCAGATATAGCAGGTGTAAAAGTATAGCCTTCTTTAGTGTGTCGAGCAGAGATGCGTCGCGCGTTTTGTCCGAGAGCGTTGATTATGGACAAGTGGGGGAACTGCACACGCACCGCGTTAAATGGAACATACTGCTCTCAGTGGGATGTATTATCAACTAATAGCTTTATACCGAGCTACGATTGTTTTCTTGTGACATTTTCTCGTATATATATGATGTCTGTGTCTTTCTGGGTTAGGCTAGGATTGTAAATTGGGTGGTATTGAGGTGGGACAAAGCAAGAAGCTGTCATTCTGTGCCAAGGTAACCTGCCAAGAGATGCGTAAATGCGCACAGCTGCAGAGTATATTCAGAGCAGGAATGTTGCATGGAATAGCTGTTAATAGCTAAGCTATAAAGGAAACGTGCGAGTCTTGCTACATTGATGTTGTATTTTTACTGATGATGGGGTTCAATGTCGAGCTACAACGACACAGGAATATTAATATTCGTATGCGGACATGAATTATGGCGCAGAACTTATTATGCAACAGTGGAGATTCATTATCGTCACGCGTAATATTGGCAGAGTATACATCGGCTTTAGGGGTGCGTGTGTGTGTGTTACTAAATCATAAATCGGCTTAGATGTGTGTGTGTTGTTGCCCTTCCTGGGTGCGCGCGCAGAAGGCAGAGCTCTTTAGTCGCACGTCTTGTATCTTTGCACGGTGGTGCAGCTCCTCGATCTTAGTGCGAGTTTGGGTGTCAAACAGGGTTAGAGGTGGAGGTCCAGTTTGGGTGCGCGGTGTCCATGTCGGCGGGACGAGAAGGCGACTTCGTGAAGGGTTCACTCTGCGTGTTCACAGCGGACCTTGATTTAATGTACATACAATTAAGGCACGCGGTGAATGCCAAGAGAGGAATCTACATGGCATCATGCTTCATATCATTTGAGCTTTTAGCAAAGGATGTTTCAAACCTCGGTCATGTTGTGCCATCCATATAGCATTAGGCCTAAACTTGCTACCTCTTTTTGTGGCCGCATTGTGTGTGTGTGTGTGTGTGTGTGTGTGTGTGTGTGTGTGTGTGTGTGTGTGTGTGAGAGAGAGGGGGGGGTGTGTTGCCTTTCCTGGGTGGGCGCAATGCGTACTTTGCTATTTTATAGCAGAGCTGAGCTGTTGCCATTCAATGTCTAGGTTATCTGTTCATAGGCACCGAATTCAGTCAAAGGTAGCTTATTGTGTTTTAGACCTACAACATATAATACATGCCCAGTACGTTATACGTGAGCTATTGTCTGCAGACGTATGTAGGCTATGCATATGAAATAAATGCAGAATGCGTCGCTAGCAAGGGAGGTATAGCATAGGCTACCTTGCAGACTTGACAATTTGACCTTCATCAAAAGGGTCCGTATGCCTTCTTTGAGGTTTTAAATAGGTATCTTCGGTTATCATTCGAATAAATGGCATCCATCTTTATTGAACCTCTGCTGATGCAGGTAAACTCACGAATATGGCGAGTTACTTCTTTTACTAATCTATTTGGTAATGGAATGAAAGTATTTCATTGTCAAACAATAACCGGGGCCTTCTTTAAGAGGAATTCGTGACAAATATTACTCGTGGTAGCTAATACAAATAAATAAATACAGGTAAATAAAAAAATATATAAATATATTCAAAGATCTCTATATGGTTAAAATAGTTTAATGCCGTTAGTCCCTAACTACAATTGTGAAATGATTGGCTTGTTAATGACAATATTCAACATTGTTTGTAAGGACGAGGTCGAGCAGTTGGTGATTATCATAAAACGTTCTATGTCAAATGTGAAATGTTTGAAAGATCTTACCAAATAATTTATAGGACTAAGAAAGACATAAATATATTTATGTAATCTGCGTAATAGGTTCACCTAAATTATCAGGAAATTACATGAATTTTAATGTAGATTAAAATAGGGGGGGAAAGTCATATAGGCCCAATAGCCTAATCACCGTGGCTTCACACGCAGAGCCTCGAGTCGGGCCTACAGTACCTACGGCACGCAGTCCTGACAACGTTGCACGGCGTTGATCGGATAGTGACTACTAGCCTATAGAAAAGGAAGCCACGCCATCTACTGGCGTCTTTCTGACAACGCACCACTGAAGCTATTAGGCTATGCTATAGTTCTAGTTGGCCTTTCATGCTAAACTCAAATTATATTAGGATGAAGGGCAGTTGTAAATAGACCACACAACTATAGGCTACTGTAGGGCTATTGGACTTAAGGAATATACCAAGTATTAGCAACTATAGTTACAAACCGTATATGAGCCATGTGACGTGGCGTCATTAAAACACAGTGCAACCAGCTTTTAAATCACCAATGCACCATGCACTGGAGCCAACCTGCATTGACTTATGTGCAGGACAATACTTCAAGATTTGTCAAGATGGGAACGGGGTCTGATAATTGCTAGCCATGCAGCACACTTTTCTGTAAATATCCAGCATTACTCCATCAAGTTTTTTTCTAATCGTACCCTTGACAATGCCTGGTGTTGGTCAGGGATAGATTAATGGCCAATCTTTGTGAGTTATAGGCTACAGCTTTATTTAGTAGAGCCTGCAGAATGTAAATGACATGTTACGGCATCTTATGTTACGTCTTGGGTGGATGCATGTTTTGTATCATATGATATCAAATAAAAACGGAGTGGTTTTGAATAATTGACTTGTTCGTGTGGTATTTTCCATGTTTCTTTTTTTAGATGTTTTTATTTCTAAGTGGCAATTGACTGTCGAGTAACAACGTGGCAGGACACATTGTTCACTCCATGACGCATATGTAGGTCATTGTCTCAAGGTCATCGGCTAACCCTGCTTTGTTTTAAGCATTTCAAACATTAAGAAAAACCTGACCATCAGGTGTCGAACTGCGTCTCAGGGTGTAGGTTATTATTAGTTTTGCTTCGTGCTCCGCCTATAATTTGGACAAGGCCTCTAAATGCCATTGCAAGTTTATATAGGTCCAGTAGATACCAGGTGCAAGAGGAAACTAACAGGGTCCAAGGTAAACTACACCTGAAGATACCATTCAGTCACTGACCTGCATTCACTGGATCCATCCCGATTTCAAACTTGGGTCACCATGGTACAGACTGAAACTCAAGACCCAGACGAAGTGTTTGCTGAATGGACAGTTTATTAAGGCTCAGTTTTTTCTATAAAGATAAACCAAGATAGATCTTTCAGAACCGTTACACGTCATTATGTCCACTACAACAGCGGCCTATAAGATAGTCAATTTATCTTTATTATTTCATGTCATTGCTCCTTTATAATGTCGATACATATACTTTCTTAGATAACCCGACATGTCTCTCTATTGCAGCAAACATCCTTTTTAGACAGTAATCATTGTCGTCAACGTGCACGTGAGCCCCCGTACTACTAACACACCCAGTGCATGCGTCCTGAGGGGGAGGCGGCCGCACGTCTGCGTCTCAGGTCTTCAGAGGCCCCCCGTGACTCCTCCCCACCTCCTCCTACACATGCACGGAACGGTCATGAAGGAAGGAGCAGTACTAGGTGGGAACATCCAAGGGGCATAATCACCGTATTGCTTGAGACCAGCCGTGCTCTCACCAGACTGGTACCGATGGAGGAGAGAGAGAGAGAAGAGACTAGGATTATAGGAGAGGTTTGTGATCAGTGCTCCGATCACAAGGGCTAGACTGGTCGGGGGAAATACAACGCAGACATGAACCAGATATCTGGGGGGGGGGGGGGGGGGTCAGTGAAACACACACACAGAGGATGAACTTAGGGCAAAGGGCAGAAGTCTTTCAATGTCAAAGTAATCGGGAGTACAAAGTTGTAACAAACAGATTTGAAAAAGCTTGAAATACCTGATCACAATGAACATACATAATCAAGCACTAAAAAATGTGAATAAGTCAACATGGACTAGACATTGCTGTACAGATGGAATTGTCACCATTACATCCACATCAGTTATTTCAAATGAAAAGCAAAAAAGTGACTTGGGGGCATTTGTGTTGATTTAATAGTGTAGCTATGTTGGGATTTAATCTCTCACACTAACACACACACACGTTCGGACAAAGAAATATCCCCTGGCATGGAGAAGGCAACCATGACCTACATTACCAATATGACCCTTTGCCTCATTAAAAAAAAAAGAAGAAAAAAAAGTGTATCCAAAAATACCAAAGTAACAGTTTGGACAAACCAGGAGAGGGGGGTAAACCTGCTGAGCTAGTCAGTCTCCATTCAGTGACATCATTGAGAAGGGGGGGGGGGGGGGGGGGGGATGATGACGACAATAAACTTTGCACTAAAGACAGGACATCGCCGCGCGCTCCTCACAATCAAGCCACCGGCTGCATCGTCTTTTAAATCGTGACACTTGGACTACACTGCTGCTTGCATGCACAAGCTTGCACTTCTTCAATTAGACTGTAGACACCCTTTGTCTTTATATATATTTATATATATATTAGATATAACCCCTAATCAAAAAACAATCTTCGCCATAACATTACCTGATATTACTTTAGTGTATAATAATCAATGGTTTCATTCTAGGACAAACTATTTTCAGCAACAACAACCAAAAAACACACAGAAACCACATTTTCATTCATTGTTTTTTTCTTTTTCTCTTCTTACTCTTGATAGTAAATCAGTTACATTAATTTTTAGGTTATACATTTTTAGGCTTTCTCCATGACTATAGGAATCCTACGTTAAAGCTTAGCATTACGAAGGACATGATAGACTTAGCAAAACCGAATTTGAAAAAAAAAACAAAAAAACCAAAAGGATTAAGACAGAATGATGGTGAATGGACAGATAACCAATGTGACCCCCCCCCCCCTCCGCTCCCCTTTCCAAAAAAAAAAAAAAAAAGAAGCAACAAGCAATTCATTCAAATGCATCAATTACATCATTACATGAATCCAATTATAAAATAATTAATTTAAAATGGTGGATGCAAAAAAATTCTCTCAGACTGGATTGCGTACACAAACAGAATCTCCTGACGAAACATACAAAACCCCTTTGAGGACAAACGACAATCTATATGAAAAGAAACCCAACGCAGAGGGGTGGCTGAGGGATGTCAATAGTACAATTTTTAAGATGTTCTTTTAGAGTTGGTGAGGAGCTCCGGGTCGTGGAGGAGCTCCGGGTCGTGGAGGAGCCATTCCATTGCATTTCCTTCCTTTGTGTTTTGTTTTTTTTGCTAATTCCTCCACTGAAAAGTCTCGAGTCCTGTGTGACATCACACTATCCCTGATTTCTCCAGCACTGTCACTGTTATAGAGCGGTTCTCTTGAGAAGTCATCGATAAAACTAGAACACAAAACATTTAAGGCTCCAGAAAAGCAGGTTTCTGAAATGATAATTGTCAGTAGTAAGCCAAAAAATATAGATTTTTTCCCCATTGATCTGAATGAAAAATAGATAAACCATTGAAGTTTTATTACTCGCACAGTTCCAAGTCCCACGTTGCTTATTTCTTTTCAGTTTTTTTTTTGGATCCTCCAACCCTGTTGGCACAGTTAAAACCTCTGAAGCATGGCAATGTCGCCCCCCAGTGGACAAAAAAGGGGCAGGACACATCAGTTCCTGATTGTACTGGAATATAAAGTGGCAGATTGTGTTCCCCTCCTTGGTGCAGTCAGACCCTGATTCAAATGGAAAGAGGAGGAGCGGGCGGGCGGGGGCAGGAGAGACAAACCCAGTCTGACAAGAGAAGAGTACGAGATGGAGAGAACGGAGGAAAAGAAAAAGAAAAAGTCTTAACTAAACAGTGTGGTGGTGGCTAGGTAATACATTAAATCAGCTCGTTATCCCTGCACAAGAGGTGGTGGTACATGGGGCAGATAGCAGAGTCTCCACGATGCCAGAGATTCACCAGGATGATTAAATAGGGGGGGAAAAGGGCATGGTTGGATTTTCATTATTTTTTCTGTCTCTTTAAATCAAAAGTCCTCGTGTAACTGTTGATCAAGCCGAGGATAATGTCTTCTATTGTTTACTCCTGTTCTGGCGCTCCTGTGGGGAGGGAGAGAGAGGACAGAGAGGACATCATGAGACACCAGAGACATCACGGTAAGAGGACAGCGTCGCATGTGATCTTCCTGCGTTGGTCTAAACAAAACAAAAGGAACATCTTGTGCTCACAGATGGCAAGTGATCAACAGCGATCATCTCTCAACCGTCATGGTCAATATTACTTAACGTTAAGAGTGGAGAGAGAGAAGGTGATTTACCTGATCCAACCGAGAGCCCCTCTGGATGGGCGGCGCAGGCTCAAAGGTCTGTTCACAGGAGTAGATGTGAGAGAAAAGGAAGGGGGAGAGAGAGAGAGAGAGAGAGACACAAGAGAGAGACAATACAATAAGTTAACAAAGTCACACAATCATTTCTAATAATAGGACAAAATATCACACGTATCAGAAAACATTGAGAATTTTAAATCATTTCACTGTTGATGACAATTAATCTAGTTAGCCAATGTAATCATCTAACCAAATAGACTAAAATAAAAATAAAGAAATTGCCATAGTTCTTTTATTGTGTCTGCCAGGGATGCCCAAAGTAGGGTTCCAGAGAACACAGATTTGGTCTATTTTAATACAATTTATTTTTATTTGTGATTTTATTATTTTAAATAAATGGATTATTACCTGAAACAAAGATGGTGAGATAACACCTAACACATTATCACTTAGATTTGTAAAATTATCAATTTAAAATCTTCGATTCTTTGGCCCAAATAAATACTCTCCCCCCCATGTCATCTTCTAGTCCCTGGTGTAACAGACCATAAACATACAACCTCTGTACTTACCGATGTTCACTTAAGTTAAAATATATACAAAATGTGAAATGCAAATTAATTATATCAATAGGCCACAGAAATGTGCTTTACTCAGACAACTGGATGTAGGTTAAAATTCAGGTTAACAAATTAGTATTTCTATTGTCAACTTAGGGCTGGGCGATAAAACGATAACGATAACTATCGCGATAAATTATTTCCTCGAAATAAACATGAAACGTGGTCGCAAAGTTTCGATATATCGATTTTCCAAGCTTGGATATCAGCACACGCACTAACAACCAATCAGTGAAGGAGATGGCCGACAGTGAAGGAGACCCGCGGTGCACCTCTGGGTAGAGAGGTAGGACTCTAGTAGTAAACAAGGCTGGCTAGGATAACTAGCTTGCACGGCACTATTTTATATATTTACGTGCCGAGTATGTGTGTGGCGTGAATTCTGAGGCCACGTTTATAGTAGTGTGGGGTATACAGTGGACGTCATTTCAATATATTGTGGCGGAAGAGAGTATTTTAGTGTCATATTTATTACATTGTCATGAAATACTCCGCTTGTCGGCTAACTGCTAACGTGCGCGGACTGATGACGACATCAACTCGACTCGAGACATTCGCAGCAGCATAAGAAGTTAATTAAACTTGACAGACATTATATCGACGATAATTATCGATATCGAATTATATGAAAATAATTTTATAATTTTATCGCGATAACGTTTTTGGTCATATATCGCCCAGCCCTATGTCAACTAGCGCATCATGCAGCGCTTAACCCACTAGTCATTGACCATATTCTAGGGCTGGGCGATAAAACAATAACGATAACTATCGCGATAAATTATTTCCTCGAAATAAACATGAAACGTGGTCGCAAAGTTTCGATATATCGATTTTCCAAGCTTGGATATCAGCACACGCACTAACAACCAATCAGTGAAGGAGATGGCGACAGCGAAGGAGACCCGCGGTGCACCTCTGGGTAGTAAACCAGGCTGGCTAGGATCATTAGCTTGCACGCCGCTATTTTATAGTTTACGTGCGGAGTGGGTGTGTGGCGTGAATTCTGAGGCCATGGTTAGAGTAGTGTGGGGTATGCGGTGGACGTCGTTGCAATGTATTGGGGTGGAACGGAGTATTTTAGGGTGATGTTTCGGAAACAAGGCTGGCTAGGATCATTAGCTTGTACGCCGCTATTTTATAGTTTACGTGCGGAGTGGGTGTGTGGCGTGAATTCTGAGGTAACGGTTAGACTAGTGTGGGGTATGCGGTGGACGTCGTTGCAATGTATTGGGGCGGAACGGAGTATTTTAGGGTGATAGTTAGTACATTGTCGTGGGATACACCGCTTGCTCTGGCTGTTAGTTCCATTCTTATAATGCATATGATCCAGTGGCGGTAGGTTGCCCCCTGGTGGAATATAATAATCTATGCACTGGTGCGTAGAAGAACGTGCGCGGACTGATGACGACATCAACTTGAGACATTCGCAGCAGCAAAACAAGTGAGTCTATTAACACTTTGAGCGCCACGCCGGGTTTTCCTTTTTACCCGCTGAATGCCACCATCGGCGCCAATGTTAACGTTAATATCGCCTAATCTATGTTTTAAATTATGGCTATGTGTCTAATCTGCCCATCGCATTATCAAAGACTATTTTCCAGTCAGTGCTGTCAAGGCAGATTGTTTTTTTATCGCGTCATTTCCGTTTCAGAGCATTTAGAAAAGCACCCGTTTTCAGATAAAAAACAGCCCATTCTGGAGCATTCTATGAAAATCGTCCTTTACTGGAATATTCCACAACGTTGATATTCGTCGGTCTTTTTATGAATCGTTTTCAAATAAACGCTAGATGATCAATATTATACGTGCACGCAAGCACATTCGGGCCACGCACGGATAATCGCCCCGTTGATTTCCTCTCGGACTTTTACAGTGAAACCGAAAGAGTCCAATTCACAAAACAGCCTATAACTTCATCAAAATTAGTCTGATTATCCTAACACTGATAACATAGAGTCCGTACCTGACATCAGATGGTATCCAACTGGTATATTCCAATTCCTGATCACCATTCGAAAAAATCGATAAGTGTATGGATCCAACGCGATACAGTAGAACTCCATGATCCGCGGGGCTCAGAGGATCCAGAATGAACTCTGATAATCCCGGCTGGATCAGTGGACTGGAAAATGTGGAGTACCAGATTTTTTCCCCCATCCATTTTCATTGAGTCCATTCCAAAATCCCTTATGTCATCTGAAAGACGATAGGGGGCGCTTTTTTCCACATATAATCTCCGGCGGAGCTCGTGTATACTCGGGTAGGCTCGCGTGATGCAATAATTTCAGATAAAAAAAAAAAAAAAAATCCGAGAAATCTCGTGAGTGGCTTTCAACCACCTATAAAAAAACGCGAGATATCTCGTGAGTGGCACGGAAAGTGTTAATAGCCCGTCCATCGGCGCCGGGCATAAGAAGTTAATTAAACTCGACAGAAATTATATCGACGACAATTATCGATATCGAGTGATATGAAAATAACTTTATCGCGATAACGTTTTTGGCCATATCGCCCAGCCCTACCATATTCACACATAATTCAAATATTCCTACCTGGGAACAGGGTGGAAAGATTCCAACCCGAGCATTACATAATGAATATGGTCAATTCCCATTCCTAGTCCCAATGCACCTCCGTTTTCCTGTTCTGTCAAATCAGTCAAGTTGTCTGGTAATCGCAAGGTTCCCGGTTCGATACCCACGCCTCCCGGGCAGCGTGTCGAAGTGTCCTTGAGCAAGACACTTAACCCCTAACTGCTCCTGATGAGCAGGTTGGCACCTTGCATGGTTGCCTCCACCGTTGGTGTGTGAATGTGTGAGTAACAAATTGTAAAGCGCTTTGGATAAAAGCTGTTATATAATATAAATGGACCACTTAACCATTACTGTACCCACCTTTCGCACCTCCTCCTCCTCCTCCTGCCTCTTCTCGTAGTGAGTGAAGTCGTCGAAGATGGAGGTGGTGTGTTTGTAGGTGGCGATAATCTTGAGCACCTGCTTGGCCTTCTCCAGCGGGACCTCCTGGGTGTCGCGCGAGTTGGTGACCGGCTTGTTGTCGTTGTTCTCAAGGCGGATGTGCCTCAGCTGGCTGTTGGGCACGTCCTTGACAAACAGCCAGTCCACGTCGAACTTGCCCTTCCACTTGTCCTGCGCCCAAACGCCGGCGCTGGTGCCATAGTCCACGGGCGAGCGCATCTCCGCTACGCCGCAGAAGTGGCCGCTGCCGTTGACGCTGAACAGCAGGTAGACGGGGCCCTTGGCGCCCATGCCCCGGAAGGCCGAGTCCAGCCTTTTGTTGCCGTGCTCCGTGCTGCACCAGATGGAGTACTTGATGGAGCGATGGATGTCGTCCTCGGAGTAGCTCTTGATGATGAACACGCGGCCGTTCTTCAGGCTCCACTCAAACTCCTTGGGGTTGTAGCTGTGGGCGGCACGCAGCTTCTCCAGCACCGGGTGAGACTCCAGCCCCCCCGGGCCCACGCCCACAGATCCCGGGGGGCCGCCGTTCCCACCGCCGCCGACCAGGCCCATCATGCCACCACCGCTCTCGAGGCCCGGCCCGCCCTGCCCGTAGCCGAGGTTGCGGTTGCGTGGGGCGACCCAGCGGGTCTGGGGAGGCGGGGGCTGGGCGTGGTTCTGGTAGGGCTGCGGGGGTGGCTGGTGATGCTGGTGATGGGGAGGCTGGTGCTGTAAGGCCATTGGCTGCATCTGGGGCTGCATCTGGGGCTGCACCAGGGACTGGGGAGGGGGCTGCTGCATGGGGGCCTGCTGCATGGGGGGCTGGGGCTGCATGGCGTGGCCGTGGGGCATGCCGAGGTGCTGCTGCATGGGGGCCGTGGCCACCTTAGTCACAGGCCCCTTGTTGTCCCAGGTGCCGATGTCCATGTTGTGTTTGATGGGCGGTGGAGGCAGAGCTGCCCCGGGGATGATGCCTGGCTTCACCTTGGCCTTCAGCTGCTGGGGCTTGGCTGGCTTGCTGGCGATGGCCGCCCAGGAGGTGGGCTTGGGCGGGGGCATGCCTATGGGCGTGGCCCCATTCCCCGCGGCCGCCGCCACTGCCGGGCCACCGATCACGGAGCCCACGGCCTTGACCCCCGACCCCTGGCCGGTGACGTCCCCTCCCATCTTCAGGCCGATCATACCCTGGTCCAGGCTGTTCATGCCAGGGGCCTTGTTGAGGGTGTCACTGTGGAAGCCAGTCTGCCCGTCAGGCACCAGGGTTCCCCCCAGAGAGCTGGGAGGGTAGCTGTAGCTGCCCCCATAGGCTGAGCTCTGAGTCTGCTGGCCCTGGGAGCCACTGGTGCCCCAGGCAGAGAAGGCCGGGTTCTCTGGGAAAAAGTTAAACCTGTGGGGGTAGATGCTGCTGCCAAGCCCCCCTGGCTGGCCGAAGACCGTGTCCGGCATGAAGTGGTGGTCTCCATTACTCAAGGGTCCATAGGGGGTGAGGTAAGGGATGGGGGGGTCTCCGCCAGTGGACCAGGGGGCCTCGCTGAGGGGGTAAGGAAATCCAATGGAGGGGGCATAGTAGCTGGACAGGTAGGGGTCGGTCATGGACTGGTAGCTGTTACTCTGGAACCATGGGAGACAGAAAAGTCACAACAATAACAAGTCACTAACTGTTTGAGAACATCAACACAGTCGGCTCTTAGTGAGGGATCAGAGTAATTTAATACTGATCTGCCTATATCGCCTCACAATCCCATATTTTGTATCTTCCTAGATAATAATACAGAAGTGGACACTTAAGTCTATATAAGATTTAGGCTTAATGTGGTCACTGCAGGTACTCTCTCTATCCATCTATCGTCCAGCCAGGTCATTTGCTGAACTGCATTACATTCTCTTTGTATTAACGAGGCTCTGCTTGAGTTATAGCCCATGTGGTCACATTGTTTCATTCATTCATTTATTAAAAGAAATTCTTTTTTGGATTGGGCTTAATATAGCCGATTCAGATTAGGGCTGAACGATTCAGAAAATTATTATGATTGTGACATGATTCACGATATCAGAGGGATATGATTTCTGCCTCATTATTAAAATGATTGATCATGGTGTGATTTTTTGCAGGGATCTGTACCAAACAAAGTACAGATTTTTAAAAAGTATTGTAGGCCAGGACACCTATGTAACGCAGTACTTAATTTAGAAGGTATTTCAACACACATTTCACCTTTTACAAATATTACACCTCCTGTGTTCTGGATATTCCACTACTAGACCATATTGCGATTCTGATATTGATTAGGGATGCAGTATGCACCGATCCGATATTGATATCGGCCCCGATATGACTAAAATAGCTGGACCGGGTATATCAAATAATTATATAAAAGAAAAATCTGAATAAATGTTTATAAAAATGTAATAATAAATTAAATAATAAATAATAATATATATAAATTTATATTATGTGTTAATTTGTTACATTTTGTTTCACTAAGTTAGGAAAGTAATGTTTTAAGTCAAGCCTGATGTTGCCTTGCACAAAAGAATGATCCCAGTCTCTTCCACACAGTGAGGCATACAGTTTATTAATTGAACAATGGGTATCGGATCGGTACTCGACTCGGTATCGGCCGATACCCAAAGCCCAGGTATCGGGGCTGAAAAAATCGGATCTGTGCATCCCTAATTTTGATCACCCTCAATACCAACCAAGGTATCTTGTAGAAATTGGATGCACCCTACTGTTTGCATTTGTTGCACCAGCGCAAGTCAATGGGTTTGAACATTTCTCAAAATCAAAAAAACACCAAGCAACAAAACTGTTCTTAAAGGGACAGTTCAGATTATTTTAAATAAAGCAGCCATGAAATACTTGCCAGTAGTGTAAACGATACATATAGCCATTGGCTTACCAAGTCCTGTGGTCGGAGTTCTGGCTGTGTTCCGGGTAGGGGTGTGACCTCTAACAATGTTAACAGAGGCACTAAGCGTTTAGGAACATCTCTAAATGATTACGCACAACCAAAGGTCGCTTTTATTAAGTAATATCCCACCAGAAGTCTTGTTCATATGGATTCAGGCAGAGGGCAAACCGGATATAATTTTAGTGGATGAGAGCAGGATGGTAAGATTAGGTGATGCCGGCAGATAATACCAGGCAGGAACAGTCAAATATTTTAACTTTCTGCCGAATTTATAGCCGGATGTTACGCGACTACAATGTACATGAAGAAAACATTTGGACAATCAGAAGATAATAACTTTGGTGGAACAACACCTAGATTTATTATAATGTGATCAGAGTTTGAAATCTTACTGAGATTTTGCTAAAAGGCTAACATAAGGCAGCAGACTAACGGAGCTGGGCAGCATTACTCTTGTTCTTTTGTAGCATAACATTAGTTTGAGAAATCTGTGGGTTCCCTTGCTAATTGTACCAACAAAATGTGGTTCCACACTTGGCCCTTCAGAACGGAGCTACAAGGGGAAGGGGTTGGAATCTTTACCTAGGAAACGGGACACGCCCCCTCGTTAGTCGTTACGTCATCAGTAGTAAAATAATGTAAAGGCCCTACATATCTGTAGTGATACAATTATGTTAACCCTTTCACTGCCACACGACAGAAGGTTAACCCTTTACTATCACACAACCGACGGTCGCCGTCGTGGTGCAGTGAAAGGGTTAACCCTCTGTGTATTGTCGCAGTGAAAGGGTTAACCGTTTTGGTAGTGCGGCGGTGAAAGGGTTAATTGTGTGCCTACAATATATATTCTATCTTTTTCTTTTTTTAACTGACATTTTTGGAACGCTGTGCATCTGGAGAGAAAGAGACACAATTCTGTGTTTTCCTCAATATCTTTGAGACACCTGCGAGTTACGAAACACCACTGGTTCTCCGTAACCGGACAGGTCTCTCCTACATTACTGCCATTATACGACCCGGCCGGACAGGTCTCTCCTACATTACTGCCATTATACGACCCAGCCGGACAGGTCTCTCCTACATTACTGCCATTATACGACCCGGCCGGACAGGTCTCTCCTACATTACTGCCATTATACGACCCTGCTGGACAGGTCTCTCCTACATTACTGCCATTATACGACCCGGCCGGACAGGTCTCTCCTACATTACTGCCATTATACGACCCTGCTGGACAGGTCTCTCCTACATTACTGCCATTATACGACCCTGCTGGACAGGTCTCTCCTACATTACTGCCATTATACGACCCGGCCTCTGAAAAAATAAACCTGGAAGGAGGAACGTTACTGCGCGGTTCGTCCAGTTGAGTAATAAAAAAATCGATCACGTCACATTTAACCCAAAGCCTATTTAACGGCACAGGTTTCTGCTTAAATGCCAGTAAGTTGTTTGGGCTCAAACGACTAGGGATGACCTTCAAATCTTTTTTTGGAATTCGAAGCTTCGGGGCCGAGATTCGATTTTAATTCGAAGCTTCGAGATACATTTTATTTTTAAAGAATTTTATTTTTTTATGTTGTGGGACTTGCACAGCACTTTGTTCAACTTTGTCAGTGCTGTAAAGTTTAAACCTTTTTAAATCATAGACATTTATAAAAGTAGCACAAAGAACACAAATCTGTCAGTGCAGAGTCCGACCTCATCTTAAATTAAAAAAAAGTTGATTTAGCAAAATTTCGAAGTTGAAACGACCAAAATAATTCTCATGACATCGGCAAAGGCAATCACTCTGAAGGTCGTCAATCACCGAAGGCAATGTCCCTCGGCAACAACCCTAGTTGGCGGTGACAATTTTCAAAGTGGTGCCAAAGACACCATCCATACCTAAACATATTTTTTCTCTCCTCAAGAGAAGGAAGAGGAAGAGGGAGAGAGAGACCTGCTGTAGGCAGCGAATGTAAGATTACAGAGACTTCTGGTTGGGCTCAGACATTTATTTATATAATCATCAATAAGGAGTCTTTGGACTCTTCTCATAAACTGCCTCAATACATTAACGTTATTGCAGTCTGGTTCCTGGTAGCCAGCTGAGGCCAGCTTGTGCAATACTGGATCAATAGAGACGATTTTGATTTCCATCAGTCAGTTAAGACTCCTTGGCGTTTAAAACTTGTACACAGGTAGCACATGGCGACCATTAGGGCTGCAACTAATGACTATTTTGGTAGTCGACTAATCTGTCGATTATTTCTTCGATTAGTCGACTAATCGAAAAACAATTATATACATTATTTTTTTTTTTTTTTTGCACTACCTATCTTTGTGAAAGTGGCTTCTCAGCTCTGGTCCAGCTGAAGACAGAGCAGAGGAACAGATTGGACATTGAGCATGACCTCAGAGTTGCTTTGAGACTCTTGTCAGGACCAAACAACATCCCCAGTTATCCCATTAGTTCCCCCAAACTTACTGTCGGTCTGTTATGTTAAGCTAAGAAGTCTTCAGCTGGCTGGACCAGAGCTGAGAAGCCACTTTCACAAAGATAGGTAGTGCCCAAAAAAAATAAAAAAAATAATAAATATATATATTTTTTAATGACTAATCGACGCAACAATTCCTCGTCGACGATTTTTTATAATCGACATCGTCGATTATGTCGACTAATCGTTGCAGCCCTAGCGACCATAAACAAATATATTTTAAACCACATCACAACAAACAAAAGTTTTAACTAGGGATGTCCGATATTATCGGCCTACCGATATTATCGGCCGATAACGGCATTAAAATGTGATATCGGAAAATATCGGTATCGGTTTTCAAATTTTTTGTTTTGTTTTTGTTTGTACATTTCTATAACCTTTATTTACCCAGGCAAGCAAGTAAGAACAAATTCTGATTTTATTTATTGTCAAAAGTATGCATAATGTTGTGTTAATTCCACAACAAGAAATATGTAATGTTAATTACCTGAAATTATTCCGTTTTGGGGGGGGGGGGGGGGGGGGGGGGGACCCTGCATATATCGGTATCGGTTGATATCGGTATCGGAAATTAAGAGTTGGACAATATCGGTATATCGGTATCGGTAAAAAAGCCAATATCGAGCATCCCTAGTTTTAACAGAATACAATAGTCATTATGTATTTTCGACTCTAGATTCTTCTCTCAGACCAGAAGCGCATGAACCAAGTGCATAGTGATACACTGCCGTTATAAGATATCACATCAGTCTTGAAGCACCGGAAATACCTCAATACCTATCCGACCTTCTCCACACCTACACCCCTTCCTGGAATCTCCGCTCCTCTGACACAGGCTTACTCACCATACCACAAGCCAGGTTGTGGGACAGGGCTTTTAGTGTCGCTGCCCCCACCCTTTGGAACCCATGGACATCCGAAATGCGAACTCTCTCGCCCACTTTAAAAACCTGCTGAAAACCCACCTCTTCACCCAGGCATATGGTCTCTGATGCAATAGCATCCTATTCATTCCGTTTGTTCAATTTTGTTTTGTTCCGTTTGCGCTGTTCTGTTTCTCAGTTTAGGCCACCATTATCCTCTCCCCCATCCCCCTTTTATTGTAAAGTGCCTTGTATGTGAAAGGCGCTATATAAATCCAAGCCATTATTATAATAAATAAATTACTGTTGTATTCTGTTGTGGATGGTTAAAACATTTGTTTACATGTTGTAGTGTGGCTTAAAATACACAGCCACCAAAACCAACCATGGGACTCTCAGTCTCAGCTAATGGCTATGAACCGTTTACTCTACTAGCAAGTGTATGATACTATGCTATGTAAACCATCCCTTTAAACAAAGCATTGAATGATCACTACATATATATAGCACATGTTCCCTCTCACTAAACATGAATTGCCTCTTCACTTCATCAAGCCTCAATGTACATCTGTTTATTACTTGCAAAGAATATAGCCCCCTAAAGAGCAGAAATATCATCTCCTTTGGAAAATAGTTTTAAGAGCTTTACCTGAGTTGATTGACCAGTAAGGTACGGCTCAAAGTCATTGTCATGGACAGTCTCCTTCTGATGCAGCGAACCATTTTGCACTGGGAAAGAAATAAAAGAAAACCCACACACACACATTCAATACAATAGGCAAATATGGATGTATGAATGGATATAAAGTGCATTACTATTTAGGTAGAAAACTAACGTTTGTTGGTTAGCCTACATTGTGCCTCCTCTAATATCATACACACAGGGTTTCTGTCAGCTGGTAAATACCGGCCAATGGCAGTCTAGAATTTCAATTGGTCAGAAAATATAAATCTTATATATATATTACATTGAAAGTGCGTTAGTGTGTGGCAGCCGTGGATTATTGAATCATGCCTAGTGGACTACTGCCATGCCCTGCGACCAGAGAGGACAAGTGTGTGACTGATAAGTACTTTTGATAAGATTATTTCCCCTAACTAACCATGTTTTCATGCATTTCTTTATGACAGCACAGTATTACATGTTATGGGTTATGGCTGTTACATTTGACATTTGGCTGTTAAATTAGAATCTTAGCAGCCATGTTGGCCAGCCAAAACAATAGCAGAAACCCAGATGTACCTGATGCACACACTAAATGAACTAGTCAGATCGCTGTGTTGTTCACACAACAAAACTGGCCTTTAAATCGGCTGTATTGAAGTCGTTGTGGTTTGGTACATGACTGATGGGCGACGGGGGGTCACTTTACAAGATCTTTCACCAGGAGGAATCCCAGACCAGTCTGTACATGGCAAAGTTTTAGCAGTTTCTCTTTTGCTGAGAGAATCAGCTGTCATTCTTTCCTTGTCTGGGTCTAATTTTTCCCCTGAGCCACACACACTGCCTGGTCTGTCGGTCTCTCTCTTTCTGTGTGTCAGCCTCTCTCTCTCTCTTTCTCTGTGTCAGCCTCTCTCTCTCTTTCTCTGTGTCGGCCTCTCTCTTTCTGTCGGCCTCTCTCTTTCTGTGTCAGCATCTCTCTTTCTGTGTCGGCCTCTCTCTTTCTCTGTGTCAGCCACTCTCTCTCTTTCTCTGTGTCGGCCTCTCTCTTTCTGTCGGCCTCTCTCTTTCTGTGTCGGCCTCTCTCTTTCTCTGTGTCAGCCACTCTCTCTCTTTCTCTGTGTCAGCCACTCTCTCTCTTTCTCTGTGTCGGCCTCTCTCTTTCTGTCAGTCTCTCTCTTTCTGTGTCGGCCTCTCTCTTTCTCTGTGTCAGCCTCTCTCTCTGTGTTGGCCTCTCTTTCTCTGTGTCAGTCTCTCTCTTTCTCTGCGTCAGCCTCTCTCTCTGTGTTGGCCTCTCTTTCTCTGTCGGCCTCTCTCTCTGCATCAGTCTTTCTCTGTGTCAGTCTCTCTCTTTCTCTGTGTCGGCCTCTCTCTTTCTTTCTCTGTGTCGGCCTCTCTCTTTCTGTCGGTCTCTCTCTTTCTGTGTCGGCCTCTCTTTCTCTGTGTCAGTCAATTAAATTCAATTCAAATAGGCTTTATTGGCATGAAATATTAACACTTTGGCTGCCAGGAAACGTGTTTAGACGTCATTGCCGGCCATGCTCAAGTTGCCGGAGGACGCTTTACAGCGTCCTTATATCAATATTTCAAAAATCTGCGATCGGATTCATATGTCCCCTCCGCTGGCCTGAGATCCACCAGGAGGACCCACTGAGCTCTCTGGCGGTTCAGGAGCGCCATCTGGTGGCCGATCGGCGCAATCGCTTAAACAGGAAGTGGCATAGAGGTTGTGCTGGACGTCCGTATTACTTCCGGGCACTCGCTATAGGTCCCGGCATTCTAGCTCGTCACAATACACAGTGATCGATTGCCAATAACTCGATAAACAACATGATTTGGACGTATATACCATTATACAAGCTGGAGATGGACCGGGTAAATCTACATCCCATAATGATAAGATTTCTACTCTACGATGATCGCCCAACGGCGCGCGGAGACTGGGGTGAGTTTTAGCGTGTAACGTTACCGTCTTCGATACTAACTGCTATTATCAACATTTGACCCACATTAGATGATTGGTATAACGCTGCCCACGGAATTATAAACGCCCCCTAGCCCATCCGGTCAACATCAGATGACGTGTAGTAACTTCTAGAAGTACGTCTAGTTGGAATTTTTTATATCGCGCTGATTGCCATAAAACTGTATTGCATCATCAATATAATGCATTTGGGGCTATAGATCACGTTCTGGAGAAAGCTGCAGAAAGAGATGAAAACATACTTATACATTAGACCATACTTTACTATGAATATGTGAATGAAAAAGTTTAACGTTGCTACACAATGAACAATACATATAGGACTTTGAATGGGCCCTAATAATGGCAATGTAGCAATAGAATTTAAAAAGTTATAGCCATGCAAAGAAGGGGTACTTCTCCATAGACAAATAGAGCCGGCAACCTATGGTATATCATGAATTTAACCCAAGACAACCAAAGTGTTAACATACTTATTGCCAAAGCAAGTTCAACATAGAAACAATAACATATATTAAGCAATAAAATATCATAATATTAGTAATAACAGTAAAGACAATCAGTCAGTCTCTCTCTTTCTCTGTGTCGGCCTCTCTCTTTCTCTGTGTCAGTCTCTCTCTTTCTCTCTGTCTCTCTCTCTTTCGGCCTCTCTCTCTCTGTGTCAGTCTCTCTTTCTCTGCGTCAGCCTCTCTCTCTCTTTCTCTGTGTCAGTCTCTCTCTTTCTCTGTGTTGGCCTCTCTCTCTCTGTGTCGGCCTCTCTCTTTCTCTGTGTCGGCCTCTCTCTCTCTGTGTCAGTCTCTCTTTCTCTGCGTCGGTCTCTCTCTTTCTCTGTGTCAGTCTCTCTCTTTCTGTGTCAGCCTCTCTCTGTGTCAGTCTCTCTCTTTCTCTGCATCAGTCTCTCTCTCAGCATCAGTCTCTCTCTGTGTCAGTCTCTCTTTCTCTGCATCAGTCTCTCTCTTTCTCTGCATCAGTCTCTCTCTTTCTCTGCATCAGTCTCTCCCTCTCTGCATCAGTCTCTCTTTCTCTGCATCAGTCTCTCTCTCTGTGTCGGCCTCTCTCTCTCTCTGCATCAGTCTCTCTTTCTCTGGATCAGTCTCTCTTTCTCTGCATCAGTCTCTCTCTCTGTGTCGGACTCTCTCTCTGGATCAGTCTCTCTTTCTCTGCATCAGTCTCTCCCTCTCTGTGTCGGCCTCTCTCTCTCTGTGTCGGCCTCTCTCCCTCTCTGCATCAGTCTCTCTTTCTCTGCATCAGTCTCTCTCTCTCTGTGTCGGCCTCTCTTTCTCTGCATCAGTCTCTCTCTCTCTGTCTGTGTCGGCCTCTCTCTCTCTGCATCAGTCTCTCTTTCTCTGGATCAGTCTCTCTTTCTCTGCATCAGTCTCTCTCTCTGTGTCGGACTCTCTCTCTCTGGATCAGTCTCTCTTTCTCTGCATCAGTTAGGGCTGCCGCGGTATTGATGTTTTCCTTACCGCACAAATTTGAATGCATTTTATTTATAAATTTTTTAGTAGTCTACTCTTTATAGCATATAGCCTGCCTCTAGTCTAAATGTCTATCTTTAGAGGATGACTTTGCAGCATGAATATTGTTTGGGATTCGGCAAGCACGCATTCGTTATTGAAAGTGAAACACGGATTCGAAGTCTCCCCTCTGGTCGTGCACTGTTCACTCGGTGTCGCGGGCAGGGGTGGTAGCGCCCGGCGGTTACCCCCCGACCCTTTCTTCTTCTTATTATTATTATAAAGTTACTACTTATGATTAACAAAGGCATTCGTTTTGTGGCATTAACGTTATATAGTTACACGTAGGGATGCACCGAATGGGAAATTCTTGGCCGAAACAGATACCGAAAATAGGAAACAGTTGGCCGAAAACCGAAAATGATTCATAGAATAGATTTTTTTTTACCAATGTTGTTCAGCTACCTGATTATGGAAAAATATATGATTATGGCAAAACTTAACTTAAATAATAAATAATCATTATTATGGGTCTTTTTGTATCACAAACAGTACTGTATTTGCAAATCTGGTATGTCATAAATGTATAGATGTAGCAGTACTGTCTATCTGTATGTCATGTATGTCATATATGTCCTGATGAATTGAAAATGGGGGACCCTGATGTAAACAAGACGAAAGTCTTTCTCTGGTCTGCATCCCCTTAACAATTGTGTGTATTGAGCTGTACTGTACCCATTCTGCAATCTGTTAATAAAGTTATCAATCAATCAATCAAAGAGAGAGAGAGAGAGAGAGAGAGAGAGAGAGAGACAGAGAGAGAGACGGACATCTGTGCTCTACTGAGCACACCTTTCTAGTCCCCAGATGACTTTGGCACAGTAGACGCGCGACAGACAGCGTCAATGTGAGAAACACAATCCCTCCCCCTCTCGCTCTGAATAATATGCATATTAGATCACTCAGTGATTAACCGCAACAGGCATATAGTAAATAAGGATAAAGTATGTTAAAGACGTATTTATTGGACTCGTTGCGCGCAGAGTTTACATAGAAACAGCGCGACTCCCGAGGAGATGCATTGCTCCCGAGTCCCAAGAGGAGTATCACGCAGGACTGAAGGGCTCACAGCGCGCATGTAATGAATCCGCGTTTTGATGACATCATCACAACAACACGCGTTAGGTTACAGGTTGCTTCTGTTTCGGTGAAAAAACTCTTTCGGCTTTCCATTTTTGGCCATTTTCGGCCGAAAACTTTCGGTGGCCGAATTTTCGGTGCATCCCTAGTTACACGTTCAATAACATCAGCGTATTTACCGGACCATAGCAAGGCAAGCATTTTCTCAGAGCGTGCCGAGTTGTGCCCATTCTGCGGTCTGTTAATAAAGTTTTCAATCAGACAAGTGTATAGAACGAAGGGCTTTTATTATAACATTTGTTGCAGTAAAATCATTATGCCTCGTTTAGTACTCCTGAGGAGCGATGGTAGTCCACTCCGGCGGGGAGCTAACGTTATTAGCTTTGTTGTGAGCTCTGATCAATGGCTGACATTCAGAAAGTAAAAAACGAATAAGCGCTTGCCGATTGGTGGTAACAGCAGAGGCGGGTGCAAGCGGTGTGACGTAATTGGCAGAATCGACTGTCAATCAAAATTGTTACGTTGCATTGCTTTGGTTGAGAATATTATTATAAAAAAACAGTGGTGATGCGGTATTCAGCTAAACTCTGCGGTGGGCGTGATGTAACAGCGATACCGCGGTAATGCGGTAACCGCGGCAGCTCTAGCATCAGTCTCTCTCTGTGTCGGCCTCTCTCTGTGTCCTCGCTCTCTGTGTCGGCCTCTCTCTCTCTCTGCATCAGTCTATCTCTCTGCGTCAGCCTCTCTCTCTGTGTCAGCCTCTCTCTCTGTGTCAGCCTCTCTCTGTGCGTCAGCCTCTCTCTCTGTGTCAGCCTCTCTCTCTGTGTCAGCCTCTCTCTCTCTGCATCAGTCTCTCTCTCTGTGTGTCGGCCTCTCTCTCTCTGCATCAGTCTCTCTTTCTCTGCATCAGGCCTAAAAGAAAAAATGGTTTGGTTTTGGTTGCCGACCGACCCTGCCGATTCAGGTGCGACCCAATTTATTTTATGAGTTAAAAATATAAAAAAATAAAAAAAATTTTTTAATAAAGTTTCATAAAAATCTTAGTCAAACCTTTAGTATTATGGATATTAAACATGCTGGCAGAGTACATGCATCCATGTTGTTGTGAACATTTTAATTAAATAAAGAAATTCCCTATCCATAGTCACCGTGGGAAAAAATAATAAAATAAATTCCCTACCTACCCATGGCCTTAACTGACAACCAACAGGAACCAAACAATATTTTCTTTTATGCCTCAGTCTCTCTATCTCGGCCTCTCTTTCTGCATCAGTCTCTCTCTCTCTGCATCCGTCTCTTTTTCTGTCATTCTCTCTCTCCACTCATTATTCTTCCATATTCTCATTGTGGATATTCAGAATATGAAACTCGTCGCCAAATTCAGGTGATAAATACAGCTTTGAAGTTTGCAAAAGCATCTCCCAGATCTCCACCCTCACTAGGCCTGTCACGATAACACATTTTGCTGGGCGATTAATTGTCCCATAAATTATTGCGATAAGCGATATTATTGCGGTTTTGAGAGAATAATTTTTTTTGAGAAATGTATTTCCCAAAAGTTTGCAATTAACCTTTTAATTTTTTTTACTAATATAATAATAGCATAATAATGCAAGGAAACCGTTTCAAAGTGCATTAACCTTTATTTAACATTGGAAGACATTTTAAATATCCTAAATAAAGAAAATGCTCAGTTTGATTGTTTATTATAAAACAAACTGAAACTGGAAACAAGCCCTCTGTCTGGCTTTTTGTGTCATCCTTTTAACATGTACATGTATTATTAATGTACCTTGCGGTACCATGTACAAAATGTTAATAAAGTATGAGGAAAAAACTGTGGAAACGTAATAAATAAAAAAGGCAGTGAAACAATAATCAAATAAACACCAAAATATATACTATCTAGGGATGGGTACCTTTCACATTTGAACCGATACGGTACCGGTACCTGTGAATCGATACCGGTACCCAACGGTACCTTTTTTCTGTACTTTAGTCTCAAATTTTTATTTACCTACCTCAGTCGTGAAAAAAATATCAAAACTTCAAATAACTACAATTTCTACCGCTTTCGGCTTGCCATTGCTCCGACTGGTTTGTTGTTGAATCAAATCAAATCCTAGGTAAGCATATATTGTGCGTGTGAACGTTGACATGAAGAAAAAAGGTTAAAAAAAATTGTAAAAGGAAAAAAAGAAAAAAGGTTTTTTAGTATCTCACTTGAATCGATACTCTGTAGTACCGACGTGTTTCGGTTCGGTACCTTAAAAGTACAGAATTCGGTACCCATCCCTAATACTAAGATAAGATAAGATATTCCTTTATTGATCCCCTTGGGGAAATTCAGGCATCATAGCAGCATGGGGGGGGAGGGGGGGAGGGGTACAGGTAGTAAAACAACACAGTATACAGGTAGTAAGAGACAACACAGGCAGTGTAAACAATTTGATCAATATGGTCAATATAATTTACTATCTGACTAGCTGAGGAATATTCACATTATTCACAGTGTCACATGAGGTGCAGTATGCAAGAGGTAGTGTTATAGGGCTGGGCGATATGGCCTAAATATGATATCACGATATTTTCTGACCTTTCGGCGATACACGATACGCATCACAATGTTTTTCTTTTTTTCCCCAAACAATTCATTATGAGGCTTACCAAGACAGTATTTGAGTTTGCAAGCTAACATTAAAGACAAAATAAAATACCCATGCATTTAGCATTTTTATATTATATATTAGATTTAGATTATTGGATTATTAGATTATATATTGCATATATTTAGCAATGAGATATTATATAATTTAGATATGAAATATGATGAATTGAAAATGGGGGACCCTGATGTAAACAAGACGAAAGTCTTTCGCTGGTCTGCATCCCCTTAACAATTGTATGTATTGAGCTGTACTGTACCCATTCTGCAATATGTTAATAAAGTTTTAAATCAATCAATCAATAGGATTTTAGCATTTTTATGAAACTACTGTATATTTGTATGTCTCTAAATGTTTTGATGAATTGAAAATGGAGGACCCTTATGTAAAAAAGCCGAAAGTCTTTTTCTGGTCTTCATCCTCCAGTCAGTCCACTGTTGTTGTATTGAGCTGTACTGTATTGTACCCATTGTGCAATCGTTAATAACGTTCATTCATTCAATCATTCAGCCGGCAACGGAATAATTTTGATTGACAGTCGAGTCTGCCAATTACGTCACACCGCTTGTACCCGCCCTGCTGTTCTTAGCACCAATCGGCAAGCAGCACTATTCTTTTTTTACTTCCTGAATGCCCTCCTTGATTTTAACGAGAGCTCAGCTCAACGACAACAACAACAGCTCACCGCAGCCGACGAGTGATTACTAGCGCACCGCAGCATGACAACGAGGCATAATGATTTTACTGCAACAAATGTTATAATAAAAGCCTTTCCATACATCTGTCTGATTGAAAACTTTATTAACAGACCGCAGAATGGGCACGCACAACTCGGCACGGACTGAGATATGAACAGTAACGCTTGCTATCTATGTCGTCATCGGACGTTGCTATGTTTGGGTAAATACGCTGATGTGTAACTATATAACGTGTAACTATATAATGTTGATGCCACAAAACGAATGGCTTTGTTAATCATAAGTACTAACTTTGATGCAGTAGTGCGTGTGTGGGAGCGGCGTTGTTCAAAAGTTTGAACGGGGTGGACCAGATTGACGCGACACAATCCTCTTGGGCAAAACATCACGATATCCACGATACGTTAAAAAAGTGTATCGTTAATGAACTGTACCCGATATTTATATAATATCGTCATATCGCCCAGCCCTACCTAATACTATCTCTATTGGAATGGAGACTTCAGCACAGGATAAACTAGGGATGGGCAAAAATAATCCAGATCGATTGATCACATGATGTACTCGAGTACTCGTGGAGGAAAACGCTGTACAAAATAAACGTCTTTTCCGGTGTTTTAGACTTTTATTTTGAAACCCACCGACCGGGCCGGAGCGGAAGTATTGTTGTTATTATCCTAGCTGCCTAGCAGAACGTATGAGCGGCCAACTTGTCTCGTCCGGTTCTGTGTTTTTGAGCTAATGATAAAACAAATGTTGAGATTGTTGGTGAACAACTAACTTTAGGTTAGTTTTAACGTTAGCTACTAACGTTAGATGCAGCTACTACAGGCAATCAACGATAGGGATGGGTACCTTTCACATTTGAACCGATACCGGTACCGGTACCCAGGGTTCGAATTATCCCCTGAGAGCTATGGGGGCCCCCTGAATATTTTTTTTTACTATTTTTTTTCCTGGAATTGTGGCTGTTTTCTAAGTCATATTTAGAGGAATATCTCATTAGGATTAGTCTAATACTAAGTAATAATGACATCACACAACATTCTAATCATTAGACCAGGGGTGTCAAACTCATTTTCACAGAGGGCCACATCAGCATTATGGTTGCCCTCAAAGGGCCAAAGACCGTATTAATGTTAATGTAATGTAAAATAAATGTAGCTACTCATTTACATATTGTTAAACATGTTGTTTCTGTATTTATTACTTATTCAAGTTATACATATTGCATATGCATTTGCATAGATGTAAAAATATGTTAGCTTATGTTATTTTAACAAATAATTTTAGTTTATCAGAACCCCATATTACTCCATCAATCAATGATCAAACCATTCAAGTAAATAACAAAGAAGAATATCATCAAATACAAGCTATGACATTAAGTTTGTTCAAAACCTTTTTGTCACAGTCAAGAAGGGCAGAACTAACAACTGAGCTGCAAAGAACACGTGGGACAGATGTAGCAGATGTTACCAAAACAAATGGCTGCACACAACCTTGCAGAGGCCACTAATGGAAGATAGTTTAATTAACTTTAATTAACAGATTGCAGAATGGGTACAGTACAGTACAGCTCAATACACACAATTGTTAAGGGAATGCAGACCAGAGAAAGACTTTCGACTTGTTTACTTCAGGGTCCCCCATTTTCAATTCATCATAACATATATGACACACACGACATACAGATAGACAGTACAGATACATTTATGACATACCAGATTTGCAAATACAGTACTGTTTGTGATACAAAAAGAGTCCAGAAATGAGAGAAGAGAAGAAGTACCCAGAGACAGATCTACAGTATTGGTACAGTATATTATCCTGTAAAACAATAAAGTCGTGATGACAAAAGTTGGCTATAAGAGAATAGTCTACACACTAGATCAATATGTCTGCAGATGTGCTATACAAGCTCATAAGATAAGAGTGTAATACCTTATTAGGTAGCAGTCTATTCAAAGGTTAAAACAAGGTTTCCCCCAGTAGATTAGGCTTATATTAAGCTACTCTCCCAATCTAATTTATATTATCACAAGAAATAAGAATTCTAGATCCAAAATTGAGTCACTTGTTGTCTACAGCGGTGACTTCTCTTTCTTTCTGCCCTCCTCAGTTCCTCTCTACAGGGGTGTCAAACTCATTTTCACAGAGCAGCGGTGACTTCTCTTTCTTTCTACCCTCCTCAGTTCCTCTCTACAGGGGTGTCAAACTCATTTTCACAGAGGGCCACATCAGCATTATGGTTGCCCTCAAAGGGCCAAAGACCGTATTAATGTTAATGTAATGTAAAATAAATGTAGCTACTCATTTACATATTGTTAAACATGTTGTTTCTGTATTTATTACTTATTCAAGTTATACATATTGCATATGCATTTGCATAGATGTAGAAATATATGTTAGCTTATGTTATTTTAACAAATAATTTTAGTTTATCAGAACCCCATATTACTCCATCAATCAATGATCAAACCATTCAAGTAAATAACAAAGAAGAATATCATCAAATACAAGCTATGACATTAAGTTTGTTCAAAACCTTTTTGTCACAGTCAAGAAGGGCAGAACTAACAACTGAGCTGCAAAGAACACGTGGGACAGATGTAGCAGATGTTACAAAAACAAATGGCTGCACACAACCTTGCAGAGGCCACTAATGGAAGATAGTTTAATTAACTTTAATTAACAGATTGCAGAATGGGTACAGTACAGTACAGCTCAATACACACAATTGTTAAGGGAATGCAGACCAGAGAAGGACTTTCGACTTGTTTACTTCATCAAGGTCCCCCATTTTCAATTCGTAATGAAATTGCTATTATGTGTCTGCATGAACACACAACTGTAACTGTACTCAAAAATAACTAAATAAGGGTTGTCTCAGTTCACAACTATATTGGTCAAGTTTTGGGTGGGACTTGTTTGTGTCCCTACAGCTTCTTATTCAATTGAGCGAGATGCTCGGTTATGTCACACAGTCAGCTTGCATCTGACAGTTCAGACAATATTTCTTCAACCCTTTGTTACCTATTCCGCCTGGATCTTTTTTGTATTTTGGGCTGTAAAATTGTCAAAGAATGTCTGAGGAGTAAGTGCTTTTGGCTTTTTTCCTTTGTTACTTCATCAATACCTCAGATGTTCAACACACATGTATGTGTAAGAATGTGTAATAACTAAGGCTGTCAAAGCTTTATTAACGCATTAACCCACAATTATTTTAACGCCGCTATTTTTTTACCGGCGCTCTTGGGGGGCCACATCAAATGACGTGGCGGGCCGCATTTGGCCCGCGGGCCATGAGTTTGACACCTATGCATTAGACTATTGTGTGATGTCATTATTCAGGCTCATTCTTAACCATCAAAATTTTCATTTTCTTACTCACCTCTGATATATAATGCCATATTTACTTATTTGCATTTTGCATCTGAAAAAATAATTTAAATTTGAAAAATTAGACCAAATTTATGAACTTGAATTAACATTTATTTGTCTCTGCACTTATAAATCAAAAACTAACAAAATAATCTAATGGAAAATAAATAGTTGTATGGCACAACAGCAGCATTTATCAGGATACAGTAAGTAACATTATCATCTGATAATAAAATGAACATAAAATAAATACTTGTATAAATCAAAATAAATAATGTTATAAACAAATGTGCACAGGTAATCAAGAACTGTATGAAAAATAGTAGCAGCATCTTCTTAGAACAACAAGAAGAAAAGTAACTACTGCAGCATGTCACCGACATGCAGACTGGAAGAGCCGGGATTCAAACCACTGACCTCTTTTATCCAAAGCGAGTAGTGACGACTATATTCTCTTCCTCAACTTCTTGCTCTGAGAGCTAGTCACAGTCCCATTCATCCACTGCTCTGCCAAATGGGCTCCAAATGATTTATTTAACAATATCTTGGCGTTTTTACATGGAAGGCAGCCAATGCATCCCTCCTTGGCAAATAACCAGTCATATTTATTTTTCCAAAAGTTCCACTGACTCGGACCCCAGCATTGTGGTGGTTGAGTAGCAGCGCAGTCCAGGTCTAGTGGTGGAGACTTGGGTCTGGCAGTGGCAACCGGCACGGTAACAATAACAGGTGCACTGCGCACAGGAGCAGCAGAGCTAACACTAGTACTAGCACTAGCAGTGTCAACTTCAGTGACAGTAGCGCTGCTAGCTGCTACACTAACAGCGTCAGTCTTTGGCCTTTTTATAAAACCAAAGCTGTCCAGCTTTGTACAGCCTTGCGGCGGGTTGAGCCTTTTTTTTTTTCTTTCTTTTTGGCGGCATGTGGCGTACTGTTTAGTGTTTATGTTTTTAGTTGCAGGACACAGACCGGCAGCTTTCTGTTTACAGCAGCTGCTTGCTGCTTCTTCTTCACTAGGTTGCAGTAGCGTTAAACTTATGGGCGACGCATAGCGGCTTGGAGGTGAAATGCAGCCTATTCCACAACATTAATTACTCAGTTCTTTTAAAAACTGAAAAGAAAAATATGATCTATTAACAATTTATTTAGGTAACATAAATAATACTAATTCGTAAAAAAAAAAAAAAAAAATATTATATAAATTTTTTGAGAGACCCCCACAGGGGCTCTTGACTATGGGGGCTCAGACTATAGCTATGGGGGCTGAGCCCCCATTGGCCCCCTCATAATTCGAACACTGCCGGTACCTGTGAATCGATACCGGTACCCAACGGTACCTTTTTTCGGTACTTCATCGTTGATTAGAGATGGGTACCGAATTCGGTACGTTTGAGGTACCGAACCGAAACACGTCGGTACTACCGAGTATCGAATCAAGTGAGAAACCGAAAAAAAAATTAAAAAAAAATAAAAAAATTTTTATTTTTTTTACTTTTTATTTATTTTTTTACTTTTTTCTTTTCATGTCAACGTTCACACGCACAATATATGCTTACCTAGGATTTGACTTGATTCAACAACAAAGCAGTCGGAGCAATGACAAGCCGAAAACTGTCGAAATTTAATTTACCTACCTCAGTCGTTAAAAAAAATCCAAACTTCAAATAACTACAATTTCGACAGTTTTCGGCTTGTCATTGCTCCGACTGCTTTGTTGTTGAATCAAGTCAAATCCTAGGTAAGCATATATTGTGCGTGTGAACGTTGACATGAAAAGAAAAAAGTAAAAAAAATAAAAAAAAGGTATAATTTTTTTTTTTTTTCTTCGGTTTCTCACTTGATTCGATACTCGGTAGTACCGACGTGTTTCGGTTCGGTACCTCAAACGTACCGAATTCGGTACCCATCCCTAATCAACGATGAGGAGGAAGCGTCAAAGCCGTATAGAATAGCCCTGTGGTGCGTCCACACAACTCGAAACTACCTGTTATAATAAATTAATTCATGTTTAACTTGTCCCCGTGTCCAGTCCTTTGACTAGCCCCACCCGTTCATTGTAAACATAAAAAATACAATTATACAGACTTCCGGTTTGCGACGTTCTGGTGAGCAGCC
>NC_140181.1:86045527-86047049 GCF_963971535.1 Notolepis coatsorum | reverse complement strand
GGAAGTGAGGTTCTGTCTCAACATCCCCTGATGACAAAGTGAACACAGCCTGGCCTCTCTGGGCAGCCAGTTCTGCCTGTGACGGCCTGTTTCTATGGCTAGACTATGTCCACTCAGTCTGTACCGTGTCAATGTCTTTCTTAATTTTATATCATTCACAGTGGTCAGGTATTCTGCCACCGTGTACTCTCTGTTTAGGGTCAAATAGAATTCTAATTTACTTTGAGATTTGGTTGATTTGTTCCAATATTCTATATAGTTTTCTTTTTGTTTTGAGGTTATTTGGTTGGGCCAGATTTTTTGGTATCTGTCCTGAGGCATTTGTGGGCAGAGATTTCTGACTAGCTGGCAGAGGGGACTCTTATCTGGGTTCATCTCTTGGCTCTGAAGGGCTTTGTAGTGGTAGGAGTGGGGGTCACTTGATTGGAGGTGTGTTGTAAAATTTTATGGCTCGCTTTTGAATTTGAATGATTAGGGGGTATTGGCCGAGTTCTGCCCTGCATGCATTATTGGCAGTGTGTCTGTGGACCTTAAGTAGGTTTTTGCACAATTCTGCATGCAGTACTTCTAATGGGTGTTTTTCCCATTTTGGGAAATCTTGGTTAGTTAATGGACCCCACACTTCACTGCCATATAATATTATTGGATTTATTACGGAATTTAGAATTTTGAGCCAGGTCCTAATTGGGATGTCAATTGGAATTTTCCTTTTGATGGCATAAAAAGCCCTTCTTCCCTTCTCCTTCAATTCATTCACAGCCATATTGAAGTTTCCATTATGATTTATTTTCAATCCCAAATATGGGTAGCTTTTTGTGTTTTCTAATATGTGTGTGCCTAATTTAAATGTATTATGTGAACTCTGAGACTCGTGTCTCCTTTGAAAGATCATGACTTTAGTCTTCTTCATGTTTACGTTCAGAGACCATGTCTGACAGAACTGGTGGAGGATGTCTAGGTTCTGTTGTAGACCCTCTTTAGTGGCTGACAGCAGAACCAGATCATCTGCGTACATCAGTAATTTTACATTGGTATCGTGCAGAGTCAGACCGGGTGCAGTAGAAAGTTCTAATAACTTTGCTAATTCATTTATATATATATTGAACAATGTTGGGCTTAAATTGCACCCCTGGCGGACTCCGCGACCCTGGGTGAAGAAATTTGTTCTTTTATTTCCAATTCTAACAGCACATCTGTTTTTTGTGTACATGGATTTGATCAAGTCATATGTATTTCCTCCAACACCACTTTCTAGAATTTTGAAGAAAAGACCTTTGTGCCAAATTGAGTCAAAGGCTTTTTCAAAATCGACAAAGCAGGAATATATTTTGTTTTTGTTCTGTTTTACGTGAATGTCAATTAGGGTTTTAAGAGTGTATATATGGTCAGAGGTACGATAATTTGGTAAGAATCCGATTTGGCTTTTACTTAGAACGCTGTGTTCTGTAAGGAATTCTATGAGTCTGGTGTTGATGATACTACATAGAAGTTTGCCCAAATTACTCGTCACACAGATACCCCT
>NC_140181.1:86020527-86040527 GCF_963971535.1 Notolepis coatsorum | reverse complement strand
GGAGATAACTTATATATATAAATAATATACAAGGTATATAAAACAATAAACGTAGATTCTCAGCTTTAATCTGGCCCTTCACAACACTTACAGAGAACAATATTATGAAGCAGCTGGACACACAAATCCTAACTTGCTAAAACTCATGGCTATCATAAGGTCATCCCCAAATCTGTGAGAGGCGGAGACAGACTTAAATGTCTTCTTCAAAGAGAAACATTCTGGATAGTGAACATTCTGGATAATAAACATTCTGGATTGTGAACATTCTGGACAATGAACATTCTGGATAGTAAACATTCTGGATAATAAACATTCTGATTAGTAGCCTAATCATTCTGGATAGTATACATTCTGGATAATAAACATTCTGATAGTGAACATTTTTGATAATAAACATTCTGGATAGTAAACATTCTGGATAATAAACATTCTGATAGTGAACATTCTGGATAATAAACATTCTGGATAATAAACATTCTGGATAATAAACATTCTGGATAGTAAACATTCTGGATAATAAACATTCTGATAGTGAACATTCTGGATAATAAACATTCTGGATAATAAACATTCTGGATAATAAACATTCTGGATAGTAAACATTCTGGATAATAAACATTCTGGTATTTTGTGTATGTCATAAATGTCACTATGAATTGAAAATGGGGGACCCTGATGTAAACAAGACGAAAGTCTTTCTCTGGTCTGCATCCCCTTAACAATTGTATGTATTGAGTTGTACTGTACTCTGCAATCTGTTAATTACAGTTTTCAATCAATCAATCATTCTGGATAGTAAACATTCTGGATAGTAAACATTCTGGATATGTTATCTGGATACTAATCATTCTGGATAGTAAACATTCTGGATAATGAACATTCTGGATAGTAAACATTCTGGATAGTAAGTCTTTCATATGTACTATGTAATTATATGCTTATTATATCATACATATGTATAGTGTATAGTGTTGATATGTTATGTTTTATATTATTATGTGCTCTATATTGTGTACATTCCTGTCTAAAATATCAACAGAGAGGTTGGATATCACATTGATTGATGTCTCCATAATGACACGTGTCTGCGGTCACGACCATAGCGCCCCGAGGAGGGCTGTCTTGAGTGAAACACGTTGGTCTCTGTAAGCATTTTTTTTTATTATAATTTTTTTGTTTGCCTAAGCAATAGAATAATACAGTATTTAAAAAATACTTTCAACAGAACAGTGAGGATATTCTTTACATTTTCCGGACGTATTCTACATGTTGAGCTATTCTACAAAGGGGACAAACTTAAACCTCTTAATTGCCATCGATCTAACCCGTCCCAAAGATCACCTGCTTCTTGTTTGTATGACTGAGGAGGAGCCACACAGTGCTCCTATCCAATCATTCATACATTATCTTACCACGTCTTACCCCCCTACCTACAGTATCTGCCTCTGTCAACTCCCCATGGCCGCTGCCTTCCAAATGGGAATGAACGGGAGAAATGACGGAATAATTTCTCTATTTATTCCTGTTTATTCCAAGTCCTTATTCCCAGCGGAAGCGTAGAGAGTGAATGGTAGCCACTGTGGAGGAACGTGCGGTCTGGCCGTTGAGGGGCATGAGGAGGACAAGTGGCAGCCATGATTGGCTACAGCGCTGGCAGCCTGTGCTCATCTCCCTCCCCCCTGTGCTCGATCATGCGAGACGCCCCCGAGAGCGAGTGTGCCCTCCTCCTTCTCTGCGTGCTCCCGTGCAATGTGTCCAGAGAGCATAAACGTGTCTCGTCCTTTGAGTATGGGGTCGTGCATCGAGTGTGTCTCTCTGTGTATGTGTGTCATGTGTGTGTGTGTGTGTGTGTGTGTGTGTGTTGTATGTCGAGAGTGTGCCATCCACAGATTGTGTCATCCTCCTTCTAGTGCAATGAAAGAAAACAGACACAATGTACCTCCTTTAATAAAGGACAGCGTGTTTAGAAAGGCCATCTCACTGTGTGTGTATGTGTGTATGTATGTGTATGTTTGTGTGTGTGTGTGTGCGAATTTGTGTGTGTGTGTTTTTTTGTTTGTTTCAAGCACCTGCACATTTCTGTGCTGTGTTTGTTTGTGTGTGCATTCATGTTCGTGTGTGTGTGTGTGTGTGTGTGTGTGTGTGTGTGTGTGAGTGTGTGTGTGTGTGTGTGTGTGTGCGGTTCAATCTCAGAGGCCTGATTAAGTGTGAAACCAATATCAGATTGATATCAGATGTCTGGCTGTGCCGTCCTGCTGGTGGAAGTGGAAATATAACCTTTTCTTGAGTTCAGACCAGAGCAGAGAAAGACCAGTTCCCGGGAGGCTCCTGTCCTGAATGGATACGATGCTTTAACTGTCTCCTGATGGACTGGCCTGCTGCCCACGTGCTGTTATTACTGCTCGATGGTCCATCTGTTTCAATATTATACAGCAGGAGGCCGGACCAGCACTCTCAGATTTAAAAAGTTTTAATGGCAGCCTATGGAACAGACTTGAGGAACACCTGTTCCGAAACAAGTCTGTTCTATGGCTGCCATTAAAACTTTTTAAATCTGAGAGTGCTGGTCCGGCCACGTGTAGCCTTTTTACAACGCATCCGCGTTTCCGGGTTCCCGTTTGGCGCTCTGATTGGCCAGGTCATGTGACATGTGCGCCCAATAGCGTGTTTGCCCATTTCCGCGTCGAACAGCCTGCAAACTACCTGGCGTTCTATCGCCATGCTCTAAGACAAACTCTAACCTTAACCAACTTCGAAAGAGTGCCTAAGCTTAACCGGCGAAAGAACTTGCCGTCACGCTCTAAGACAAACTCTAACCTTAACCAACTTCGAAGAGCGCCTAAACTTAACCAGTGTAGAAACTTGCCATCCCGCGAGTCACATGTCGCAAAACGGGAACCCGGAAACGCGGATGCGTTGTAAAAAGGCTTCAAGCGGTCCGGCCTCCTGCTTTCTTCCATATAATCCTCGGGATTTCAGCACCCAGTGTCATATAGACTAAGATAGACTAGGTCTATCTTGACTTTCAATATTATACAGCACAATATCTTGCATTCCGTATGATTGTCTGTATCTTTGTATTTGGTACAAACATTTATCATAGTAAAATTATAGCATTCCTGTGCTTTCTTTTTCCCGTACGCACCAAATACTAGAAGAAAACTCTAGTATTTTTTATGGTAAAACCACTGAAATGCTATCGTGATTCCTCTTAAATTTCAACAGTCAAATAAAATCTTACTTTATTTATACGGTACAATCATACAGTGGGAACGGCATTGTGCATCACATAAAAGGAGATATTAAACAGATATAAAAACAATAATCATGCAATAATATCATCAAACATCATCATAATAATCATGCAAATGCATACATATATAAAATACATGAAGGAAATATAAAAATACATACATACAAAATATAGGGGGAAAAACACAGGAATACTATATATTTCACAATAGTTACAAGTTCTGTACTGTACAACAAGTCAGCAGGAAGGGTATATCTGGAAACTAAGGGTCAGTAAGATTGTTCGTCAAACAGTGTTGAACTTGAGTGCTACAGTCTTGAGTGCATAGTAGTATAGACATAGTATCATAGTAGGTAGTAGTATAGACATAGTATCATAGTAGGTAGTAGTATAGACATAGTATCATAGTAGATAGTAGTATAAGCATAGTAGCATAGTATATAGTAGATAGTAGTATAGACATAGTACCAGGGCCGCCTGGGAGAAATGCGAGGCCCCCCCCCCTAAAGGTTTTTTTTTTTTTTTTTTTTTATACAGTCAACATATTCTTAAATAATAGCGCTGCCCGCGGCAGGGCATGATACAGTCAACATATAGCAAGAGAGAGAGAGAGAGAGCGAGAGAGAGCTCCCGTTCTACAGTCAATATACAGTGTTATCGCTTTGTAACACTGTACAAATTTCTCCACAACACACATGTACAAGTGGCAGTAATGCAGAAAATCCAGCAAGGGAAGACGTTAGCTAGCCAGCCCGCTTTGGCTCAATATAACATTAGCTACGACAGCTAGCCGGCCCGTTTGGCTCAATATAACGTTAGCTACGTTAGCTAGCCGGCCCGCTTGGCTCAACATAACGTCTACGACAGCTAGCCGGCCCGCTAGCTCAACATAACGTTGGCTACGATAGTTAGCCGGCCCGCTAGCTCAACATAACATTAGCTACGATAGCCAGCCGGCCCGCTAGCTCAACATAAGGTTAGCTACGATAGCTAGCCGGCCCGCTGGTCCAACAGAACGTCAGCTACGATAGCTAGCCGGCCCGCTGGCTCCAATAACGTTAGCCAACATAACGTTAGCCACGATAGCTAGCCAGCCCGAGAGAGAGAGAGAGAGATATCTCCACGGCGGGAATAGAATAGAGTGCATTAAAAACTCACCAAACGTCCAAGAGGATGGAGACAACCGCGTGGAGTTGACGAAGTTCATCTGCCGAACGACCGTCCTCTTCATCTTGGCATAACAATGCTGCACGCGCTCTCTCTAGGTTAGCTAACGCTAGTTAGCCTTTAGCTAAGCTACTAGCCGACATGGCTATCCCGACTGAACCACACGTTAGCACTCGATATTATAACGTAGCTAAAGCTAACTAGCTGTCCCTGCCTTTAGCTAAGCCGACATGGCTAGCCTGACTGAACTTTCTAACATGCAACAATTTTCATCTTCAGTCCATCTGCCGAACGACCGTCCTCTTCGTCTTGGCTGGCATAACCTCCAATGCTGCATGCGCGAAATAGTCAGACGCAGCTGACGCACGCCGGCCGACTGTACACATGTAACCCTTCCCTTCGTTGAAACCAATAGTATGTCTGCTGCAGAGCCCCAGAGCTCCAATAGTGTATCTGCAGAGCCGCAGAGCCAGGAACAAGTCAGACACATTCTACAAACGTGTCTAATGTGAAATATTATAAGCATATAAGCAAAACTAGATTTTAGGTCTGTGATGAAAAAGGGCCTCGCGGGAAGGGGGGCCTCGCAAAAAATAATAAAAAATAATAATAAAAGAAATAATAAAAGAAATAATAAATAATTTTTTTTTTTTTTAATTTTTTTTTTTTTTTGTGCGAGGCCCCCCTTCCCGCGACCCCCTGAGGCGGCCCTGCATAGTACCATAGTAGATAGTAGTATAAGCATAGTAGCATAGTACATAGTAGATAGTAGTATAGACATAGTATCATAGTAGATATAGTAGTATAGACATAGTAGCATAGTAGGTAGTAGATAGTAGTATAGACATAGTAGCATAGTATATAGTAGATAGTAGTATATACTGTACATAGTAGGATAGTAGTATAGACATAGTAGCATAGTATATAGTAGATAGTAGTATATACTGTACATAGTAGGATAGTAGTATAGACATAGAAGCATAGTATATAGTGGATAGTAGTATATACATAGTATATAGTAGGTAGTAGTATAGACATGGTACTGCTACCCACCATCCTAACCTGCCCTGTGTGTTCATATTTTCTATTTATTTTGATATTTAATTTAATGTAATTTTGAGTGAACTTCTTACCTAATGTTTATTTAGACAGTACCTTGACAGGGCCACAGTAATTTTGTTTGGTAAAAATCTCTAATGAGAATGTGTATGGTTCCTTTTTACATGTTGTAGCTGGGGCTTTAATTAGCAGTGCACCACCTAGGGGCCACATGGTTGTGTCTGTGTGCTTCCCTTCAAAGCATTGTGGCTGCTGACATGGACCAGAGAGAGAGAGAGAGAGAGAGAGAGAGAGAGAGAGAGAGAGAGAGAGAGAGAGAGAGAGAGCGAGCGAGCAAGCTCATACATGTGTGTATGCTGCTAATGGTGCCTCACGCTACTTTTGTGCAGAATAAAAGTAATCAGATCCTGAAGTTCCTGTGTCCTGTGTGACTGACTCTACTGGTGGAGCTGTTAGTCCATCACTACCACGTCCCCTTATGACCTGCAGAGGGGTCACCCCCCCGGGCCTGTCTCACTGTGCCCCGCCCATCAGTCCACTGCTCCACCGCCCCTCCTCCTGTCCTGATCCTCATCTCCTGCTGTCACCCGTGCTCCTCCACCCACCTCTCCATCCTGCCAAGAGAATGGTTTGACTGCGACCGAAGCTTCACCTTACAACTTTTATAGTACATGATTCCTTGTGATAATTTTTTTTCTTGTGCAGTTGTTTTACATTTTCTGTTTATACTATGTTTTTAACTTTGTTTTATTTTTATTTTATATTTTATTTTATTATTATTAATTATATATATATATATATATATATATATATATATATATATATATATATATATATATATATATATATATATATATATATATATATATATATATATATATATATATATATATATATATATATATATATTTTTTTTTAAACTATGTTTTAACCCTGTAGCACTTTGGGATCCTAGTGAACAAAAAGTGCACTAAAAATACAATTTATCATTATTATAAAAAAAAATTGACCAACTTTTTTCTCCTCCTTTTTCTGTGATTTTTTCTCCCATCCCAATTTTTCCTCTCGTGCCAATTCACCCTTCCCTGTCCTGATCGTTGCTCGCATGTGCCCCCCACTGGCCGGTCGTAGGGAGGATATAAGCCCATCACATGTCCCCTCCGATACATGTGGAGGCAGCCAGTCACTTCTTTTCCCCTGCCAGCGCGGACATTGGCGAGGTGTAGCGTGTGGGAGGCCCCCGCCATTTCCTGTCTTTGCTGTGCAGGCGCCCTGACCGACCTGTAGGAGTCGCTGTTTACAACGACCAGACTACCACCCATCGACTCCCCTCCCGCTGACTCTGCCTGAGTCAGTATGACGGCCGGCCCAAGCCGGCGGCAACGCTGACAGCCGGATTCGAGACCGGTGTCTCTTGCGTTGGTGATGAGCGCAATGTCCGCTGTGCCACCCAGCCTTATTATTAATTCATTGATTGATTATTTTATTTCCGTGTCATGCACAGAAAGTGTCCAACCCTCATATGGGTTTATAAGACACAAAAAATACTGTTGCACTGTTATTTATACTGTTCCATTATTACATTACACAATACATTTCATTATCTAAATACGGATTATATAAATACAGATTACAGTTTGGTTTTAAACAAATAATTATGGCTTCTCTCCCAAGCTTGACAAAACGTTTTTCATATTCATCCAGCTCAAGAAAATCAACATAAATGGAGGACATTTTACTAAAAAGTACTTCCCTTACGTCATCGTAGACAACAAGTTGGAAACAACTCAAGTTCAGACCTATGTTACTCTATTTCATTAGCACTAAAAGTGATGTTTCTTTATTGTATCATAAACTTCAGAATGTTATCTTTCAAAAGAGACCAGGCTTATGCATGTGCTATAAGTATAAAGTATAGTATTTTGGTTAATGTTAATGTATAATTATATATACATATATTATACATATATTATATATATTGTTGTGAAGGGCCAGATTAAACCGAATATATATATTTATTTATATATATATATTTAATTGTATTTGTATATTCTCTAATATTCCCATATATCCCTTGTATATTCCTTGTACAATATGCATTGAATATCCATTCTAGCCTACTGAACATCCCATAATAGTCTCCATTCTACTATTGGTCGAGACCTTGGTGCCAGGCTGCCATACCCCTCAGACCCAGTTCAAACGTACCGCTCCACATGTACGAACAAGTCCTAGTTCCGCGTAGGAATCTGGCTACCGCACCACTAATGGGACTATTTGTTCATAGTGCGTATATATACTGCGCTACTAAAGTAGGACTTTCTTTTCAGTCCAGTTTCTTACCCTCCAATAGAGTCACAGACGTAAAGCCTCCCCGCGACGCCACGTGTGGGAGTAAGGCCAAGTTCGCCTACCATCGGTATTGAGACATCGTGTATATTAATATTTGAATAGTCATATTTGGCACTATATCGTCGAGTTGGACGTAGTCTATTAAGCTAATAATAGTCTGTTAATATATAGTGCTTCGTGCGGTGAGAATACTACCGTAGTCAGTACCCCATCGTTTCGGGCAGAGAACTGGCTGCTTACCCAGGGTGGTTGACCCCACGTGAAGCTGCACCCGAGGAGCCCCAGAGCCGACGAGCGAGTGGACCTGTATACCGGATTATTCTACCGACGACAGCCCGCCTTCCCAGGCACGGATTATGCTTTGTATACATTGATTATTCCATGGATAAAGACCCCCGACACTGCCGTGTGTTGGAACCCCCCCCCTGGAGAGGACGCAAGGTGAGGAGACGCTCTGCAAGACGAGGTCGCTTCACGTCTCTCCTCCGTGGACCGGATGACGCCGGCCCACAAAGAGTCCACCTGCTTTCATCTGTGGTCCAAGGATCGCCGGCGCATTGAACGGCACTACAGTGGGTTCACCTGGGATACCCTTGGCCGGATGAGGCAGCCGGATTCTACCCCCCCCCCCTTCCTACTCCTGTCGGCTTACAAGCGACCGGATTAACCCCCTCTAGTGTATCCAGTATATAATCATTAAAGTATCATTGCTGTTATTCCTTACACTATTCCAGGTCGTATATGTACCACCTGCGCCTTCAGAGATTGGACATTATCTATTGATATACCGACGAATACTCTTGCCATAAAAGTGCATACTAATTCCATTCATAAATGTGATTGATTTGATTAAGTGCTTGTTCTACACACCATCGCTGTGTAGAAATAAAGACCTATTTCTAATTCGTACATTTGTGTTGGATCCGTTTCATCTACGTGACAGTGTTCATCATAATATATTTATGCCGTGTACTGGGTGGCCGAATATTAAGTACAAAGGTAGTGGTAGTAAGTATCATATCTAGTAATACAGTCAGGGAATTGTACCCCTCAGTTACAATTGGTCCTTCGAGCCGGAGGGTAATTAGTGTAATATTAATATAGTGTTATTAATATTGAAATGGCCTATGATGAACACTCCACGAAACGATCCTCCTAACCAACGCCCGCAGCGCGAACGACGGCTCCCTCAGTACTTAGAGGCTTACGCTGTCAGTCAACAACCTAGTCTTCTACTCAAGTTCAAGTTCAAGTTCTTTAATAGTTGTCATACAGAAGTACAGAATACTTTCATACAAAATGCTTCTTACTGTTACGCTCCAGAGACTGTGCTAGACAAGATAGTATCAAATAACATAATAACATAATATAGCATGAATTTAGAAGAAGAAAATGAGGTCACAGTTGTTCGGTATAGACATATGTACAATGTTCTGAGTTACCATATAATATACAATACACAATACTATGCAGTGTACTAATGTACAGTACTATCTAGTGCAAAGCAGAAATGGGATGAGGTACAATTTTAGGTACAATTTACAGTAAGGTGTACGAGTTGTAGTGCAATCCTTCATCCATAAATATAAAGTGTGGGGAGTGGGTGCTACAGTGTGTTTGTTTAAAGTGGGTGTGTGCTATAAAGTGTGTGTAGTGGGTGCTACAGTGTGTTTGTTTAAAGTGAGTGTGTGCGTGTGGATGTGTGTGCTATGTGTGTTTGGTGGTTGTTGTTGTGTAGTGTTCATTCATTGTTCGTTTAGCAGCCTGATGGCCTGGGGATAGAAGCTACTTCTGAGTCTTTCTGTGCTCGCCTTGAGACTCCTGTATCGCTTGCCTGACGGCAGCAGTTCAAAGAGGCAGTTGTTCGGGTGGCTCGAGTCCTTAATAATTCTCTTAGCCTTCCCCTTGCAACGCTTGTAGTAAATGTTCTGGAGGGTGGGGAGCCCCCCTCCAATTGTGCGTTCGGCTGAACGTGTCACTCTTTGTAGTCTGCTTTGGTCTTTTGCAGTGCTATTCCCAAACCAGGAGGTACTAACAGTAAACGCGGTAAAACTAGAAAGTAAAAGTATGTCTAACCCCAACGCCCAGACTACCCCGACCATAGAGGCCCCTACGGGCTCTAATGTAACTGACCAAGTTCACGGTGGGGACCAGTGGGAACCAGACATGACTTCACACCCCGCCAGTACTGAAGAAGTAGTCCCCGATGAGTCCCGGGAGGAATACAACGCTACCGAGAGAGAACTCGGCACGGAAGAAGACGGGGAGAGCACCGTGGAGATAGAGCTCCAAGGCTCCGCAAGGAGTACCCCGAGGGAAGGCTCCCCTATACAACCGCCTTCTCCCAGCGAGGCAGAGAGGACCCTACAGCAGGCCTTCCTCATCAGCCTGAACGCCGCTGCTGAACGCGACCGACTGCAGATCCAGCAGCGAAGCGAACACGAGCAGATACGTCTAGAAATAAGACGCATTCAGATGGAAGAGAATGTGGCCCGAGAACGAGCCGGTGCTCAACGGGACGCAGCGTGCGACAGACAGCAGTCGCAACTAATAGAACAGCTGATCAGACGGACAACACCCTCTCCCTCCGCCAGAGGCTCCAGGAACTCGTCTAGACACACCTCCAGGGCGGCATCCCCTAGCCGAGTAAACAACCCTGAACTTGACCAACAGACGAGGTCTATACCCCCCACAGACCACCTCCCCCCACCGGTCCAAGCGAGACCTAGCAACCGGGAAGGAGCAGCATATCCTGTGGAGAGGCTAAACCAGAGACTACAAGCACTGGATGACCTAACTGAAGACAAGGAGGAAGAGGAGGAGAACCACGCCCGAAGACAGCACAGTACTCTACCGGACCAGGAGGTCCGGTACAGCCCAGGCTATACTCCCGCGGAGCTGCGCTACAGACCCCCGACTCTATACACGGGTGAGCACGACGCACGACCCGCACCGAGGAACAGCACCTGGACAAGCGGGCCATGGTACACTGCCGGTACCAGCCCATACCAAGGAGCGGGAGGAGACTCGCCTAGGAGGCCTCTCCCCCAACGCTCGCCGATGTATCCACAGTCAGCGTCATACATTGGCACGCCTATGGTACCCGACTTCACCCAAGAGAACCGGGCCCAGTATACAGAACTCCGCATGTGTCTGGAGACCATGTTGGTGGATGTATTGGATGAACGCCACAAATACCCCATCCTACTGAAGCACTTAAAGGTGCCCCGCGCACATAATATAGCGCTCGCCTACGCAACTTCCACCACCCCATACACAGCAGCGCTGGTAGCATTGGACCAGAGGTATGGGCGCATATGGGATTACGTGATCCAGGAGATCCGACACATCGACCGCTTACCCCCAGCAATAGACAATCGAGCACTGGACGACCTGTCCATCAGAGTGCAGTCCCTGGTAGGGATGTTGGGAGCGCAAAGAGAGAAGGGGAGGCATGAACTTTACGCCAACTCAAATGTGGAAAGGATTCTGGAGAAGCTGCCGCCCGCTCATCAGGAGCGCTTTAGGCGGCAGAGGGACCACAGAGACCCGAATGGCCCCGAACCGAACCTCCTCGATCTAGCAGACTTCCTGGCGAGAGAAGTCAGCAGCCTACGGCTAGATACATTCGGACGGAGCACCCCTGGCTCCAGAGAAGGAACCAGACGACTAAATGATGGAAGAAGATCGGTGACCGTGATGCACCAATCGGAGTCAGTACCGAGCAGCAGGAGCCACAGTACCCCCTCCAGAACGGAGAAGTGGAAGATAGTGTGCCCCTACTGTGAGAAAGAACACTGGCTAGCGCAATGTGACTCCTTCCCCAAGCTGAACGCGGAGGAAGCCAGTCAATGGATAAAGTCCAACAAGCGCTGCTTTCGCTGTGCGCGCTCACACATGGCAGCCGAATGCCGCTTAAAGAAAAGGTGCACCAAGTGCGATGGAGCCCATCTGGACATACTTCACGACAGTAACAGACGGCGCCCTTCACCCGCACCATCCAGCCGCAAAGCGAGCGTCATGTACATCGATCCCGCCAGCAGCAGTGGAGCCCGAGTACTCCTAAAAGTAGTGCGTGTGACACTAAGCTACCAGAATAAAGTCCTGGACACTTACGCCGTCCTCGATGACGGGTCAGAGAAGACCCTGCTGCTCGCCTCCGCTGCGGCCCAGCTAGGGCTGCGGGGAAGCGAAACCCAAATGACAATTCGGACAATAAGACGAGATTTGAAGACGATAAAGGGCGAGAATGTCTCATTCTCTATCGCAGCAAGCGGCCAGCCTGAGCGACGGTACCAGATTGCAGACGCTTTCACCAGCCAAGAAATAGGACTGTCGCGGTACACATACCCCGTCGCCAAGCTGATGGAGAAATATGCACATCTGCGCAAGTTACCGATCCCGCTCATAGACAATGCTATGCCGACCCTGTTGATAGGCTCCGACCATGCAGACCTCATTGTCCCGATAGACCGGGTTCATACCGGACCCCGAGGCTGTCCTGCAGCAGTCGAGACCCGTTTGGGATGGACTCTCCAAGGCCCGCTCGCCAAATCTCTCAACCGAAGTACAGCCACTAGATGTCTCCACTCCCGAGTCACAGAGGGAGAAACCGCACTCCTGCAACACGTAGAGCGGCTATGGACCTTGGAACAAATGCCCTTTAAGAACGGAAAGAAAGACATTCGCTCTAAAGATGACATTTACGCCATTCACCTCCTCGAGACAGGGACCAAGAGAGTCCCGGTCAACGGCGTGTTGAGATACGCCACGCCACTCCTGCGGCGAGAAGGAATGCCTACTTTCCATGCCAAGACAGACGCCACAGAACGGTACCTGCTGAACACGGAGCGGCGCTTAGCCAAGAACCCCGCCCAAGAGAGTGTATACCGCGCTGAGATTGAGAAGCTCATCACAGCGGGACACGTCACAAAGATGGACATTAAAGAGGCTGACCAGACCACTGAATCGTGGTACGTGCCTCACCACAAGGTCCATCACAACGGTAAAGACCGCATAGTATTTAACTGCAGCTACCAGATCGGATCCCAAAATCTGAATAAAGAGTTACTGCCCGGTCCCACACTCGGCCCCTCCCTACTCGGCGTTCTACTCCGCTTCCGCCAGGAAAAGGTGGCCATCAGCGGGGACATTAAAGGAATGTTCCTGCAGGTGAGATTAGTAGAGGCGGACAAGCCCCTGTTACGGTTCCTATGGAGAGAGAAGCCAGGAGATGAGCACCCAGCCATCTACCAATGGGAAGTCCTCCCCTTCGGAACGACGTGCAGCCCCTGCTGTGCTACATTTGCACTACAGAAACATGTAGCAGAGGACCCAGCAGCGGACGAAGAGGTCCGACACAACTGTCTACAAAGCCTTTCAACCCAAGAAGAAGCCGAGGCTCTCCTGATTAAACTCCGCGCCTCATTGATCAAAGGCGGCTTTGATCTCAGGCAGTGGGCCAGCAGCGATCCGCAAGTACTGCGCAGCCTCTCCTCCGAGGACAAGGCAGCCAGCAGCGAGACCTGGATGGCAGTCAGCAGCTAACTACGAGGAAGCAGAATTGCTTCTACTGCAGCGAGCCCAGAGAGACTCGTTCCCCGATGAATTGGCCTGTCTACAGGGAGGAAAGCCCGTCCCATCCGACAGCAGATTAATTCATCTGGCCCCCGAGAGCGACGCTCATACCCTCATCAGAGTGGGTGGTCGCCTACGCAGAGCCCCCAATCTACCGGATGACATTAAATACCCGATCGTATTGAACAGCCGACACAAGGTCACAGAGCTGATTATAAAGAAATACGATGAGGATGTACATCACGCAGGAGCAGAAAGAGTCTTCGCGGAAATCAGACGTTGTTACTGGATCCTACAAGGAAGAGAGGCGGTATGACGCTTCCAGCGAACATGTCTAGACTGCCGCAAGTGGCGCGCGCAGCCCAGCATACCAAGGATGGCTGACCTTCCTCCATGTCGCCTCCGAATCGGTGACAAGCCATTCCACTTAACGGGTATGGACTGCTTTGGCCCGCTGCACATAAAGAAAGGAAGAGGAACCGAGAAGCGGTGGGGTATTGTATTCAAATGCATGACCACCAGAGCGATACACATCGAGCTTCTCCCGACCATGAGCACAGACTCATTCCTTATGGCCTTCCGTAGATTCACATCACGGAAAGGAAGACCGTCTACCCTATTGTCCGATCATGGGACAAACTTCAAAGGCGGCGAAAGAGAGCTTCCAAGCTATGGGCCCAGAACTTAAGACCCACCTCGCCCCAGCACAGGTTGATTTCCAATTCAACCCCCCAAACGCACCCCACTTCGGTGGCACTTGGGAACGAGAAGTGCGCTCCATAAAGACAGCCCTGTACGCAGTACTTGGGGCCCAGACTGTGGCGGAAGAAGTCCTAATGACAGTCCTCACGGAGATTGAGGGAGTACTTAACTCGAAGCCCCTCGGATATGTCTCCAGTGATGTGGCGGATATCGACCCAGTTACCCCCAACACACTCCTGATGGGGCGGCTAGATCCTGCATTACCCCAGACAATGTACCGGCCTGAAGAAGCGAACGGCCGACGAATGTGGAGGTACAGCCAAGTATTAGTCGACAAGTTTTGGAGCAGTTTCCTACTGCACTACCTACCGTCTCTACAGACCCGCCAGAAGTGGGTAAAGGAGAGAGACAATTTGACAGAAGGAACAGTCGTCATGATTATTGATCAATCACTGCCCAGAGCTATGTGGCCGGCCGGCCGCGTAAGCAAAGTGATCACCGGTGCCGACGGCAAGGTCCGAGCAGCTGAAGTGCTTGTCCAGGGTCGCACTTACACCCGTCCCGTGGCGAGGCTCATAGAACTGCCCCGACTCCCAGACACAATCGATGATGACCATGACCCTATAACCCTATGACTTTGTGAAGTTGACTGACCCCTACAGCAAACCCTTATGTGTAAATAGACAACGCGATTAATCTGTCTCTGTTTAACTGATTAGGTCTGGGACCAATCAGGGGGTGGCTGTTGTGAAGGGCCAGATTAAACCGAATATATATATTTATTTATATATATATATTTAATTGTATTTGTATATTCTCTAATATTCCCATATATCCCTTGTATATTCCTTGTACAATATGCATTGAATATCCATTCTAGCCTACTGAACATCCCATAATAGTCTCCATTCTACTATTGGTCGAGACCTTGGTGCCAGGCTGCCATACCCCTCAGACCCAGTTCAAACGTACCGCTCCACATGTACGAACAAGTCCTAGTTCCGCGTAGGAATCTGGCTACCGCACCACTAATGGGACTATTTGTTCATAGTGCGTATATATACTGCGCTACTAAAGTAGGACTTTCTTTTCAGTCCAGTTTCTTACCCTCCAATAGAGTCACAGACGTAAAGCCTCCCCGCGACGCCACGTGTGGGAGTAAGGCCAAGTTCGCCTACCATCGGTATTGAGACATCGTGTATATTAATATTTGAATAGTCATATTTGGCACTATATCGTCGAGTTGGACGTAGTCTATTAAGCTAATAATAGTCTGTTAATATATAGTGCTTCGTGCGGTGAGAATACTACCGTAGTCAGTACCCCATCGTTTCGGGCAGAGAACTGGCTGCTTACCCAGGGTGGTTGACCCCACGTGAAGCTGCACCCGAGGAGCCCCAGAGCCGACGAGCGAGTGGACCTGTATACCGGATTATTCTACCGACGACAGCCCGCCTTCCCAGGCACGGATTATGCTTTGTATACATTGATTATTCCATGGATAAAGACCCCCGACACTGCCGTGTGTTGGAACCCCCCCCCTGGAGAGGACGCAAGGTGAGGAGACGCTCTGCAAGACGAGGTCGCTTCACGTCTCTCCTCCGTGGACCGGATGACGCCGGCCCACAAAGAGTCCACCTGCTTTCATCTGTGGTCCAAGGATCGCCGGCGCATTGAACGGCACTACAGTGGGTTCACCTGGGATACCCTTGGCCGGATGAGGCAGCCGGATTCTACCCCCCCCCCCTTCCTACTCCTGTCGGCTTACAAGCGACCGGATTAACCCCCTCTAGTGTATCCAGTATATAATCATTAAAGTATCATTGCTGTTATTCCTTACACTATTCCAGGTCGTATATGTACCACCTGCGCCTTCAGAGATTGGACATTATCTATTGATATACCGACGAATACTCTTGCCATAAAAGTGCATACTAATTCCATTCATAAATGTGATTGATTTGATTAAGTGCTTGTTCTACACACCATCGCTGTGTAGAAATAAAGACCTATTTCTAATTCGTACATTTGTGTTGGATCCGTTTCATCTACGTGACAGTGTTCATCATAATATATTTATGCCGTGTACTGGGTGGCCGAATATTAAGTACAAAGGTAGTGGTAGTAAGTATCATATCTAGTAATACAGTCAGGGAATTGTACCCCTCAGTTACATATATATATATGATATATGATATATATATAAATGGGGTGACAGTGGCTCAGGCGGTAGAGTGGTCGTCTGGTAATCGGAAGGTTCCTGGTTCGATTCCCTCTCCTCCCGGGCAGCGTGGTGAAGTGTCCTTGAGCAAGACACTTAACCCCTAACTGCTCCCGATGAGCAGGTTGGCACCTTGCATGGTTGCCTCCACCGTCTGTGTGTGAATGTGTGAGTGAATGGGTGAATGTGAGGCATAAGTTGTAAAGCGTTTTGGATAAAAGCGATATATAAATACTGTCCATTTACAGTCCATTTATAATTGTTCAGTGCACAATGTGGACGATGGACTAGCATGGATAAAGCAACACTTTAATGCTATGGACTGCATTGTGTTTGTGTTTCTCTGCTTTCTTCTGTTTTATTATTAACTTTACCTGTGTTGGTTAAACACTTCTATAACGCGTGCTGTGTGTGTGTATGTGTGTGCATGTGCGTGTGTGTGTGTGTGCACATGTGTGTGTGCATGTGCTTGTGCATGTGTGTGTGTGCATGATGCTTCTCCTATAAAATGTACTTTAAATAATTAGGATTGGATGTGACTTTAATCCCACTGTCTCAGTTGGTCTGATGGAAGAATACCCATTTACCTACATTGGGCACTAATTAGTCAACGAGACCTTGATCCAGTTTCATCAAAGAGAAATCCTTGACTTCCTGAATCTAGCAGGGATCGTAGATCCCTCACTGCAGACGTAGATCCCACATCGACGTCCTACTTTACCTTCCTTTAATATTTAAAATCCGCCAGAGGAAGAACCATGTATTTCCATTTCAGGTTTTTGTATGTTTTCAAATCTTGTACGCAGCGACTATATTTGTGTTTTGTGTTTCATGTGTTCATTCATAGTTAAAGAGGTTGAGCTCTTTGACTGAGGCTCTTTGAGGCAGACACCCACACTATACATTGTTCTCAACATCCTTCCCCCTCCTTCCCTCTTCTCTATCAACTTCCCTCTCCTCTATCTCCTTACCTCCCCCTTATCTCCTTCCCTCTCCTCCCCTCTCCCCCCTCTATATCTCATTCCCCCTCCTTCCCTCTCCTCTATCTCCTTCCCTCTCATTCTCTCCTCTATCTCCTTCCCTCTCCTTCCCCCCCTTCCCTCTCCTCTATCTCCTTCCCTCTCCTCCCCCCCTTCCCTCTCCTCTATCTCCTTCCCTCTCCCTCCCCCTCCTTCCCTCTCCTCTATCTCCTTCCCTCTCCTCTATCTCCTTCCCTCTCATTCCCTCTCCTCTATCACCTTCCCTCTCATTCCCTCTCCTCTATCTCCTTCCCTCCTTCTATCTCCTTCCCTCTCCTGTATCTACTTCCCTCTCATTCCCTCTCCTCTATCTCCTTCCCTCTCATTCCCTCTCTATCTCCTTCCCTCTCATTCCCTCTCCTCTATCTCCTTCCCTCTTCTTCTCTCTCCTCTATCTCCTCCACTCTCCTCTATCTCCTTCCCTCTCCTCTATCTCCTTTCCTCTTCTTCTCTCTTCTCTATCTCCTCCCCTCTCCTCTATCTCCTCCCCTCTCCTCTATCTCCTTCCCTCTCCTCTATCTCCTTTCCTCTTCTTCTCTCTCCTCTATCTCCTCCCCTCTCCTCTATCTCCTCCCCTCTCCTCTATCTCCTTCCCTCTCCTCTATCGCCTTCCCTCTCCTTCCCTCTCCTCTATCACCCTCCCTCTCCTCTGCATACTCTTCTTTCCCTTTGGCGTAAACTCTCTCTTGTCTACCTCAGTCCTTTCCTGTCTTTCTGACCTTTGTTGAAGGCAGGGGTTCTGTGTAGGATTGTTAGTAACTGTCTAACTGCATATATAACTGTTTACACTAGTAACTGTCTAACTGCATATATAACTGTTACCACTAGAGAGCGCTCTAGGCGGAGACTCTCAGGAACACCACCAGGTGGCGAGTATAAATAGAGGTGTCTCCTCCCACTTCTTTCTCTTTCCCCCAGTCTCTCAGTGAGAGAAGACATGTAGTGTTACTGCTCTGCCATGTGAATAATAAACCACGCCAGTTAAGGCTCATAACCACATTATTGTCGCCCTATAGCCGAATTCTGTTAACAACCTTTCTCTTTCTTTCTTTCTTTCTTTCTTTCTTTCTTTCTTTCTTTCTTTCTTTCTTTCTTTCTTTCTTTCTTTCTTTCTTTCTTTCTTTCTTTCTTTCTTTCTTTCTTTCTTTCTTTCTTTCTTTCTTTCTTTCTTTCTTTCTTTCTTTCTTTCTTTCTTTCTTTCTCATCCCTCCTTCTTTTCATATAGCCTCTCATTGTTCCATGTATTAGCCACTCATTGGCCTACTTCAGGGGTGGCCAACCAGTCAGAGACTAAGAGCCACAAAAATTACTGTGGTACCACAAAGAGCCACACCATATACCAGCGTTTCTAAATTTCTTTTTCAGTCACGGCACCCTTCATGTGTTTATAGGTCTCACCCTCTGGCCTCTGAAGTAGCTAATGTCTTTTTTATTTGGGCCTCACAGGGTTAAAAGTACCCTGTGAGACCCACGGTTGCAAAATTACAAAATCACTTTTAGCCATTTAAAAAAAGAAAGTCTGTAAATGTTTATTTAAAAAATGTTAAGCACATGTATAGTCAATTGGTCCTGTTGTTCAGCCTCACAATGCTATTTGATAGTAAATGTGTTTATATGTCCCACCCTCTGGCCTCTGAAGTTGCTAATGTCTTTTTAATTTGGGCCTCACAGGGTTAACCTCTTAAACCCGAGATTTTCAGCATTACGTTTGTTTACCAATGATTTTAACTGTTATTAGTGAAATATAAGATTATAGAAATCTCAGGGCATTGAGTCGGAAACCGGCGCATATTGATGGGAGGAAGTGGCACAGCCAAAAGTGAGTGTAGTCTTTTGAAGGAAGAGACTCTACCCTACCCAGCTCACGCCAGCCCCTGTCAATCATCTGACTTCTGGATTGACTTTTTTATTTCTCTTATTTTTGGGGATTATCTCCCACAAACCTGAACGTTGTTGCCATAAAACAGAACGCAGTTAGTTTCTCTACCTTTCTGTGAACATCTAGCAAAAAACGGTGTTGCAATATAATGAAAAATGGAAAAATTTACATTATAAAAAAGATGGCAGAATTCAGTACTGTATCTACAAAACCTTCTGTTTAATCGTCTTCCCTTTATTCATTTGCTTAGATTTTTCAGGTCTGGTCAATTGTAGCATGGTGTTATTCACAGTCAAAGATAAAAATTTCTTTTAAATATAATTGATATTCTCCTTTTGGTTCATTACAATTTACTCAAGCCTAGTAACAGACACACTATCTATTTCTGACACTGGGAATACATTCCTTGAGATCCATAGATGTCCCTAGATTCAGATACCAAGAACATGCAAATGGACCATTTAAAAAAAAATCTGTAAATGTTTATTCTACGTCCTTATGGAATGAGTGACATACAAAAAAATAATTCACAAAAAAAAAAAAAATATTATAATTTTATTATTATTATTATTATTCTATGGAAGAGCCACACATTGACGGGCAAAGAGCCACATGCGGCTTGCGAGACGCGGGTTGGCCACTCCTGGCCTACTTCATCCTCTCCTCTCCTCTCCTTTCCTTTCCCTCTCCTTTCCTCTCCTCTCCTCTCATCCACTGTCCCCTCCTCTTGTCCCCTGTCCTCTCCTCTCATCCCCTGTCCTCTCCTTT
>NC_140181.1:85981795-86014295 GCF_963971535.1 Notolepis coatsorum | reverse complement strand
ACTGCCTGTGTCACACAGAATGAAGGGGGAGATGCATTCAGATAGCCAACACCCAGACACTTAGTCTACCTGCGCTTTTTGTTATGTAAAACGGTGGCCGGGTACTTAGTCACAACGAATGGATACAGCGCATTTTTGTGTGCGCGTACACGCGCGTACACATCCGTGCGCGATCGCGCGTACTTCTGCCTCAGTGATCTGTAACACGGCGTGTAACCGCGTGTGACCACGACTGCACCACTGGCCGGCACCTGTGTTTCCATTGCAGACTGAGAGTGCGTTCCTGAGGAAGTAAGTTACCAACAGCCTCCAAATGCAGTGCCTGTGGTTTATGTTAGATAAATGTCATATGTAGCCTGCATTGTGTGTTGTTAGGATGCTGTGACTTATGTGTATGATTATGACTTGGTGTTTGCTGCTTTGTGTTGTGTTTGGTTCGTGCCGCTAATTGAGCTAATGCTAGCCAGCTAGTTATGCTATATATATGGCATATTTCCATTGGCATGTTAGCACTGGCGTTGGCTCGCATGGACCAGGCATGGCATGGGGTAGCGACTAGTCGTGGTCATGCATATGGGTCACCTAGCGGCCTAATGCAGGCAGTGTATAGTGCATGATACATATGACATTTACCTCTGCTAATTATATGTATTCTGCTAATTCCCTGTATATTCTGCTTATCTGTTGCAGAATACCACTCACTCAATTACTCATTGTTCATCCAGCCTTACACAAAGGATGAAAACCACTCTGAGATATCACTCTCATTCAAGCATGTGATCCTCATTAAACTACAAAGGACTGTTCTCTGTGTCTGTGTCCGCTCTCTGACCAGGGTGTGCCGTTCTGGATGAAGTGGCTCCAGCAAACATTACAAACAAACATTATATCTTCAATACTTACTATTGATTGATTGATTGATTGATTGAAAACTTTATTAACAGATTGCAGAATGGGTACAGTACAGTACAGCTCAATACATACAATTGTTAAGGGGATGCAGACCAGAGAAAGACTTTCGTCTTGTTTACATCAGGGTCCCCCATTTTCAATTCATCGTAATGAATTGAACTATGAATGCACACACTCACTTTAAACATTCACCTTTAACATTCACTTTTTAACACTAAACCAAATTGTATTTATTTATTAGTCAAATATTTGCACTACATCTCTACCTCATTTTAGCATATTTTTGCATTTTGTACTTTAGTTTTGTATATTGTATAATTTGTATAGTGTTTCGTCTTTATTCTTTTTACTATTTACTGTATGAAGCACAATCTTAGGGGGCTCATACAGAACCAAGCATTTCACGTGTAATGTGAGAAATAAAACGAAACATGAACTTGAAACATTCTCATCCTTTTATTCTTCAACCCTCACAGCGTGCGATTTAATCTGTATTGAATTCTGTACCATTTGTCAATTCCCATATATGATGATGGCAACATTTGCCAATATATATGTATATATATTAGTATATAGTATATATACTGTACCACATTCTCCATGTGTCTCCAGCTCCTGGAAGCTGGCAGCATAAACAGATGCCTGGCGTCGATGTACCTCAACACATACATTCCCCTGTGAGAGGAAATAAAAACACAATACATGCACCTCCTACTACTTCCTACCACTTCCTGCCACTTCCTGCCACTTTCTACCACTTCCTGCCACCTTCTACCGCTTCCTACCACTTCCTGCCACTTCCTAACACCTCCTACCGCTTTCTACCACCTCCTACCACTTCCTGCCACTTCCTACCACTTTCTACCACTTCCTACCACTTCCTACCACTTCCTGCCACTTCCTACCACTTCCTGCCACCTCCTACCACTTTCTACCACCTCCTACCACTTCCTACCACTTCCTGCCACCACCTACCACTTCCTACCACTTCCTACCACTTTCCTACCACTTCCTACCACTTCCTGCCACCACCTACCACTTCCTACCACTTCCTACCACTTCCTACCACTTTCCTACCACTTCCTACCACTTCCTACCACTTCCTACCACTTCCTACCACCTCCTACCACTTCCTACCACTTCCTGCCACCACCTACCACTTCCTACCACTTCCTACCACTTTCCTACCACTTCCTGCCACCTCCTACCACTTTCTACCACCTCCTACCACTTCCTACCACTTCCTGCCACCACCTACCACTTCCTACCACTTCCTACCACCTCCTACCACTTCCTGCCACCACCTACCACTTCCTACCACTTCCTGCCACTTCCTACCACTTCCTGCCACCTCCTACCACTTTCTACCACCTCCTACCACTTCCTACCACTTCCTGCCACCACCTACCACTTCCTACCACTTCCTACCACTTCCTGCCACCACCTACCACTTCCTACCACTTCCTGCCACTTCCTACCACTTTCTACCACCTCCTACCACTTCCTACCACTTCCTGCCACCACCTACGACTTCCTGCCACTTCCTACCACTTTCTACGACTTCCTGCCACTTTCTACCACCTCCTACCACTTCCTACCATTTCCTGCCACTTCCTACCACTTTCTACGACTTCCTGCCACTTTCTACGACTTTCTACGACTTCCTGCCACTTTCTACCACTTCCTACCACTTCCCACCACTTCCTACCACTTCCTGCCACTTCCTACCACTTCCTACCACCTCCTACCACTTCCGACCACTTCCTGCCACCACCTACCACTTCCTACCACTTTCCTACCACCTCCTACCACATCCTACCACTTCCTACCACTTCCTGCCACCTCCTACCACTTCCCACCACCTCCTACCACTTCCTACCACTTCCTGCCACCTCCTACCACCTCCTACCACTTCCTACCACTTTCTACCACTTCCTGCCACCTCCTACCACTTCCTACCACTTTCCTACCACTTCCTGCCACCTCCTACCACTTCCTACCACCTCATACCACTTCCTACCACTTCTTACCACCTCCTACCACTTCCTGCCACCTCCTACCACTTCCTGCCACCTCCTACCACTTCCTACCACTTCCTGCCACCTCCTACCACTTCCTACCACTTCCTGCCATCTCCTAACATGACACTCTCCATTCATTAGCAAACCCAACACAGAACTATAATTTACGGAGAAATGTATTCTGTTTCTCTCCATACATAATGAGTATAACTGAAGCGATTAGCATAATAGTATGGGTTCTATTTGCATATGTATATTATTTCACGCTATTGGTTTTCTGCTGCAATTTGATGGATGACTGCAGTGTTTCCCCCCCACCTCATTGTCTGAATGTGTGCATATGTGTTGACAGAGCAGGTTGTGCTTGGCTCCAGATAGGGGTTTTGGGGGGGATGAGATTGGTGGGTTAAGGGGGGTCGGGGTTTAGGGGATTGGGGTTATGGGGTCTGACGTGTCCTCTGTCTTTGTTGGGTAAATCAGCTGCCTTCTGCCAAAGGGTCGGGGTGAGTTAAGGTCAGGGGTCACCAACAACAGTGGGTTATGAGGCAAGGTGCCACGTCTGCTACGTCTAGCGTGTCACAGACACAAAGACACACACACACGCACACACACACACACACACACACACACACACACACACACACACACACACACACACACACACACACACACACACACACACACACACACACACACACACACACACACACACACACACACTATCTGGTGGGTGCAGGCAGACATAACAGCCGGGCGCCCCCCCCCCACCCCCCCCCCCTGATGTAATGCTCATGTTTTAAACTGCCACGCTTCTGAAACCGTCTGATCTCCATACCTAATTCACACACACCCCCAACCTCAGTGTCTAACCTGCACCCCCAACACACACACACACACACACACACACACACACACACACACACACACACACACACACACACACACACACACACACACACACACACACACACACACACACACACACACACACACACACACACACACACACACACACACATTTTAAATGCTTTCATCATAAAGAACATTAACAAAAGCACATGCACATTCGAAAACATGCGCATACACACACAGGCCTATATACACAGACAAAATCTATCCTCACACACGTACACGTGCACACACACAAACACACGTATGCATGCACACACACTTTAAATGCTTTCATCATAAAGAACATGCACATTTGAAAACATGCACACACACAGACACAGGTCTATACAGACAAATTCTATGCTCACGTGCACGCACACACACACACACACACGCACACAAACGCACACACACACACACACACACACACACACACACACACACACGCACACACACACACACACACGCACACGCACAAGCACACGCACACACACACTCAAACCCTATCCTCCCTCCCTCCCTTCCATTATTCTTCACAGTCTCTATTTGTTATCTGATTCCCATCTTCCTGCTGACTGGGTTACAATTCACCCCTCTCTCTCTGGTCCCCTTTACTGCAACTCATCCCTCTCTCTCCCATCATCCCTCTCTCTCTGATCCCCTCTACTGCAACCCCTCCCTCTATCTCTGGTCCCCTCTACTACATCTCATCCCTCTCTCTCTGTTCCCCTCTCTCCCCCTCCCTCTCTCTGATCCCCTCTACTGCAACTCCTCCATCTTTGGAAGCACTTCCGACAAGGCAAAGAGACCCCCCTCCTCCATCCCTCCTCCATCCCTCCATCTCTCCTCACTCCATCCCTCTGTCCCTCCATCCCTCCTCCCTCCATCCCTACATCCCTCCTCCCTCCATCCCTCCTCCCTCCATCCCTCTGTCCCTCCATCCCGACATCCCTCCTCCTCCCTCTATTCCTCCATCCCTCCTCCTCCCTCCATCCCTCCTCCTCCCTCCTCCCTCCATCCCTCCTCCCCAGTCTCCCTTCCCCCCTTCCTCCCCAGCAGCCTGTGGTTCAGTCTGCTGATGGCGGTGACTGGGTGGGGGTTGGGGGGGTTGGGGGGGTTGGGGGGTTGGGGTGGTGGATAAAGGGGGATTTGGGGGTGAATGAGGTCGTCTGAGTGTACGGCACGTGCCGGAGCGGCTGCTGCTGATTCACACACAATCGACCCCACCCCTTAAAACACACACTGGTACACATGCAGTGGTCTGACACACTCACCGGCACGCACATGCACGTAACACGCTCACAAACACACATGCATGTATTTAAGTGTACGCGCACAAACAAGCTCGCTAGTAATGACATATTGTGCTCCTCTTTATCTCACTTAATCCATCTATCAGTCAGTATGCACACATGACTAACGCAAACACACCCTTTACACACGTAGTAATGTGTGTGAATATGCAAAGACACAGACACACAGACACAGACACACACACACAGACACACACACACACACACACACACACACACACACACACACACACACACACACACACACACACACACACACACACACACACACACACACACACACACACACACATACACACACACACACACACACACACACACACACACACACACACACACACACACACACACACACACACACTCTCGCCATGGAGCTGATTGGCTGAGAGCGGGCGATGTAGGCAGGGGGGAATTGAGGTCACATGGTCGGTGCTGCTGTAATCCTTCACTGCACCCAAGGACAGGTCAGCCTCCAGCAGCATTCACCTTAGAGACACTGGGAGAGGGAGAGGGGGAGCAGGAGAGAGGGAGACAGGAGAGGGAGATAGGGACAGAGGGAGAGAGGGAGAGAGAGAGAGAGAGAGAAAAAGAGGGGGGTGGCTGAGTCCTTGCTCCAGCTCTCATGAGACCATCAGAAGTGCATTAACCCTTCTATTGTGTTACGGTTTCAAGTTAAAATATGTAATAAATACCATACATTTCTTTTGGCTTTATAAGGCTTCACGATATCCTCAAACACCTATATAAACATATCAAAACCAATGGCCACCATTTTATTAAATTCTGAAGGTCTATATAAAAGATAGTTACATCTGTGGTGAGAGTTGAGGGTAGTTCTTGTGGATAAAATTGGACTCAAACAAGATTAATCTTTGAGTAATGCCTCCCCTTCCTCCCCATGCCTCATCTTCCTCCTCTTCCTCCCTTCCTCTCCTTCCTCCTCTTCCTCCTCTTCCTCTCCTTCGTCCTCTTCCCGCTCTACCTCTCCTTCCTCCTGTTCCTCCCCTTCCTCCTCTTCCTCGCCTTCCTCTCCTTCCTCCCATTCCTCTCCTTCCTCCTCTTCCTCTTCTTCCTCCTCTTCCTCCCCTTTCTCTCCTTCCTCCTCTTCCTCCCCTTCCTCTCCTTCCTCCCCTTCCTCCTCTTCCTCTCCACCAACAATTATTTCCTTGCAGTATGGATTTGTTCTCCCAATCCCTCTGACACCCCTCCCCCCACGGGGACTCCGATTTTCACGCAGAATATGGGCACTGACACACACACACACACACACACACACACACACACACACACACACACACACACACACACACACACACACACACACACACACATGAACATGTCTTTGATCGTCTCAGTAAGACTGGACTCCCCACGTATCTAATTAGCTCTGTGTTAAATGGGAGAGACAAGGCAGATGAAGGAGCCATCCAGCTTATGATCAGTACATGGTGAGGGTGTATCTTTCATACTCAACCATCAACACCGGTTTGTATGATCTGGCAGCTTTCATCGCTTCCATGCTGACAGCTGGTAACACAGGTCTAACCCGTCAGGCAGGAGAAGGCTGTGTTTTTAAGAAAGTTAAATGCCAACAAAAGAAAGAGTAACTTACATGTGTTCAGATCTTCCTTCAGTCAGCTGTTAGTTTCACCACCATGGCAGCATGGTGGCACAGTGGTTAGCACTGCTGCCTCACAGCAAGAAGGTCCTGGGTTTGAACCCCAGCAGAGGGCCTTTCTGTGTGGAGTTTGCATGTTCTCCTTGTGTTTGCGTGGGTTTCCTCTGAGTACTCCAGTTTCCTCTCACACCATAAAGACATGCATGGTAGACAGGGACTACAGATGGAAACAAGCTAAAATCTGGCACATTTACATTGATGTGGAAACTGAAGATGTTCATTAATGTGCACTGTCCCTGGGTAAAAAAATGTATAAACAAACTTAACTCTTTAATTGCCAGACCCGAGATATCTCGGGTTAACCTGTTAAGCCCGTAGGTCCCCCTTTAGTGGGACCCTGCTTTTCTTTATCATAAATCGATCAATAGAGACCGTATTAGATCCCCAATTATCATATCATCGGGTATCATTGGAAAGCCACACTCATTGGCTACAACCCTGTCCAAAATCTTTCGAGATCGCCAAATGATTGACGGAGCTAGAGCCCCCGGAGGTCGGGGGTGGTAATGTGTACTTGCGCACGCCTCACATATCGGCATGTAACTCGAGAACCGCTGAACGGATTTTGTCACCTGAAAGGGAAATTGACAGGCAACAAATAGGGCTTTAATTCCATCTATATATTGTATTAAAAGAAATGCAGACCCAAGCCGCTAGCGGTCGGCAAAGTGGTGCGTCGCGAATCGTCCTCATGAGGGCCCACATGTGGGCCCTTGGATGTTAAGAGGTTCTGTTTTATTTATAAATTTTTTTTAGCCAAGAGTAAATACCATAACCCTATCAAAACAGTAGTCAGTAGTATTTTAATTTTTACCGATGTTTTATACGATTTACCGAAAATACGAATTTATTAAAAAAATTCTAATTGTATCTCTTTTATGGTAATACCGCAAGGAAATGACTAAATCCAGATTCAACCCTGCCATTCGAAAGAGGAGCCATTTCCCTATCCATAGGTGTATGATTTGGCCATAATAAGGTCAAGGTCAAGTTCAAGGTCAAATATGAATTTATAATTAAAATCGATTATCATTTATTACTGTATCTTCAAATCCTTCTGTTTAATCATCTTCCCTTTATTCATTTGCTTAGAATTCTTTTACACTTGATCTCAAGAAGGTGCTGAATGAGCTCAGTGAGCGAGCTCGGCTTGCTCACAATTGTAACATGGTGTTATTCACCGGCACAGATGCAAAAATAAATCATAATTTATATTCTCCCTTTTTTCATTACAATTTACTCAAGCCTAGTAACAGACACAATATTTCTGACACTGGAAATACATACCCCCAGGTCCCTAGATGTTCCTAGATACCAAGAACATGCAAATTGGCCTTGTAGAAGTGGAGCAATCTTCCATTTACTTAGGCATGTACCTTTAGGTGAGATTTCTGAAAATAGGTCTACAGCTTAACAGGTCTCGCTGCCAGACCCGAGATATCTCGGGTTTTGGTCGTTTTTTCTTTTATTCAATATTTTTATTCATTATTCATCCACTGACCTCGGTGTTGCCATAGGAAAGGATTTTGAGATTGCCAAAGTGCAATACCGGCCGCATCCTGCCAGATGGCAGTGTCGCCCACCCTTTGAAACCTTATATCTAACTCTGTGTTACACTCAAATGTCTCTGGGCGCTATATTTAGACGGAGCCGAGTTAATCGCTTCATCCGACCACTTCGAAATAGCATTTGGCACACTCTATCCATAAGTTGTGCCAAATTATGTCCGGGACCAGATGGACACCAATACTGGAAATCGCGATCAGACAATTGGAATATTCTTTTTGGAATACCCCCGACCACAGGTAAGGACTATCTGACATCAATTTCAGCTTGATCCAACAATGTTTTCATATCGATCCAGCTGATCAGTGTCTGTAGTGTTCAACACGAATGCCGTTACTGGCCATCAAAGCATAAAAAAACGCCCCCCCCCCCCCCCCCCCCCTTTCATGCATTCATGATGAAACATAATACCTATTATATACGTTTGATTTGTAAATAGTAGCGTGTCCAGGCAAGAAACGCCAACGCTTATAGTAGAATTCACGTTGCGCCCTATAACTCGCTTCCCAGGAATGATCCCAGGTCATAGTAGTAGTAGTAGTAGTAGTAGTAGTAGTAGTAGTAGTAGTAGTAGTAGTGTGAGGTTTCGCCTGTTCCCTGGACCTTTAATTCCCTGTCTCCTCACCTCACCAGCCCCCACCTTTGGACTTTCCCTGTCTACTCTCCTCAACAGCCCCCACCCTTGCGATGTTTTACTCTCCTCTGCTCTTCACCAGCCCCCACCCTTGGACTACCTTTCACAGCTGTCATAAGTTATGATTAGCGCCCCAGAGGGCTTTAAATACCTGGACTTCCCCTCCAGTCCTTGTCGGGTCGTTCTGTATGCTGGTTCGGTGTTCTGGACTCTGTATCTTTATCTGTGTTCAGTGTTCATGGAGTCCTGGACATTACCATCACCTGCCGCATCTCCGGCGTGAGACGACGTGCCAGCCATCACCACCTGTCGCCGTTTTGCCTGGAGTGGGACACCGTCTGCGCTCTCTAATCCTCTACGGGAGGTTTTCCAGTGTTCCCACTCCAGACGTCAAGCCGGCGCGCATCGCTTCCTATTCCACGGGAGGATGCGTCTCTTCGCCCCGGTCCCCTGGGACCCCGGTGTTCTGCGCTGCCAGTCTGCAGCATCCGAGGGGGGATCTCCGTGCCAGGCCTGGAGTGGTGTTCCCACTCCAGACGTCAAGCCGGCGCGCTCCCACTCCAGACGTCAAGCCGGTGCGCATCGCTTCCTATTCCACGGGAGGATGCGTCTCTTCGCCCCGGTCCCCTGGGACCCCGGTGTTACGCGCTGCCCGTCTGCAGCATCCGAGGGGGGATCTCCGTGCCAGGCCTGGAGTGGTGTTCCCACTCCAGACGTCAAGCCGGCGCGCTCCCACTCCAGACCAGACGTCAAGCCGGCGCGCTCCCACTCCAGACGTCAAGCCGGCGCACATCGCTTCCTATTCCACGGGAGGATGCGTCTCTTCGCCCCGGTCCTCTGGGACCCCGGTGTTCTGCGCTGCCCGTCTGCAGCTTCCGAGGAGGATCTCCGTGCCAGGCCTCCGCCGTCGGAACCCTGCCATCCCTGTAAGCAGCTCTGGCCCTCGCCCTGTCCAAGGCCTTAACCCTGTTCTCTGTCCCTGTCTCCAGCCCGCCTCTCCGGGCCTCTGTCCCTGTCCCCCTCTCCAGTGCCCCCTGGTCCTGGTCCTTGACTTTTTGCCCTGGCTCTGTCCCTTAGCCTTAGCCCCTTAGCCTGCTCGCCTCTTAAAGGCAAAGTGCCGCATTTTCCCTATATTCTTTGACTCCAGTGTTTTTTGTGTTCTCCCTTAGTTCTCCCTCCCAGTGCCGCCTTTTGTTATGTAATGAATAAATGCCCTGTTTTGGCTTACTCTCATACCTGTCTTGTGTTGTGCGATTGGGGTCGGTTACAAACCATAACAAGTAGTAGACAGTAGTAGTAGTAGTAGTAGTAGTAGTAGTAGTAGTAGTAGTAGTAGTAGTAGTAGTAGTAGTAGTAGTAGTAGTAGTAGTAGTAGTAGTAGTAGTAGCAAGAACTACCCTGGCAGCTCTGTTTTGTGACCAACTGAAGTTTGTTCAGCTTCTTCTTTGATGCCGAGGACCATAATATGATTGGACAATATTCTAGATGTGACTAAACAAGTGACTGTACTACTGGGGAATGGAAAAGGTTATATAATGTGTGAGACTGTGGACATAAATGTGTACAGTCTCCATGGGCAACCGTGGGCTGATGGCATGAATATTTCCCCTTAAATACCACAGACTTAGAGCAAAGAGTTCAACACATGCAGCGTTTCAGCCCCACAGCTGAGCTCAGTCCTTTTCAACTGGCGCATCGACTCGCCGTGCGCAAGCGAAACACGCTCTCTATTGTATTGGATGAAAAAAAAAAAAAAAAAGTATACAGGACTTAACTACGCACTTGAGAAGGCGGCGTTGGCCCCATTTTTCCTTGCACGGAGACGTTCACAATTACGGGATGCAACGCGGAGGAAAGCGCCAGCAGGGGCTGTGTTCATATTTACATCATCTGAATGAAGGTCACGTTGGAGCGGATAGAAAATTCATGGTAGTGAATCAGAGGGCTGGGGAATGAAGTAGAACATATTGTGTTTTTTTGTTAATACATCAAAGGGATAGTTTCGATTTTTGGAACGCTAGCCCAATTTCTTACTTATACAATAATTTCTCTTCTCTCTCTCTCTCTCTCTCTCTCTCTCTCTCTCTTTCTCTCTCTCTCTCGCTCTCTCTCTCTCTCTCTTTCTCCAGCCTCCCCCCTCTCTCTCTCTCTCTCTCTCTCTCTCTCTCTCTCTCTCTCTCTCACTCTCTCTCTCTCTCTCTCTCTCTTCTCTTTCTCTCTCTCTCTCCCCTCTTCCTCATGAATAAACATCTCCTACATTCCCTGAGTGCTGGCATGAAATGGCCACACAGCCCCCTGGCACACGTTGGGGCCGGGCAGGAGTAATGTTGCAACCATTATTCTACTGCAGTGGTCCCACACAGGCATATTCCACCTCCCTCTCTCTCTCTCTCTCTCTCTCTCTCTCTATCTCTCTCTCTCTCTCTCTCTCTCTCTCTCTCTCTCTCTCTCTCTCTCTCTCTCTCTCTCTCCCTCTCTCTCTCTCTCTTTCTCTCATGGGAAACATACTGAAGTAACATTTAATTCATATGGCCAATCAATTTAAGAGTAAGTTAAAACTAGCTAGATAAATAATATTGATTATGTGTATTTGAGATGTCTGAGGGGCTGAAGGCTAGGGGCCTTTGGTTTTTGTGTAACCTGATTAACTAACACACACAATACCTCACAGACACACAAACACCCACTCTCACACATATATACACACTCACATATTAATAACTACACACACAATACCTCACAAACACACAAACACCCACTCTCACCCATATAGACACACTCACATGGCTATTAGACAAATAACACCAGTAATTATGGCACATCAGCTTCTCTTCATCAGAGCCAATGCAAATGAATTGAGCACACAAACTAGTTTCATATGACGCACACTTATACACACACACACACACACACACACACACACACACACACACACACACACACACACACACACACACACACACACACACACACACACACACACACACACACACACACACACACACACACACACACACACACACACACACACACACACACACACACACACACACACACACACACACACACACACACACACACACACAGATTCAAGATTCAAGATTCAATCGTTTTATTTCAAACCACAGTGTTAGTTTGGCTACATTTACCATTGTCCGGCAAAACAACATTTGAAAATAAATGAAATGGGAAAAGAGGAACCCCCCCCCCCCCAAAAGTTTAAAAATAAAACAGCCAAAACTATACACTGTTTGAAAAGGAGATGGAAGAAGCAAAGCTTATATGTTTCCATCCCCCATCAATGACTATATACTTCAGCAAGTATGACACGATTACCAATACATGTAATACCATACAATTTGCAAATACTTCAACTACACACAACACAATCACACATGCACACACACACACACACACTAGACTATACTCTCATGTCACCCTTCAAATCATTCTCATATAATACGTTGGTCTTCCTCCCTGGTGTATTTTGTGAACACCATCATTTTGAATTTCCTCTTTAATATATTTATGGATTGACTGGATTTGATCTCCTCCTCCAGATTATTCCACAAGGTAACTCCACACAGAGAAATACACATAGCCTTCCTGGTTAGTCTTGAAGATTGCTGTTCCAGTTTGAGTTTCCCTCTAAGGTTATATCTTTGGAGTCCAGCTCTCTCACAGAACAATTTCTGTATCTTGTCAGGAAGGCTGTGGTGAATGACTCTGTACATGAACTGGGCAGTTTTGTAATCCACCAGGTCCATTAATTTCAGAACTGAAAGTTTTAAAAACAAAGAATTTGTATGTGCTTTGTAGCTCTCGTTTGTTACAATCCTAATTGCTCTTTTTTGGAGCATAACCAAAGGAAGTAGGTTGGTTTCATAGGTATTTCCCCACACCTCAACACAATAATTCAAATAAGGAAGGACCAAAGCATTATATAAGATAACAGAAGATTGTTGGTTCAGCCAATACCTTGACCTCCACATAATACCCACACTCTTTGAAATCTTTGTTCTTACATGGCTTATGTCAGAAACTCAGATAACCAGCTAGGGTGGGGCCCTGACTCACGATCACAAGATCATTGTTGTTAAAACCTGTTTATCAAAGAAACCTTTGTAATACGTGTGATTTGGAGCAGCTCATTCTTGATGAGAATAGGGGTCAACAATTTAGATATAAGAACCCGGTTTGACCATTGCTAGGGACTCAGTCTGGAAGAGGCTGTGTCAAGGATGGACCTTTGCTGCTGTGCTGTGAAACCTGCTGTTTGCTTTGTATGCTGAATAAAACAACTTTCTGCTATCATCGAGCCATTGTCTCTAAAACCAATCTCCAGTTGATTTCTTCCTTGGAAACCAGTGCTCATATACTTCAATACGTTTACATTGCCAAAGCCAAACAAAACAAAAAAATCAAACAGAGAAAACAAAAGAAATCAGTACATCTTGTATGGTTGACAGTCTTTATGGTGGTTGTATTCCGTTGGATGTCCTTTTCTTGTCACAGCAGCTCACAAATCTTGCTGCTGTGTTTGCACATTGTTGTATTTGGGAGTTTTGAGTTGTTTTCCATGTTTTCAAAGTCTCTTTGGGTGTTTGCAATTTGTGGGAAGTATTATGTCTCTGATGTCTTGGTATAGTGGGCAGGTTGTTAAGAAGTGGAGCTCGGTTTCCACCTCTTCTTGTGTGCAGTGGGTATAGTCTGTCATCTCTTGGGAGCCAGGTCTGCCTATGGCGTCCTTTCTCGATGGCTAGGCTGTGCTCACTGAGTCTGTACCTAGTCAAGGATCTTCTTAGTTTTGGGTCAGTCACAGTGCTCAGGTATTCTGCCACTGTGTACTCTCTGTTTAGGGCCAAATAGCATTTCAATTGGCTCTGGTTTTGGGTTGATTCTTTCCAATGTGTCAGATAGTTTTCTTTTTGTTTTCTTATAATTTGGTTTAGTCCAGTGTGGTTTCTGTCTGGTGGCTCTGCTTGTGTTTGTGAGCAGAGTCCCAGAACCATCTGGCTGAGTGGGCACCTCTCGATGGTCTTTCTGTAGGTGAGGGCTTTGTTGTGGAGTGTGTCTGGGTCACTTTCTTTTAGGTGATTGTATGCTCTTTTTTGGATTTTGATGATTAGTGGGTATCTTCCTAGTTCTGCTCTGCATGCATTATTTGGTGTTTTCCGTTGGGTGCGGAGAATGGATTTGCAAAATTCTGAATGCAGAGTCTCAATTGGGTGTTTGTCCCATTTGGTGAAGTCTTGGTTTGCAAGTGGGCCCCAGACTTCGCAACCATATAGGGAAATGGGTTATATGACGGAGTCTAATATTTTGAGCGAGATTTTGATTGGAATGTCTAACTTGATGTTCCTTTTGATGGCATAAAAAGCCCTTCTTGCTTTGTCTCTCAAGTCGTTCACAGCTTGGTTGAAGTTCCCTGTAGCACTGATGCTAAGGCCGAGAGGTGTTGTTTTTTGTGTATTCTAGGGAAATTGTGTCTAGGAGGAATTTGTGTTTGTGTTGTTGTAGGCTGGGCCTTTTTTTGGAATATCATAACTTTAGTTTTGGTTAGGTTTACTCTTTACTGTCAGTGCCCATGTCTGGGAGAATTTGTGCAGAAGATCAAGGTGCTGCTGTAGCCCTTCTTTTGTTGGAGACAGCAGCACCAGATCATCTGCAAACAGTAGGCATTTGACTTCTGTGTTTGCTAGAGGGATGCCAGGTGCTGCAGTTTGTTCCAATGTTTTTGCCAGTTCATTTATGTATATGTTGAAGAGGGTTGGACTCAAACTGCACCCCTGTCTAACCCCACGGCTTTGAGGAAAGAAGTCTGTGTGTTTTTCCTCAATCCTCACAGCACATGTGTTGTTGGTGTACATTGACTTCATGAGGTTGTAGGTTTTCCCACCAATGCCACTATCTAACAGCTTGTACAGCAGACCCTCGTGCCAAATTGAGTCAAATGCTTTTTGGAAGTCAAAGAAACAGGAGTATACTTTGCTTTTATTTTTATTTATTTGGTTGTCGATTAGGGTGCTGAGGGTGAGAATGTGGTCTGTTGTACGGTGATTTGGTAGGAAGCCAATCTGTGATTTGCTCAAGGCATTGTTGTTTGTGAGGAAATGTATGAGTCTGTGGTTGATGATCATACAGAGGATTTTTCCAAGGTTGCTGTTGGTAGTCTTTTATGGTTGACTCTAGGCTTTGTAGTTTATCTTGTATGTGTTTTTGCTGTTAATTATTTTGTAATTCTCTCTCTCTCTCTCCCCCCTGGCTTTTGTTCAGATGACTTAAACAAATGATGTGGCAGGGAGGAGGCTCAGCGCACCACTGCTCCCCCTGTTAACACGGCAACCGTTGACACGGAAGCACTGCATTTGCATAAGTGTTCACTTGAGTTGTACTGGTACCTCTAAACGGTGCAGTCTCTTTCTTTTAATAGTATAGTACAGTGCAGTATAGTATAGTATACTACAGTATAGTATAGTACAGTGCAGTACAGTATAGTATACTACAGTGAGTACATATAGTATAGTATACTAGTACAGTATAGTACAGTACAATATAATATAGTATACTACAATATATTACCATATAGACAGTGCAGTTGTCTCTGTGGAGTGACCAGTCCTGAAGCCTGACTGATTAGGGTCTAGGAGGTCAAATGACCGGTGCTATGGTCTGGAGGAGTGGGGAGGGTAACTGGTCCAGCTGGCATGTAGTGGGACGGTTCGATGTTACCAGTGTCAGGGTCTCTGTGTCTGTAATGGGAGAGAAAGATGACAGAGTGAAGGATGAGGTTCTCGATTCAGCATTTGGAATGGGTGGGGGTTGGGAGAAGGAGCTGCGGATATTCTCTGCTTTTTTCTCAAAGAAGATTGCAAAGTCTTCGGCGGAGAGAGAAGAGGGGGGGGGGGGGCTGGGGGGGAGTGAGGAGGGAGGACATGGTAGCATGTAGTTTGCGAAGGTTCTTGGCAGAGGCCTCGATCCTATGGTGAAAGAAAGAAGCTTCGGCAGTAGTAATGGTTTTGGAGAATGCTAACCAGAGGTTGTGATATGTGGCGATGTCAGCAGTGAGGTGGGATTTTCTATACTTCCTCTCAGCCGCTCTCAGGACCTGTCTTTCTTCTCTCACTGCATCCGTCAGCCATGGACTGGGTGGGGAACGGCAGGCAGGTTTCTCAGCAAGGGGACAGAGCTTGTTGAAGGAGGTCCTACACAGGTCCAACTACAACAGTCCTTAAGATTCTCCCCTCTGTTGCAGAGTTTAAAACCATGATCTCCAATCACTGTCCAATCCAATCCAATCCACTTTACTTATAAAGCACATTTAAAAACAACAAAGTTGGCCAAAGTGCTGTACAAGTCCACAACATAAGATAAAACATAAAAAGTTAAAAACATAAACATTTAATAAAAGCACACAATAAAAACAAGTACAATATGTCACATAAAAAGGCAGGTCTCTCAAAAACTGTTTAAAACTCCGAAAGCCAGAGCAAATAGACCTGGCTTGAAAGTCAATAAAGTTGTACATGTTTTAATTGATTTGTTATCTTTACTTGTCTTGTTGTTATGATTTTATATGCTATGTGTTTTTATATGCCTTTTCTTTGCTTCTGTATGTACACTTAACGTGACAGTAACATCAGTTGCCTTTCGAGTTTAAATAAAGGTTTGAAATGAAAATGAAATATCAATGTGGTTCCTGACCGATTAGCATTCTATTAGCAAGTATAGCATGTTGAGAATTCAGCGCAATCACCCTCAGCAGGATCGACACAGTCAGCTGGTGGTGATGATGATGATGATGATGATGACGACAGCGACTATCACGGTGGGTTAACGTAATGACTTTGAGGAGGGAAAACACTGCAAAAAACGTTGACGAAGTCAACGTGCCGCTCATCGGTGACGCTCGCGAAAATGATGATGAGCTGGTTTCTATTTGGGCTCTTATTTGTCACTCCTAATCTCTGGAAATAGATGTGGGGCTTGTTTCATTCAAAGCAGTTAATCAAGTAGCCATTCCTCTGTTCTTTTATGTCTCTATCTCCCCCTCTCTCTCTCTCTATTCCTCCTATCTCTCTCTCTATCTATTCCTCTCGTCTCTCTTGTCTCTTTCATTCCCCGCTTATCTCCGCTCCCTTTTAATCACAGCACATCAATGTTAGCAAAACATCTAAGGAGTTCTATTTGGGCACCGTTCACTTTTTACCAGAGAAAGTTCGACTCTAATTCCTTTCCTCGACCCTCGCAGCAGAGGCTGCCGCTCACAGGAACCACCAGCCGCTCACAGGAACCACCGCTCACAGGAACCACCAGCCTATCATAGGAACCACAGGCCGCTCACAGGAACCACCAGCCGCTCACAGGAACCACCGGCTGCTCACAGGAACCACCAGCCTCTCACAGGAACCACCAGCCTCTCATAGGAACCACCGGCCGCTCACAGGAACCACCGGCCGCTCACAGGAACCACAGGCCGCTCACAGGAACCACCAGCCGCTCACAGGAACCACCGGCCGCTCACAGGAACCACCAGCCTCTCATAGGAACCACCGGCCGCTCACAGGAACCACCGGCCGCTCACAGGAACCACCAGCCTCTCATAGGAACCACCGGCCGCTCACAGGAACCACCGCTCACAGGAACCACCGGCCTCTCACAGGAACCACCGGCCGCTCACAGGAACCACCAGCCTCTCATAGGAACCACCGGCCGCTCACAGGAACAACCAGCCGCTCACAGGAACCACCAGCCGCTCACAGGAACCACCAGCCGCTCACAGGAACCACCAGCCGCTCACAGGAACCACCAGCCGCTCACAGGAACCACCAGCCGCTCACAGGAACCACCAGCCGCTCACAGGAACCACTGCTCACAGGAACCACCAGCCGCTCACAGGAACCACTGCTCACAGGAACCACCGGCCGCTCACAGGAACCACCAGCCGCTCACAGGAACCACCAGCCGCTCACAGGAACCACCAGCCGCTCACAGGAACCACCAGCCGCTCACAGGAACCACCAGCCGCTCACAGGAACCACCGGCCGCTCACAGGAACCACCAGCCGCTCACAGGAACCACCAGCCGCTCACAGGAACCACCAGCCGCTCACAGGAACCACCGGCCACTCACAGGAACCACCAGCCGCTCACAGGAACCACCACTGCTCACAGGAACCACCAGCCGCTCACAGGAACCACCGGCCACTCACAGGAACCACCGGCCGCTCACAGGAACCACCAGCCTCTCATAGGAACCACCGGCCGCTCACAGGAACCACAGGCCGCTCACAGGAACCACCGCCGCTCATAGGAACCACCAGCCGCTCACAGGAACCACAGGCCGCTCACAGGAACCACCAGCCGCTCACAGGAACCACCAGCCGCTCACAGGAACCACCGGCCACTCACAGGAACCACCGGCCGCTCACAGGAACCACCAGCCACTCACAGGAACCACAGGCCGCTCACAGGAACCACCAGCCGCTCACAGGAACCACCGCCGCTCACAGGAACCACCAGCCGCTCACAGGAACCACCGGCCGCTCACAGGAACCACCGCCGCTCACAGGAACCACCAGCCGCTCACAGGAACCACAGGCCGCTCACAGGAACCACCGCCGCTCACAGGAACCACCAGCCGCTCACAGGAACCACAGGCCGCTCACAGGAACCACCAGCCGCTCACAGGAACCACCACTGCTCACAGGAACCACCAGCCGCTCACAGGAACCACCGGCCACTCACAGGAACCACCGGCCGCTCACAGGAACCACCAGCCGCTCACAGGAACCACAGGCCGCTCACAGGAACGGACGCCGCTCACAGGAACGGACGCCGCTCACAGGAACCACCAGCCGCTCACAGGAACCACCGGCCGCTCACAGGAACCACCAGCCGCTCACAGGAACCACCAGCCGCTCACAGGAACCACCAGCCGCTCACAGGAACCACCGGCCGCTCACAGGAACCACCAGCCGCTCACAGGAACCACCGGCCGCTCACAGGAACCACCGCTCACAGAACCACCAGCCGCTCACAGGAACCGCCGCTCACAGGAACCACCGCCGCTCACAGGAACCACCGCTGCTCACAGGAACCACTGCCGCAACGACTCGCAAGATGACACTTTCTAAGACACGTGTGAGATCTATCTGTAGGCGCGTGTTCATATATGTGTGTCTGTGTGTGTCTTCAGAATGTGTGCCAGTGTGTGCTCTGTGTTAGTCCTTGGTGTGGGGCGTGGCACGGAGCCATGCAAAAAGGGTTGTTTCCACTGTGATAGATGTGGGGTCATCTCCATGACGATAGATCGTGGGGGTGTTGGCCGCCAAGGTCGTTGACCAAGGACAAGGCGAGAGTGATTGCAGCCACCCGGACAGGAAATCGAAGAGGAGCACTCCGAGGGGGGGTAGAGGAAAAAGGTGCAATTTCACCAACCAAATACTACTGGGATGGAGGACGGGGAAATATCACAGCAATAACAGCACAAGGGATGAGGGGAGGGGAGAAATAGGAGGAGGAGGAGGTGAGAGAGGAAGAAGGGAAGGAGGAGGAGGGGGAGGAGGAGAAGGAGGAGGAGGGATCAACAACAGCAGAAGCAACCAAATTATCAAAGTCATCAAACAACTATGCTTGCATAAGGAAATACACCCAAGCCCTATGCTATTACCTTACCACCATACACTACTAGGGTGACCAGGTCAAAATGGTTCAGTCGCAGGACAGCAGCACTGCTTTTGTGGGACAATGCGGGACACGTAGGGGGGGGGGGGGGGGGGGGGGGGGCGGAGTATTACATTTTCTTTTGCTAATTAAAATGAAAGAAATTAATTATTATTTAAATGCCTTTATATCATATTCGACGCAAACGGTAGGCTATATATAGCTAATTTTGTTATTAATCTTATTAAACTCACCTCCGGTTTTGGGGATATTAGCCTCCGGATTCTATTGCCCCCTTCCCTCTGGACAGTGTCCCGGCGATACTCCCCGTGTATTCTGTTATTATAACAAACCGACCCTCTGATTCAGTTCTCAATAATAGTCGGGCCAGACTTGCCAGAAGAGGCGCTCTCTGACAACTATACGTGACGTCCCCCTCTCCTCCATGGGTGATGGTGAAGCTCCTGTGGCAGATCCTGCATTCTACCTTTTGGGGATCATCTGAAACAGATCTCAGCCACGTATACTTCTTGTCCCAGTCTCTGTTATATGAGCAAAGTCTCTTTTTTTGCCTCCATTTCCTTGTTTTTCTTAGCTAGCTAAACAACTTGTATCAGTAATATGGCGGTCTTTCTTCTGACTACTCGAGTGACTGACGTCACACATACAGCTGCCCCGGCCTCGCTCGGACAGGTGACAGGCAGCGCGACTCGCGAGACTCGAGTGAGCTGCTCGGCAGCCTCGGCAGCCTCGGCTGGAGATGCATCCAGCTGCAGGACCACAGCACCGACACTCTCAGGACCGCGACACTTTGCGGACCCACACTCTCCAGACCCTCGCTCCCATTGGCTGATTTGGGTCACGTGACCGTCCCACTCCAATTCAGCCATTGGGTGGGACGGTCACGTGACCCAAATCAGCCAATGGGAGCGAGGGTCTGGAGAGTGTGGGTCCGCAAAGTGTCGCGGTCCTGAGTGTGTCGGTGCTGTGGTCCTGCAGCTGGATACTATTGCTCGGCTGCGTAATGCATTGGTTTGTGACGTCGCCCGATTTTTTTATTTTAAATATAAGAGGGTATTTGAATGAGGCATTAATTAACAACATTTAAAACATTTTTTAAAATAATAATCTTTGAAAGATAAAAAAGAAAAAATCGCGGGACAGGTGGGCACCCTACCATACACAACACACATACACCATACACAACACACCATACACCATACACAACACACCATACACCATACACAACACACCATACACATACCAACACACCATACACCATACACAACACACCATACACCATACACAACACACATACACAACACACCATACACCATACACAACACACCATACACCATACACAACACACCATACACCATACACCATACACATACACACAACACACAACACACAACACACAAACACACACACACACACACAACACACAACACTATTCAGTGGGAGAGATCTTCCTGATAGATTTGCCCGGCTAGAAGTGATTCTCCATGTGATTTATCAAGCACTGTTTATTTCCAAGACTGATGCTGGCTGTGGCCTGGAAATATTGATTGGACTGTGCAACATGTTCCACCATAACACAACCAACTGATTCCTTTTGTGTTTCTCTCTCTCTCTCTCTCTCTCTCTCTCTCTCTCTCTCTCTCTCTCTCTCTCTCTCTCTCTCTCTCTCTCTCTCTCTCTCTCTCTCTCTCTCTCTCTCTCTCTCTCTCCCCCTCCCCCTCTCCTCTTATCTTCTTCTGCTCTCTAGTTGTTTCCATACCACCATCAATATTTCGGACAAATGCAGGTGATGAAAATATAATTTTCTGTTGTTTTGATGATGAGGCACAGGGAATAGAAGGCATGGACAAATCGAAATTCTAACCTCACAGCTTCTTCTCTCTCTCTCTTCCCCCTCTCTCTCTCTCTCTCTCTCTCTCTCTCTCTCTTCTCTCTCTCTCTCTCTCTCTCTCTCTCTCTCTCTCTCTCTCTCTCTCTCTCTCTCTCTCTCTCTCTCTCTCTCTCTCTCTCTCTCTCTCTCTCTTTCTCTCAATCATTCTGTTTCTGTGTGTTTGTGTGTGTGTGTGTTTTAAATCCAGCTTTAAAAAATATATCTTTGTATCTTTTCAATGTAATGCAAATTATAAAACAGTAACTCACAAAGATACTAATTTAAAAGTGCACTATGCAGTTTCGGATTTGATTACTTGTTTATTTGTTAATTTGCTATTAGTGTACAAACGAATTTATTACACATGTAATCCTTAGAATGATTGTATCATTCTAAGATGTAGCATCTTATATCATCATAAATCAAACCAAAACATAATTTTGAGGCATCAAAATAGTTTTAAATTATTTTCTTTCTCTCTCTGTATAGCTGCATACTTCAATCAATTCGGTCAACTTTGCCATCAAACTCTCGCCTTGCACAGTTTTTCTGTGTCCATGTGAGCTTTGAGATCTCCAGCACCTTTATTAGACACAAAAACATTATGGTCAAGCTTTGCACGTGTTGCACCCGTGTTGTCTCGCCCGGGACAGTAAATTGGAAATTATCTCTGCAGTTCATCAGTAATGTACTGTACATTTTCGCTTTGGCATTGTGAGTGAGCAGAATCAATGCTGGTCCGATCTGTCTGCTTCCTCCTCTGTTTGTGTGCGAGCGTAATAGAGCCGCCTGCCCACATAGCACTGAAAGCAGTCAATGCGCCAGTCAATTTAAGTGCATGCATAATGGTCCGGTGGAAAACCCAGACATTTTCATGAATTTATAAAAAAAAAAAAAAAATCGGACGCCTGGACAGGGTGTGAAAAGAGGACATGTCCGGGCAAAAGAGGACGTTTGGTCACCCTAGAACTGCATGCAACATTCATCGGTTTGTACTCATTGGTTTGCTTTTGTATGTATTGCTTTACTAGATTATCTATTGGTTTGTATACACTGCCACGCTACAGGAGCCCACACACCGGGGACAACCCATGGACTCCTTTTTAGTTTGAAAACCAGCGTTGTTTTGTTCCTTACTGTTACTTCTGATCTGGTAAGCTAACCCCTTACTTTTACTTCTGATCTGGTGAGCTAACCCCTTACTGTTACTTCTAGGGTTGCCACCTTTCACTAATAGAAATAAGGGACACCTGTCATAGAGCGTGCGCAAAGCGTGCAAGAGAAAACATTTTGGGAATTTTGGGGGGTTTTTTGGGGCGAAAATTTGCGGATTTTGTAATATTTTTTTTTACTTTATTTCGGTTTTAGGGTTAGGGTTAGGGTTATGTTATTTAATTATTTGGGGGAGCCAGCCCCCCAAACTCCTGAAATGCATAGAAAACAAACAGTCAGCACTGTTGTAGGTTGTGTTTAACCGTGTGGTACCTGTGTCACCTCAGCTGCAGTAACCTAGAGGGGAGGAGTGGGATGATAAAATTGAAATGAAATGAAATTGAACAGTATGACTTTTATATTGTTGTCTGAACACTATTTATTTATTTATTTATTTATTTATTTATTTATTTATTTATTTATTTATTTATTTATTTATTTATTTATTTATTTATTTATTTATTTATTTATTTATTTATTTATTTATTTATGTATGTATGTATGTATGTATGTATGTATGTATGTATGTATGTATGTATGTATGTATGTATGTATGTATGTATGTATGTATGTATGTATGTATGTATGTATGTATGTATGTATGTATGTATGTATGTATTTATTTATTTATTTATTTATTTATTTATTTATTTATTTATTTGTGTTTAAGTATTTATTTAAGTATTTATGCATTTATGTATTTATGAATTATATTATTTATGTATTTATTAACTGTTAATCCATTATGAAGAATTCCGTTTTCCAGATGAGCATAACAACATAAGAGTTTAAATGGGCGCACTATTTAATTATATTGATTAATATAAATACATGTTTATTTATTAGACTTTAAAAACTCAACATTAATGAAAAATCAACCATATTAGTCAACTGAAATAGCCTAGACTATGCCCCCATCAGCAGCCAATATGTAGGCTCCTGGCTGCCAGGGCAGGTAAATAGAAATACTGACATAGTTATATTTCGTATGGCATCGCTCCCGCTCTGAGCCTTACGAGATACTCTATATCGCCTGTGATACCTAATGTATCTCCCACGAACAAAAACACATGCACCCCACCTGTATGGGGCCCCGCCCCTTATGGTGGCACCACCCATATAATCATGACTCTGGTCATGACACACCCTTCCTCTATTTTCGTCCCAGCGCACTGGATGCTATGCACCATGCGAGCTAGCGGAATGAAAAGATTAAGGAAGATTAATAATGTTGAGGGCTTACCGGAGGATTGTGTTTCCCTGGATTCTCCGGAGCTTGTTTCGACGACGCAGACCTGTGCTGGTGGTTCCTCGGCTGACGGCGACGGACCGAGGGGCAGCGTGCAAGGTTTGTCTATCGGGTCGGCTTGTACAAAGGTGAGGTCTGTGTCAGTAGGCGTCGATGTCGGTGTTGGTCGTGCTGTGGAGTATGTTTCGGCACCAGGGCCGGGGCGGCTTGGCGATCGTTCCACTGTAGTGGGCGATGTCTTGGCGATCCTGGAACATGCTGTTGACGCTAATGCTACTGCTACTGCTAATGCTAATGCTACTACTGCTTCTTCTGCTAACGCTGATGTTGACGCTGGAATGTCTAATAATCCCCGCCGCGGGATTCCGCTTTTCCCTCCTCTTGCCACCTTCATTGATGAAGGTCAGTCGGTGGTGGGTGTGGGGGGGTTCGCTGAGCTCTATTTACCTTTTTTGCGGGTGAAGGGGCTGACGACGGGGTGCAGCCCGGGGGTACCTTGGCTAAGTAGCCAGGTAGCTTCTTTGTTGTGCCCAGGCGGGGATGAACGACGTTCCGCCCGGCCGTTGCTTGATAGCATGTCGGCTCGGAGGGTGGCAGTATGGACGGATGAGTGGTATACTGCTGCAGGATGGCATTTAGCGGCGGCCAGTGTTGTGGCTCAGCTGGCTACTTTCCTATCCAAGATGGCGTCGGGTTGTAGGTCTTTGAGTCCAACCGACACTATGAACGTGATTCATGTTTGTGGTGTTATAGAGATCTTGACTCAGTCGCAAGCTATAACTGCGGGGAGGATTCGGATGCTATCGACTTTGGTTGTTAGGCATCTTTGGTTGGAGCAGTCTCCTCTTGGGGAAGAGGATAGGTTTTCTCTCCTCACGACTCCTTTTTCCACAGATAGTCTTTTTGGGCGTTCTGTGGAGGCGCAGGCGGTTTTTGATTCGGGTCCTACACCGCCTCACGCTGTGCAGCCAGGGGTGGGAGCACGGTCTCGTCAACGACTGTGGCGAGATCCTTGACAGGCGGCCATGTTTCCCCCGCCAGTGGTGCCCTGGTTGGAGAATCGACAGGGTTTCGCAAGGCCGACAGTCTTGGCGGCCGAGGGATCGGCCATTTTTGGTGATTTCGGGGTTGGTAAACCACCCCGTCGTCATTTTGCCGCGAGCAGCCCGCTCCCCGTTCGGTCCTCTCTCTGGTATCCCCAGAAGCGGGGCTTTGAGCGTTCTCCTTTGGCTGCGGGCCGCGAACCTTCTTTGAAGCGTATGCGGCCCCATTCTTCGCTTCTCATGGAGACAGGGGCTGACACCCAGTTGATGGCTGAGCCTGGGTCTGTCCGTGAGAATGTTCCGTCGTCGCGTGGTTCCTACACCGCAGGTTGTGGGTGGGTGGAACCTGGTGTTGCAGCTGCCACTAGCTTCAGTGGTCAGCAGGGGGACTCGGTGCCTCTTCTGTTGAATGCTCAGCAGGGGTTACCCCGGCTTCGCCCTCGCCAGGCGGGGTATCGCGCTGTTGCCTCCCACTCCCGTCAAACCGGCAGTGGTCTGCAAAGGAGAGGCTGGCGTGATTTGAGTGGTAGTAATATCACTGCAGGGCTTCGGCGTGTAGGAGCCCATGGGGTCCTCAGGCCTTGCGTGTCTGGCTGCGGAACGGCTCCTCAGCGTGTGCTGGAGGGGTGTTCAGGGGGTGAGTGTGTGTCCACAAGTTTGATGACCGCTCCTCCCGTATCAAACCGGCCCTTTCTGTCGGGGTCCCCCCTTGGGTGCTTTGCACGACGGGGGGGACCGGGCCAATTATCTGCTGTTCCTTGCGGCCCAGCGTCAGTTGACGGCGGGGGCGCTGTGGGATTATATTCACATATGGCGACGGGAATGTCCCTTGAATCGGTGGATGAGGAGAACGTTAGAGGCGGGGCTGGTTTTGCAGTTTGCGCGGCCCCATCCTCCGTTCTCAGGTTTGGTGCCGACCCTATTGTCAGGGTCGGGCGCGGTGACAGCCCTGGCCGACGAGATTCGATCTCTGTTGGCGAAGCAGGCCGTCGTTGTGGTCCCGAGAGAGGACGCAATGTCAGGCGTCTACTCCCGCTATTTTCTGGTGCCCAAGAAAACTGGGGGGGTCAGACCTATACTGAATCTGTCCATGTTCAATCGGTTGATTGTAGTGAGACCATTCAGGATGTTGACCGTCCGACTCCTCCTGCTTGCTGTCAGGAGGGGGGACTGGTTCACCTCCATAGACCTGAAGGATGCGTATTTTCACATACCCATTTTCCCTCCTCACAGGAAGTTCCTACGGTTCCTTTTTCAGGGCGTAGCGTACGAGTACCACAGAATGCCGTTCGGTTATTCTCTGGCTCCCCGCACATTCACCAAGTGCGTGGCGGCTGCTCTGGGGCCTTTACGTCGTCGGGGGATACGAGTTTTGTTCTATCTCGACGACATTCTGCTCCTCAGCCGTTCAGAGGAGGTTGCCAGGTCTCATACTCGACTGGTGGTGGAATTCCTCACCAGCCTGGGTTTTGCTGTGAATTGGAAGAAGAGTACCCCTCTTCCCAGTCAACAGGTGGAGTACTTGGGCTTGACGTTGAGGTCGAAGCCCATGCTTGCGACCCTCTCGGAGCAGCGTCGGGGGGATCTCCGTCACGCGCTCGGGGGTTTCCGTCTGGGAGGGACGGTTACGGCGCTGCAGGTGATGCGTCTGCTGGGCCTTATGTCGGCGGCCCACACGGTGGTTCCTCTTGGCCTCCTCTTTATGAGGCGGATACAGAGGTGGTTTCTCTCTTTGAGAATAGATCCGGTGTGGGGCAAAGGGAGACGGTTGACGGTTCCTTTGTCGATATGGGGGGATCTCGCCCACTGGGGGAGGCTGGGTATCCTCTCCGCTGGGGTCCCCATGGGCAGCAGAGGCTCCCACGTCACGGTTTTCACCGACGCCTCTCTCACGGGTTGGGGAGGGGCGTTTCGGACCCACGCAGTGGGGGGCAGCTGGACGGGTCATGCCGACCCAGCTGTCCTGCATATCAATGTGTTGGAGTTGAAGGCGGTCCTCCTGGTCCTCAAACGGCTCGGCCACCTGGTGGTAGGCCAGCATGTTTTGATCAGGACGGACAATGTGACGGCGGCGGCGTATATCAACAGGCAGGGTGGGACTCGTTCCGCCCGCCTGCTCCGGGTGGCGCGCGAACTGTTGCTATGGGCATCCCGCAGGCTGCGCAGTCTGCGGGCGCTCCACGTTCCTGGTACGGAAAATGTGGCGGCGGATATAATGTCTCGGGGCGGTCCTCGTCACGACGAGTGGGAACTCCGCCCCGACATAGTCAGACAGATCTGGGATCGGTTCGGGGAGGCCTCGGTAGATCTGTTTGCGTGCCGACGTTCTCACAAGTGCCCCTTGTGGTTCTCGCTCAGTCGAGCGGATCATCCCCCCTTGGGGGTGGATGCCTTCTCGACATTTCCGTGGCCGCCCGGTCTTCTGTACGCCTTCCCTCCTGTACAGCTGTTGAGTCAGCTGTTGGAGCGGATACGGAGGGAGCGCAGGACGGTGATCCTGGTCGCGCCGGACCGGGGCACGTCAGTGTGGTTCCCGGTCTTAATCCAGCTTCTGGTCGCTCCTCCTTGGGTCATTCCGTGGTCAGCGACGGCCCTCTCGCAGCACAACGGAGTGCTTGTCCAGCCTCCGGTGTTGGGTCAACGCCTGGTGGTGTGGCTGGTGGGAGGGTGAGTCTGGAGAGGATGGATCCCGCAGTGGTTGATACCATCCGGTGTGCGCATGCTCCCTCCACTGTCGCGGTTTACGCGGGCAGGTGGCGTGCGTTCCAAGAATGGTGTAAGGGGGGGGGCTGGGACCCAGTCTCCTGCCCCCTGGATGCTGTTCTGGGTTATCTCCAGTCTCTCCTTGATAGTCTGTCGGCTTCGACAGTGAGGGTATATGCAGCAGCTATATCCTCCTATCATGAGGGATTTGAGGGGGATGTCTTGTTCAGCCACCCTCTTGTGAAGCGTTTCCTGCTTGGCGCTCGACGCGTTAAGCCGGTGCAACGCTCCTTGGCTCCGACTTGGGATCTTCAATTGGTCCTCGGTCGGTTGTCCTTGGCCCCGTTTGAGCCGCTCGAGCAGGCGCCGTTGGGACGGCTGTCTTTCAAGACCGCGTTCCTACTGGCTGTCACTTCCGCTAAACGCGTGGGTGAGCTCTGTGCTCTCTCGGTACGTCCAGAGTGCCTGTCTTTTCGGACCGATTGCGGTGCCACTCTGCGACTAATCCTGCTTTCGTGCCTAAGAATATCCGGAGTTCCTTCCGCTCCCGGGATATTGTGGTTCAGGCTTTTCGTCCTCCTCCTCACACTAGTGAGTTAGATGCGGGCCTTCACCTGTCATGTCCAGTCCGTGCTTTGGGGTTTTACCTCAGCCGTACTCAGGACTTCAGGGTTACCGACCAGCTTTTTGTCTGTTACGGTGGGGCTCGTGCTGGTAAGGCACTGTCGAAGCAGCGCCTGTCCCATTGGTTGTGCGAGGGTATTGCCCTCTGCTACACGTTGGCTGGGCAGGATCCCCCTGGGGGCGTCAGGGCGCACTCCACTCGTGGGGTGGCTGCCTCTGCCGCTCTCCTGGGTGGGGCCTCGGTGGAGGACATCTGTGCTGCAGCTTCATGGTCCTCACCGGGCCCCTTTGTAAGGTTTTACCTCATGGACATGACCGGGGGTTCTGTCTCCCAGGCGGTTCTGGGGTCTGTGGCCTTTCCTGCTTCCCGTCCTTTGGTCGGGTAGCGGGAGTGTATGGGTATGGGCCGCAGTGTGTTGAGTCACACGTGGTTCCGCCTGTACGGTGTGTTCAAGGGGTTCTGGCTCCCTCTTGTTCGCATTCAGGTGGAGTTGACTGCGCCCCCCCTTCGTTAGGAAGGATGGGGTGACAGGGCTCCCCGCACCCCTTGATGTGGGCTTACGGGTCCTCAGGGGGTACATCTGTCGGGTCTCGCACCCGCTCTTCCCCATTATCTCGTAAGGCTCAGAGCGGGAGCGATGCCATACGAAATATAACGATAGGTTATGTAGATAACCTAGTTATATTAGTATTGGCTGAGCTCCCGCTCTGCGCGCCCTGAGTTCCCTCTTGAGGGATCTTTTCCTGGGACGGGTTTTTGGCGAGGAAGGGTGTGTCATGACCAGAGTCATGATTATATGGGTGGTGCCACCATAAGGGGCGGGGCCCCATACAGGTGGGGTGCATGTGTTTTTGTTCGTGGGAGATACATTAGGTATCACAGGCGATATAGAGTATCTCGTAAGGCTCAGAGCGGGAGCTCAGCCAATACTAATATAACTAGGTTATCTACATAACCTATCGTTAAAAACACAACCAGATAAATAAGATGTAATATCCCATACCGAATCAATCTCAGGAGATGTTTCAGTCATTAAGAACTGTGAAACCTATGCTTGGGTCCTTTGCGTTCTTATATTTCGGGAATGTTGTTCTCCTGAGGCATGCTGTCTGACGTCAGTTAGTCCACCATGCGCCACAGAAAACACACACCTACATACTTTGCAGTTTGCTTTATAAACATCTCCACTGACGCTATCAAGCCAGGGGTTTGCCTCTTCCCACTCAGGTCTGTACTTCTGGAGGCGTTTTGTCTTTTTAGGATGCGGTGGAGTGTCTGCTGGGTGGAGTGTCTGCTGTAGACATTTTCACCTGGCAGCGCACAGACAGAGGATTGGCACAACGGCACAGAACGTATCTTAGCAACGTGAAAGCGCTAATTCTCATAGGTCGTGAGCTGCTGAGCGCACTACCGTCATACCAGAGTTGCCAAGTCTGTTTATTTTCCGCAACTTTTGGCACAATTTTGCTTGTTTTTGGCTTGTTTTTGTAGGTCGGCTGGCTCACTTCTCTCACTAAACTGGCAACATTGACTGACTTGCGGACAGCGGCGCTCTCACATTCCCCGACCTTAAAATACGGGACAAAGTGCATCCCGTATCAGTTCAATACGGAACGCGTCTTTTAGTTTCCAATTACGGGACGATTCCGTATTTTACGGGACGGGTGGCAAGTTGCAACCTTAGTTACTTCTGATCTGGTAAGCTAACCCCTTACTGTTACTTCTGATCTGGTAAGATAACCCCTTACTGTTACTTCTGATCTGGTAAGATAACCTTACTGTTACTTCTGATCTGGTAAGCTAACCCCTTACTGTTGCTTCTGATCTGGTGAGCTAACCCCTTACTGTTGCTTCTGATCTGGTGAGCTAACCCCTTACTGTTACTTCTGATCTGGTAAGATAACCCCTTACCCCTTATAACCCCCTTACCAAAGCACCTCAAAGGCGCTAAAAACAAAATTACAAACATCTCAAAACAAACTGGTCAGACTACTGCTTGACCTTACTCCTAGAACCCACCTCACCCCTGCCCACTTTGACAACCTAGGATGGCTTAGAGTAGACGACAGAGTACAGCAACTTGCAATGGGCCTGGTCTACAAGATACACTACACGACCAAGGTACCCATGTACATGACTAAATACTTCCCAAAGGTCAGTGAATACCACGATCACAACACCAGAGGGAGCTCCACAAATCATGTTAAACCCAGATTCGGCTCAAACAAGGGACTAAACACGTTTCGCAATTATGCCACATCAATGTGGAACGCCCTACCCAAAGCTGTAAAGGAATGTGAATCACTACCCACTTTCAAAAACACTCTCAAAAAACACCTAAGGGAGACTGCAACTCGAAACTGGCCCCTGTAAATGTCCGAACACAACCCCCGCCATGTCATATATGTTACGATGAATTGGAAATGGGGGACCCTGGTGGAAACAAGACGAAAGTCTTTCTCTGGTCTGCATCCCCTTAACAATTGTATGTATTGAGCTGTACTGCACTGTACCCATTCTGCAATCTGTTAATAAAGTTTTCATTCATTCATTCATTCATACTGTTACTTCTGATCTGGTAAGATAACCTTACTGTTACTTTTGATCTGGTGAGCTAACCCCTTACTGTTACTTCTGATCTGGTAAGCTAACCCCTTACTGTTACTCCTGATCTGGTAAGCTAACCCCTTACTGTTACTTCTGATCTGGTAAGATGACCCCTTACTGCAGTGGCGGCTCTGCCACTAGGGGCGCACGGGCGCCGCCCCCCCTTCAGGCCACAAGAAAAAGTATCTTTTTGTTTTTTGTTTTATAGCCCTATAAATAATATAAACATGTTTAAAATTAATAATATTTACTCATTTTAAGTATGTTTGTGTTTCCAATGCACAATATAACGTTACTATATAAAATAAAAAAATACTCGTTTTCAGGAACAGGAAGTGACTCACTTTTTTATTTTTTTTATTTGTTTGTATTTCTCGGCCCGGGCTAGACGCGATAGCGCTCTGAATGCGCGTCACTGTTCGATCGCTGTATCCGTCACAGCCAATCAGTGCGTAACGCGTTGTGCGTTGAAATATGACTATTATGTTGGAATCCGGGCACGATTTGAAGCGGTCTAGTTTAGTTTATACTGGTTTAGAATTTCCGTCTAGAATTTCCATAGCCGCATTTCGCGGAGACGCTCTCTGATTGGCCGACGCGGCGATGCCAGTTTTTTCCTTAGCCACAGTTTGCAACATGTTCGAAGCTGTGTGTTGTGAACTTGTGATTCAGTCTGGAGTCTGGACAGTGGGCAGTGAGTGGAATGGATATACATCGACAACAGTCTGGGGGACAGTCAGTGGACATACACTTTTTGGACCACGTTTCAATTAAAACAAAGTGAGTTAATTCTCTCTCTCTCTCTCTTAGCCAACTCAGCTAACTTTAGCTGCTGTTAGCCACTCAGCTAATGCTTAACTAACGCTCTCTCTCTCTCTCTCTCTCTCCTCTCTCTACTCTCTCTCTCTTCTCTTCTCTCTCTCTCTCTCTCTCTCTCTCTCTCTCTCTCTCTCTCTCTCTGTGCGCATGCGTGTGGATGGTGGGAGCGGGGTGGCGTGAGTGTGGTGCTGCCGAGAGTTTGAGGAACGCGTGAGTCTTTCTAAACTTTTCCTATCTTTATGTTGTTTGTCAAATTGTGAATTGGACTGGGGTTTATTTGGCTGGTTGTGTGTTGATGGTGGGCTGGTAGTGTTGTCAGTGTTCGCTTAGGCAGCTGTCTGCTGTCGCGGTGGCATGGACTTCACTAAGCTGACCAGGAAACATGGTTTCAAAGTCGCGCCGGCGTTTCCGTGTTCGGTAGAGGAATGCGGTCTCGTCGTTGCAGGAATAGTAGGCGCTTCGGCCGTTAAGTCTGCGGCCAGGATGAATGGGTGTATTGTTTTCTTCTTGGATGATTTGAGTAAGGTTTATCAACTGATAACGGACGGTTTGATCATACGTGATACGTTGGTGGCTGTGATGCCGCTCACAACACATGCCATTAGGGTGACGGTGTCAAACGTTCCCCCGTTGGTGAGCGACGAGGTTATATTAAGGGAACTCGCCAGGTTT
>NC_140181.1:85976014-85981595 GCF_963971535.1 Notolepis coatsorum | reverse complement strand
GGCTATTGGAAACGTGGTTGCATTTGACTGACTGTGATATTGATCGATGGCAATGGTGATAATATTCGCCAATGCGTGCCTTGTACATGTTTGCAAAATGTTTGGTATAGCGCCCCTAGTGGCGAAGCATCCACGAGCCGCTACTGCCTTACTGTTACTTCTGATCTGGTAAGATAACCTTACTGTTACTTTTGATCTGGTGAGCTAACCCCTTACTGTTACTTCTGATCTGGTAAGTGAACCTTCTTAATGTTACTTCTGATCTATACAATATACAATATATCAAAGGTAAATTAGCCAAATCTGTTGCATTCTGTACAAAACAAGGGAGCTGTTAAATCAGAAATGTTTGCATATATTGTATTTTTCACTTGTTGTGCCATACATGTCATATTGTGTTGAGGTTTGGGGGAATGTTTATAAAACAAATATAGATCCTATTATTAAACTACAGAAAAGAGCTATTAGAATAATAAACAAAGCTACCTTGAATCGACAAATCCATTATTCATAAAGTCCTGCACAAATTGTAGATAATTATTATGGTGTACATAAAAACCTTGGAAAAAAAAATTCGTGCTAAGAGTAAAGCCTACCAGTTTGTATTCAATGTCTCTTTGAACCAAGAGAAGAAAAGTATAATTTAAGAGGGTTATGTATTCTTAAAACATGTAAAAAGGTAAGAACTAATGTAAAAGCTATGTGTTCACATTTTGGGAGTTAAATTATGGAATAGCCTTAGTGACGGGTTGAAGTTGTGTACTTCTCAGGGGAGATTTAAAAAAGCCTTAAAGGATAAAATAATTCAGGAGTACAGTTTTGAGTAAAACATCAAACATTTGTTTTTTCTTTCCAAAAATGATCTTGTAGCATATTTAAAGTTTTTCTTTCTTATATTAAAATATATTTAGTATTTAAGAAATTGGGAAGGATAGGCAAAAATAAGCATGTGCTTCAGTCTATTCCTTTTTTTCGGTCGTTGATTTTGGATTTTGTGTGTGAGCTTGCCTTGAATATGTAGTAGTAGTAGTAGTAGTAGTAGTAGTAGTAGTAGTAGTAGTAGTAGTAGTAGTAGTAGTAGTAGTAGTAAGTGGCATCTATATGACACACACATTCATGACATCAACCCCTGTGACGTCCGGCCCGCCCTGGCATTTTCCCCCCGGAAAGCTCAGGGTCCTTCGGGGTATTGAAATATTGAAATTCTTTTATTGGGAAAAACCACTTGAGATACAGTATCTCGTTTTCGAGAGGGTCCCACATTTTACCAGAAAGTCCAGAACTTGTCTGCGCCCCGGCGCAGTCCCGTGCCCTTGTCACGCCGCCGCCCCCAGTCCTAAGAGGGGGGTAGGTACGTGTGTCGATCCAAAACATCGCAGAGGGCGCCACCACGACGAGCCTGGGAATAACAACCGCGTCAATTCTGCTCTTTATGTAAGAGGGGAAGACAGCGGTTTTCCCAGAGACCTCAACGTGAGTAAAAACAATTGGAAAATGTTCATGTAATAATTGGACTAAGGCCATGGTTACACTGGGGAATACAGCAACGTTTTAGTTTATTGCACTTTTATTGCACTTTCTTTGCTGAAAAAAAAATGCTACATTGGCTAAATGGCTCAGACGAGGCATTTAAAGATGGTGGATTGTTGATTTTTAGCAGGAAGTGTATTGGCACATTCAACTTTTCTGATTGGTTGAAAATGGCCTTCATGTTTGAACTACATCGCCACCTACTGCCACCTACTGCTTTGGCATTGTACTACATGTATATACATCACTGTGCTCAGGAGGCAAAAACGATGTCTAACTTGCCTGCCATTACGTTGCGTTCTGAAAAGCAAAACTGACCCCGAAAACTGGCCATAGTGTAACCGCAGCCTAAGTGACAAAACGGCCCAATAAACATTACTGATAGAGAGCAGAGCAGAAGAACAAATAGTGTCGACTGCATTGCATCACCTAGCTTTTAAAATGACAGCGGTCTGTAGCACAGGCCCTGAAACTCACAGATATGTCTCATGGCCAACATGGCCGGGGAAAATCCGTGTCCCACCTATCCTAATATGGTGTGGGAAACAGGGAAACCCCCCCCCCTCCCCCTCCCTGTGACGAGCTTTCTCTCTTAGCTCGTCAGGGAGACTGATAGGTAGAAAGGCACAACCTCTCCGCCTTGTCCACCCCTCTCAACACCTCACCCCAGATACGATGCAATAAAAAAGGCAGAGCCGTGACACCAGCCGCATAGCGCGCTACATGAAAGCACATATACCTGCTAGGGTAATAGCTTTACATCCTGTACGCCAGTCACAGCCGATAACCTCGTTTGTGTAAAAAGCGGGTTTTACTTCACGGCTCTGGCTTATGTGCCGCTGAGGCGCACCTGTCTGCCACAACCGTGGAGCCAGAAACGCCCCACGACGCACGGAGGAAGCCGCGACTGTGAAGCGCTGGTGGAGGTCAGAACGATAATCGTCTAAGCTCTCCGGTGGTGAAGACATTATCCTTTTCTTTTCCCGAAAATTTGCGAGAGAGAGAAAACAAAAGAACAATGTCAACGCAGCTCCTTTACCAACAACTACTTTTAGCACTAAACTTAAAGCGGTGCTATACACTTACTTCACGTGGTGAAAGTAGGGAAGGAGCTGGTAGTATGGCCATGACCCCGCTTATATATGAGCGGATGTGGGAGTGGTCAGGCAGGTGGGTGCGTGCACGTGGTTGAAAGTTTTCATGATAGTATATGATTAAAGGGATAGTTCCAATAGAGCAGAGCGCAAAGCCATAAATGAAATATAACTGTCCTGTTTCCCCTCGGCTTTCCCCTGTACTGCACTCCAGGTTAGAACTAGTGTTTGGACCCTTAGACTATGTTAGCTTGTAACAAGGTCCTTCACATGAAAAAGTTCCAGTACTAGCGCTCAGTACCATTTCTCCCCAGCATAATCATTGGTATCATTGAGGCCTGGAGGGGGTAACAGAGAAATCAGACAGACAGACAGACAGACAGACAGACAGACAGACAGACAGACAGACAGACAGACAGACAGACAGACAGACAGACAGACAGACAGACAGACAGACAGACAGACAGACAGACAGACAGACAGACAGACAGACAGACAGACAGACAGACAGACAGACAGACAGACAGACAGACAGACAGACAGACAGACAGACAGACAGACAGACAGACAGACAGACAGACAGACAGACAGACAGACAGACAGACAGACAGACAGACAGACAGACAGACAGACAGACAGACAGACAGACAGACAGACAGACAGACAGACAGACAGACAGACAGACAGACAGACAGACAGACAGACAGACAGACAGACAGACAGACAGACAGACAGACAGACAGACAGACAGACAGACAGACAGACAGACAGACAGACAGACAGACAGACAGACAGACAGACAGACAGACAGACAGACAGACAGACAGACAGACAGACAGACAGACAGACAGACAGACAGACAGACAGACAGACAGACAGACAGACAGACAGACAGACAGACAGACAGACAGACAGACAGACAGACAGACAGACAGACAGACAGACAGACAGACAGACAGACAGACAGACAGACAGACAGACAGACAGACAGACAGACAGACAGACAGACAGACAGACAGACAGACAGACAGACAGACAGACAGACAGACAGACAGACAGACAGACAGACAGACAGACAGACAGACAGACAGACAGACAGACAGACAGACAGACAGACAGACAGACAGACAGACAGACAGACAGACAGACAGACAGACAGACAGACAGACAGACAGACAGACAGACAGACAGACAGACAGACAGACAGACAGACAGACAGACAGACAGACAGACAGACAGACAGACAGACAGACAGACAGACAGACAGACAGACAGACAGACAGACAGACAGACAGACAGACAGACAGACAGACAGACAGACAGACAGACAGACAGACAGACAGACAGACAGACAGACAGACAGACAGACAGACAGACAGACAGACAGACAGACAGACAGACAGACAGACAGACAGACAGACAGACAGACAGACAGACAGACAGACAGACAGACAGACAGACAGACAGACAGACAGACAGACAGACAGACAGACAGACAGACAGACAGACAGACAGACAGACAGACAGACAGACAGACAGACAGACAGACAGACAGACAGACAGACAGACAGACAGACAGACAGACAGACAGACAGACAGACAGACAGACAGACAGACAGACAGACAGACAGACAGACAGACAGACAGACAGACAGACAGACAGACAGACAGACAGACAGACAGACAGACAGACAGACAGACAGACAGACAGACAGACAGACAGACAGACAGACAGACAGACAGACAGACAGACAGACAGACAGACAGACAGACAGACAGACAGACAGACAGACAGACAGACAGACAGACAGAGCAAGACAAACACAGAGAGGAGGAACGAGCAAGACGAACAGAGAGAGAGAGAAAGAGAGAGAGAGAGAGAGAGAGAGAGAGAGAGACAGACAGACAGACAGACAGACAGACAGACAGACAGACAGACAGACAGACAGACAGACAGACAGACAGACAGACAGACAGACAGACAGACAGACAGACAGACAGACAGACAGACAGACAGACAGACAGACAGACAGACAGACAGACAGACAGACAGACAGACAGACAGACAGACAGACAGACAGACAGACAGACAGACAGACAGACAGACAGACAGACAGACAGACAGACAGACAGACAGACAGACAGACAGACAGACAGACAGACAGACAGACAGACAGACAGACAGACAGACAGACAGACAGACAGACAGACAGACAGACAGACAGACAGACAGACAGACAGACAGACAGACAGACAGACAGACAGACAGACAGACAGACAGACAGACAGACAGACAGACAGACAGACAGACAGACAGACAGACAGACAGACAGACAGACAGACAGACAGACAGACAGACAGACAGACAGACAGACAGACAGACAGACAGACAGACAGACAGACAGACAGACAGACAGACAGACAGACAGACAGACAGACAGACAGACAGACAGACAGACAGACAGACAGACAGACAGACAGACAGACAGACAGACAGACAGACAGACAGACAGACAGACAGACAGACAGACAGACAGACAGACAGACAGACAGACAGACAGACAGACAGACAGACAGACAGACAGACAGACAGACAGACAGACAGACAGACAGACAGACAGACAGACAGACAGACAGACAGACAGACAGACAGACAGACAGACAGACAGACAGACAGACAGACAGACAGACAGACAGACAGACAGACAGACAGACAGACAGACAGACAGACAGACAGACAGACAGACAGACAGACAGACAGACAGACAGACAGACAGACAGACAGACAGACAGACAGACAGACAGACAGACAGACAGACAGACAGACAGACAGACAGACAGACAGACAGACAGACAGACAGACAGACAGACAGACAGACAGACAGACAGACAGACAGACAGACAGACAGACAGACAGACAGACAGACAGACAGACAGACAGACAGACAGACAGACAG
>NC_140181.1:85958514-85973514 GCF_963971535.1 Notolepis coatsorum | reverse complement strand
TGAACTCTCTCACTCACACACATATATACTCACTCACACACATACACACAGCACAACACCCAATTACATTTCACCAAAAAAGATACACCCTATCGTCTTGTTTCCATGGCAACTGTCCGTAGAGCAGTGTGAGGCAGCAGCAGGCGGTGGGGAGATTCAGCAGAGAGAGGTCTGTCACCTTCTCCTCCATAGAGAAACAACACACTGTACTGTACTACTGTACTCTCTCTCTCTTCCTGTATCTCTGTCTTTCCCTATCTCTCTCTCTAAGTATAATAATGACGAGTAAAAATTGTATATTGTATAGTACTGTACATAGGAACCAGTGCCCTCTCAGGAATTTAGCATGTGTATTTTTTTCATACACATCTTATGTCTTACCTGTTTTTTTTCTATGTCTATTTTATTATTGTATTATTGCACAAACGATGCAGGCATGACCATCCGCATTTCACTGTATGCCCTGGTATGTATGTGACAAATAAACCTCTTGATTCTTGATTCTTGATTCAATATAATTTTTTATTTTCTTACCTCATAACTAGATAATTATTTACATTTACATTTACATTTAATCATTTAGCTGACACTTTTATCCAAAGCCACTTACACTGCAGACAACAAGTCAGGAGGAGGGATACTTGCAGCTAAGGGTAAGTGGTATTGTTTGGCAGTGCCAAATTTGAGTGCCTCACTTTGGGTGCATAGTAGTATAGAGACATAGTAGCATAGTAGGTAGTAGTATAGGCATAGCCATAGTACATAGTAGATAGTAGTATAGACATAGTAGCATAGTAGGTAGTAGTATAGGCATAGTAGCATAGTATATAGTAGATAGTAGTATAGACATAGTACATAGTAGATAGTAGTATAGACATAGTAGTATAGTACGAGCTGATTGCCAACAGGTGCAGGACAAGCAAACTATCCTCAGGTGTGTGATGACGCCTGCTTGGCTCATCCCCGTTGGGAAGAGTGCACAGCCAGCCCAGACATAACACTACCCCCTCCCCCCCTCCACGGGAGCCACCTGGCAACCTGCCTGGCTTGTCGGGATGGGAACTGTGAAACTCGGTGAGCAGCGCAGGGTCCATGATGAGCTGGTGCGAGACCCAGCTACGTTCCTCTGGGCCGTACCCCTCCCAGTCCACCAGATACTGGAACCCCCGTCCTCTGCGCCGGACTTCCATAAGCCAGCGGACCTTCCACTGGGGATGCCCATCCACTATCTTGGGAGGGGGCGGATTGATCTTCATGGGGACTGGAAGCTTTAGACTCACCGCCGTGCGACTGAGCACCCTCCTGATCTCAAAGGGCGATGAACCGGGGGTTCAGCTTCTTGGCGGTGGATTGAAGCGGTTGAAGCGATCCTTGGAGGATAGCCACACCCTTTGCCCTGGTTGGTATGCCGGCGCTGGAGCCCGGCGTCGGTTGGCTCCCTGACTGGCACTCTCCGTCGCCCGGAGCAGAGCAGCCCTGGTGACCCCCCAGACGCGACGACACCGGTCCAGATGGGTCTCTACAGAGGGAACTGCCACTTCCGACTCTTGCGATGCGAAGAGAGGCGGTTGGTAGCCCAGGGACACCTCAAAACGCGAGAGGCCGGTGGCGGAACTGACCAGGGAGTTGATGGCATACTCGACCCAGGGGAGGAACCGGCTCCAGGAGGTAGGCTTCTTGGCGGCAACACACGGGAGAGCAGACTCCACGCTCTGGTTCATCCTCTCCGTCTGCCCATTAGTCTGTGGGTGATAACCAGAGGATAACAGAGGCCCCCAACCCCTTACAAAAAGCCTGCCATACCTGGGAGACAAACTGGGGCCCCCGGTCTGAGACGATGTCCTGGGGAAGGCCATGGAGGCGGAACACGTGGCTCGTCAGGAGGTCCGCCGTCTCAGGAGCCAATGGAAGCTTGGGGAGGGCCACCAGATGAACCCCCTTACTGAAATGATCCACCACTGTCAGGATGACCTGGGAGGCAGGCAGACCAGAGATGAAGTCCAACGCCACATGGGACCAGGGGCGGCTTGGAATGGGGAGTGGTTGCAGCAGGCCGACGGGTGCCTGGTAAGAGGCCTTGCTGCGGGCGCAGACTGTGCAGGCCATCACAAACTCCCTGATGTCGTTCCTCATGGTGGACCACCAGAACCGGTGAGCCAGGAAGGTGAAGGTGCGGTCGACACCTGGGTGGCAAGCAAAACGACTGGCGTGGCCCCACTGAAGAACCTGGAACCGGACAGAATCAGGGACGAACAGGCGACGACTGTTGAGGCGCTTGGTTGTGCGGATGAAAGTCAAGTTATTATGCTCAGTCCAGATGGTAAATGGCTGTTCTGCCCCCTCCAGCCAATGGCGCCACTCCTCCAAGGCAGCCACCACTGCCAACAGCTCCTGGTTCCCGATGTCATAGTTGGATGGACCTTCTGGTCTGACGCTGACCGCTGGGACAGGACAGCCCCCAACCCAGTGTCCGAAGCATCCACCTCCACGATGAATTGCCTCTTGGGGTCGGGTGGAGCATGACAGGGGCGGTGGTAAACCTCTCCTTGAGGGAATGGAACGCAGAGCGGGCAGCTGGGGGCCAGTTGAATGGCTGGAAGGGAGAGGTCAGCCTGGTGAGAGGTTCTGTGGAGCCTGTGGAGCATTTTTCCCCTATTGTTAGGTTTTAGTGAGTTTTTCCTTACCTTCGCGTGGGGTATGTCTGGGAGTGCTTGCATTCTATTATTTATTTGCATTTATTTAAAATTTGTTGGACCTTATGGTGTTCTTGTTTTGTTCTTGACTTATTGTTATGTTTTTTTTTTTTTTTTAATACTTTATTTCTCAGTTTACTAGACAAGAACAGACAAAACAAAAAGGAGGAGACAGAACAAAAATAAACAGACATAACAAAAAAAAAAGAAAAAAAAAAGGGACTGCCAGACAGGAAAATAAAATAACAGTGTGACTTAACTCAAAGCATTAAAGTGTGTTGTATAGCCAGGTGTTACAAGGTGCAGGTCAAACATGATATACAGGGGTGAGTCTCTGCAGAGTGCAGTTATTTGTCCTTCAGATAGTCAATGAATGGGCTCCATATGTCCGAAAACCTGTTGTGCTCTTTGGATCTGTAATAGCGGATCCTCTCCATCTGTATGATTGTGATCATTTCATTGAGCCATTTCTGGAAACACGGGGGTGTAGGTGATTTCCAATCGGTTAGAATCATTTTTTTTGCAGCTACCATGCCGAGCATTAGTGTCTGTTGTTCCTCCCTCGTGTACCTTAAGGCAGTCTCTGAACACCCAAAGAGTGCCAACTCTGGATCAGGGGGAATGTCCTTTCCATAGACCCTGGAAAACCACTGGAATATTTCACCCCAGAATTTTTGTAAATGAGGACAGAGCCAAAAGAGATGTGTTAGAGAGCCCTCTGCAACTTTACACCTGTCACATAATGGAGAAAGAGATGGATAAATTCTGTGTAGTTTGGTCTTTGAATAGTGGAGTCTATGGATGACTTTAAATTGAATCAATTTGTACCTAGCATTGATCGAGCAAGTTTGGATTCTAGTCAAACCTTCATTCCATATGTTCTCAGACACCTCTAGGTTCAACTCAGTGGACCAGGCATCTCTCAGATGGTCAGTGGACAGTTATGTTTCTTCTTGACTTGTTTAAAGAAGACATGTCCGGCCCATGGGGACATTAACGTGTGTTGTCGGGCCTTACAAATAAATTTGATTTGATTTGATTTGATTCTGCCACGCGGCTGTAGTTCCGGATGAACCTCCTGTAAAAGTTTGCACACCCAAGGAAGCTCTGTAGCTCCTTCCGAGATTTGGGCTCCGGCCACTCCACCACAGCCTGGATCCTGCGGGGGTCAGCTCGGGTCTGGCCACTCTCTACGATGAAGCCAAGGTAATCGACAGAATTGGAGTGGAACCGGCACTTCTCCTCCTTAAAGAAGAGCCGGTTGCGGAGGAGGCGTTCAAGTACCCAGCGGACATGATGGACATGCTCCTCGAGGGTCCTGGAGAAGATGAGAATGTCATCGAGGTAGACCACCACAAACTCATCAAGCATGACGCCTGGAATACCGCTGGGGCGTTGGTGAGGCCAAATGGCATTACCAGGTACTCATAATGACCCCGGGCGTCCTGAAGGGGAGTCTTCCACTCGTCCCCTCTCCGGATCCAGACCAGATGGTAGGCACTCCGGAGATCCAGCTTAGTGAAGACAGTAGCCTGGGTGAGCATAGTAGGTAGTAGTATAGGCATAGTAGCATAGTAGGTAGTAGTATAGACATAGTAGCATAGTAGGTAGTAGTATAGACATAGTAGCATAGTAGGTAGTAGTATAGGCATAGTAGCATAGTAGGTAGTAGTATAGGCATAGTAGCATAGTAGATATTAGTATAGACATAGTAGCATAGATAGGCATAGTAGTATAGACATAGTAGCATAGATAGGCATAGTAGTATGGTACATACAGTAGTAGATAGTTGTTGGAGCCGAAATAATTGATTGGATTTATTATGATTTATGTTATCGTTGATGGTTATATCTATGGAGGAAAATGAGTTGAATGTATGGAATATTGAAAGAAATTATTTATTGTTTTATATAAGTTATGCAAAGCAGGCAATATTATGCTATGGATAAATATGAGTTATGATTTGAGGGTTGATCTAGGTCTGGCTCCTTCTTTGGGTCAGCTATGCTAATACAGATTCAGGTAGGATCCTTCAATTAGGGGGACTGCTTTCACCGGGGAAAAAAGCCTGAAATGAAAAGGAAATACCTGGTTGGGAGACTGGGGAGCGGACACAGTTTTTCTACCGCAAATATAGATTCAAACCATTGTTTACTTTAATAGTTTTTTAAGGCAAAGTGGGCCAATTCTTTCTTTAAATCTTTTGTTAATAAATTCCTTTGTTAAATGTTGGACATTAAATTAATGTGTGCTCAGTATATTGCGGTATGTGATGATGACACAAGGGTAATAATTATTTGTATTTTCAGGCTGTATAGGCGCTGATACAGCCTGAAAATACAAATAATTATTACCCTCATGTCATCATCACATACCGATGTGATAGTAGTATAGACATAGTACATAGGTAGTAGTATAGGTATAGTAACATAGTTGAGCTTGGATGAGATAGTACAATCCCTTAGATAATTAGCACTTGGTATTGAATGGGGTAAGGGTAAAAGCTTCACTGGGGTCTTCCGGTGGGCACCCTCCTTCATTGGTGTTTCGTTGACAGGCCCACGACACCTGGCGTCCCAGGTGTGCCCCCCTCTGCCTTTACCCCTCAATGGTCATTTTGCAGCCCAGTTGGGGTCCTTTCTCTTGATCCATAGCCAGCTGCTGCTTCGTTCGGCAGCCTCTGACAGTCATTTGGCGGCTTGTCGGAACGCCTGTCCTTGCACTCCCATCCCCTAACCCTAACCCTAACCCTAACCCTAACCCTAACCCTAACCCTAACCATCTTGCCTATTTACTCAATGCAGCAATTCTTTTTCAGCAAAGCCTAATAAAAGTGCAATAAACAAAACGGATACATTCACTGTGTGTTCTGCCTGTCATTTGTTGATGAAACAAAACTAACATCAACACAAGTGACCACCAAGAGCGGATAGTTTAGTCTAAAAAAAAGATCGGTAGCATTGTTAGCTGCATGCTAACGTCAATGGAATTTGCCATTATAACAGTATAGCATTGTGGCTAGAAGCTAACGTTAGCTCACGCTACTTAGCCAGCACCAAACTGATGATATCGGGAGCTATCAGTAGTTAGATAACATTAGAGACAACGCTGTGTGTATTAAACAAAGGTGAATAGATGACTGGGCCATTTTGTTTAATGCTTGTTAAGTTGAAAGAGGAGCTTTGAGCTAACAGGGTTTGATAGCTAACACTAGCTCATGTTATCCAGTGGCAGTGCCAATCGGTAATGCTAGCAGAATGAATGGATGTAAACTTTATTTAACATATTGCATATGGGTACAATACAATACGGCTCAATACAAACAATTGTTAAGGGAATGCAGACTGTTGTAGCTTGGACTGGGGTCCTTATAACAATAACTTGACAACACATAGTAGCTGCAGCTATTTGGTTTGGGACAGCTCTGCTGTCACCGGAAGGGCACGCAGATGGTATCTACTGCGCATGGGAGTTTTCGCAACAACGGCTCCGTGCTGACTACACGGCTGTTGTCGGCGCGTTTTTTAGGGGTTCTCCAAAACGCAAACACAATTTAGCGTTTCAGCCGTATCCGCCAAAAAACGCCAAAAAACGTATTTCTGTGTAATAGGGACATCAAACGTATTCAAAAACGTATAAAAACGAGCCACAAAAACACTAGTCTAACCATGGCCTCAGGCAGCCAGAAGCTGCAGAGCGCAGGGATCTTGAGGGTGTGTAGTAATAGAAGATGCAGAGTGCAGGGGTCTTGAGGGTGTCTAGTTAGAAGATGCAGAGCGCAGGGGTCTGGAGGGTGTGTAGTTAGAAGATGCAGAGTGCAGGGGTCTTGAGGGTGTGTAGTTAGAAGATGCAGAGCGCAGGGGTCTTGAGGGTGTGTGTAGTTAGAAGATGCAGAGTGCAGGGGTCTTGAGGGTGTGTACTTGTAGTTAGAAGATGCAGAGTGCAGGGGTCTTGGGGGTGTCTAGTTATAGAAGATGCAGAGTGCAGGGGTCTGGAGGGTGTGTAGTTAGAAGATGCAGAGTGCAGGGGTCTTGAGGGTGTGTAGTTAGAAGATGCAGAGCGCAGGGGTCCTGAGGTTGTGTAGTTAGAAGATGCAGAGTGCAGGGGTCCTGAGGGGGTGTAGTTAGAAGATGCAGAGTGCAGGGGTCTTGAGGGTGTGTAGTTAGAAGATGCAGAGCGCAGGGGTCTTGAGGGTGTGAAGTTAGAGACCATTGACTGGTGGTAGGAGGGAGCCGCTCCCCTCATTGCACGGTGTGCCAGATCAAGGACCTTGAAGCGGATTTGTGCAGCAATGGGAGGGCAATGCAGCTCTCTGAAAAGTGGGGTGACGTGGAATGACTTTGGTAGATTGGAGATCAGGCGTTCTGTATGCGTTGAAGTGGCTTGGTGACGGTAGTCGGTAAACCAGCTAGACTGTTGATTACAGGAGGAGTTGGGTGGATCCTTCTCACCAAGCACCGAGAAGAATCTGGAGGTTCTGGTTATCATGTCATTCATAGCCACACTATTTATTTGATTGCATAGTCCCAAGACTATTTACCTTACAATATACTTATATTTCATATAGTGAAGACAATGGCTATTTATATTATCTGACAGACTAATATTAGAACATACTTTTCTAGAATACATTGCTTTTTCTTTTTTACAAAATAACATTAAATAATATAGTGACATCTGTGGTTTTATGTGTCCGAATTGACCTGCATATGTATATCTATGTTAGTAACCCCCCCCTAAAACCAAACTTTATTTCGTTAAAAATAACAAATCCAAAATGCCTGAAGGCTGTCTTTATGTCCTGGACATGTCTAGTGGCACTGGGGTCATTGTGATTCTCTTCTCTGTTTCTGCTCACAAGACATGAAGACCTCCCGCTGAGGTTCTGCCTCTTTAGGACCCATCTCCTCATCAGATGTGTCTTCATCATGACCTGGGATCCTAGTCAACATCCTCCTCATCCTCAGTTTCAGCTGCTCTCTCTCCTCCATGTCACTCTCACCGTCAGAGACGTAAACAGTGAATGTTTTTCTCGTGTTGCAATAGACGGATGCTGCTGCAGAGTGAAATTGACAAGAACTCAAACAAGTCTTATTTATAGAAAGCAACAAGTCTTATTTAGCAATGTTGCCAGGAGTCTGTGTTATTCCTGTGATGCTGTATGTGGGCATAATATTATGAAGGCGAGGAGCTGTGATGTCAGAGAAAGGGGTATTCTTTATGAGTGTGTGTGTGAGAGAGAGAGAGAGAGAGAGAGAGAGAGAGAGAGAGAGAGAGAGAGAGAGAGAGAGAGAGAGAGAGAGAGAGGGAACACACACACACACGCACACCAACCCATGAACACCTCTGATTGGCGGCGGTGCTCAATTAGAAGGCTGTCTCACACACACATAAAGAGAAGCCTCCACAGAAACCAGTCACTTAGCCATGCGATGACATGCATCTCCTCTCTTCTCCTCCTCTCTTCTCTACACTCCTCCTCTCCTCTCTTCTCCTCTTCTCTCTGCACTCCTCATCTCTATGGGGCGCCGATTGGCCTGTTGAATACAAGACACCACCTATCCAGTTATCCTGCGCGACCCAGTTGGTCCGTGCGCGCCGCCCAGTTGGTCCGTGTGTGCCGACCAGTTTTGGTCCGCGAGAGAGGCCCAGATGGGCCCAGATGGGTCCGCAGGCCCGCGTGCGGACCAAAACTGGGCGGCGTGGGATACCCAGTGACTTTATTATTTTATTTAAAATAATAAAGTGGTGTACTCCTGAATTTCCCCAAGGGGGTCAATAAAGGAATATCTTATCTTATCGTATCTTATCTTATGATTCACTTTCGCAATCAGGTCAGTCAGCCTTTGCGCATGTTCAATGATTCTTTCTCGCCTTCCCACACAGACAGAATGTTGGGAATGGCTAGAAGAATAGTTGATAGAATTCTTAACAACAACGAAATATTAACTTCAATAGATGCAGCACTATCGTCATCATCGTCATCATCAGTATCATCAACTAACATTACAATTTACAAGGACAGTAGAGGAGGAAGTTGGTGGCCCGTGGACCCATCTGGGCCTCTCTCACGGACCAAAACTGGGAGGCGTGCGGACCAACTGGATAGGTGGTGTCTTGTATTCGACAGGCTTTTGTCCCAATCGGCGCCTCATACATCTCCTCTCTGCACTCCTCCTCTCCTCTCTGCACTCCTCCTCTCCTCTCTGCACTCATCATCTCCTCTCTGCACTCCTCTCCTCTCCTCTCCTCTCCTCTCCTCTCCTCTCCTCTCCTCTCCTCTCCTCTCCTCTCCTCTCCTCTCCTCTCCTCTCCTCTCCTCTCCTCTCCTCTCCTCTCCTCTCCTCTCTGCACTCCTCTCCTCTCTGCACTCCCCCTCTCCTCTCCTCTCAGCACTCCTCCTCTCCTCTCTGCACTCCTATTCTCCTCTCTGCACTCCTCCTCTCCTCTCTGCACTCCCCCTCTCCTCTCCTCTCCTCTCTGCACTCCAGCCTCTCCTCTCTGCACTCCTATTCTCCTCTCTGCACTCCCCCTCTCCTCTCCTCTCTGCACTCCTCCTCTCCTCTCTGCACTCCTATTCTCCTCTCCTGAACTCCTCCTATCCTCTCTTCTCATCTTTCTGCACTCCCCCTCTCATCTCTGCACTCCTCCTCTCCTCTCTGCACTCCTCATCTCCTCTCTCACTCATCTCTGCATTCCCCCTCTCCTCTCTCACCCCTCTCCTCTCTGTACTCCCCCTCTCCTCTCTGCACTCCTCATCTCCTCTCTGCACTCCTCTCCTCTCTTCTCCTCTCCTTCTCCTCTCCTCCCTGCACTCCTCATCTCCTCTCTTCTCCTCCTCTCCTCTCCTCTCCTATCTGCAATCCTCCTCTCCTCTCTTCTCCTCCTCTCCCCTCCTCTCCTCTCTGCACTCCTCCTCTCATCTTTTCTCCTCTCCTCTCTGCACTCCTCATCTCCTCTCTCACTCCTCTCCTCTCTGCACTCCCCCTCTCCTCTCTGCACTCTCCTCTCCTCTCTTCTCCTCCTCTCTTATCTTATCCTCCTCTTCCCTCCTCTCTGCACTCCTCCTCTCCTCTCTTCTCCTCTCCTCTCTGCACTCCTCTCCTCTCTTCTCCTCCTCACATCCTCCACTTTGCTGTTCTCCTCCCGTGCATCTGTCCCCTCATTATGAGTGTGAGAAATGGTGCATCATTCTCTCTGCCTGTTCTGTAAATAGTCCTCAACCCTGAACCCCTTTAGCAAATAACAAAAGAGGCTCTTGTGCCAACGCACCTTTGAAATATAGATAGTATAGAACATAGAGGCAAATCCTCACACGATCACACAAAAAACATACCATTATCAACGTATGCTTGTGTATAGACACACAAAGCCCTCAAAACGTTTGACACCCTGCTGTTCCTGCACCTAGCCGTGTGGGGACTATTGTCCTCAATCACCTGCAGGGAGACAGAGACATGGCAACAATATAACAGCAAGGTACACAAAGCTGCTGTGATACAGCACCGCTGAGTGACAGAAAGATTGCAGATATTAGTCACAACAGGAGGGAACATTCCGGTAACCTCCTTCAAGTGCTCCTTCCCCCGCAGGCTCCATGAAGAGATCAGGAGATTGTTTATGGCTGTTATCCCGACCGGTTGGTCATCTGCACCTTTCTCTGCTGTTCAGAAGTCGCAGCTCATTATGTCACAGGAAGAACGGGTAGGAGGTTAGCCCTCGGCTTGTGTGTTCTCTCTCTCTCTCTCTCTCTCTCTCTCTCTCTCTCTCTCTCTCTCTCTCTCTCTCTCTCTCTCTCTCTCTCTCTCTCTCTCTCTCTCTCTCTCTCTCTCTCTCTCTCTCTCTCTCTCTCTCTCTCTCTCTCTCTCTCTCTCTCTCTCTCTGTGTGTGTGTGTGTGTGTGTGTTAGATTCATATTCAGATTATTTTATTGTCTCAGCTTTTTTAAATGTACGACTGTGGCAGACCAGCTGGCGTGGTACTGGAGGGCAGCTATGTCTCGGCCAAGGTACTGGGGCATATGCCCATATTAGGAAGTCTGAGGAGAGTGTGAATGTGTGTGTGTGTGTGTGTGTGTGTGTGTGTGTGTGTGTGTGTGTGTGTGTGTGTGTGTGTGTGTGTGTGTGTGTGTGTGGTGTGTGTGTGTGTGTGTGTGCGCGCGCGCGTGTGTGTGCTTGTGCGTGTGTCTGTGTGTGTGTGTCTGTCTGTGTGTGTGTCTGTGTGTGTGTCTGTCTGTGTGTGTGACTGTGTGTGTGTCTGTGTGCGTGTGTCTGTCTGTCTGTGTGTGCGCGTGTGTCTGTGTGTGTGTGTGTGTGTGTGTGTGTGTGTGTGTGTGTGTGTGTGTGTGTGTGTGTGTGTGTGTGTGTGTGTGTGTGTGTGTGTGTGTGTGTGTGTGTGTGTGTGTGTGTGTGTGTGTGTGTGTGTGTGTGTGTGTATGGTCCCATGGTCATACAGTCATCAGTGAAGCTCTCTAGGCGCAGTGGCCACATTTCTGCAGCCAGGTGTGAAACGTGCAGAAGGCCAGCTGTGTGCTCTGTGTGCTCCTTCTCTCTGCACTCCTCCTCTCCTCTCTTCTCTTCTCCTCCTCTCCTCTCTGCACTCCTTCTCTCTGCACTCCTCCTCTCCTCTCTTCTCTTCTCCTCCTCTCCTCTCTGCACTCCTTCTCTCTGCACTCGTCCTCTCTTATATTCTCCTTCTCTCTGCACTCCTCCTCTCCTTCTCTCTGCACTCCTCCTCTCCTCTCTTGTCTTCTCCTCCTCTCCTCTCTGCACTCCTTCTCTCTGCACTCCTCCTCTCCTCTCTTCTCTTCTCCTCCTCTCCTCTCTGCACTCCTTCTCTCTGCACTCCTCCTCTCCTCTCTTCTCTTCTCCTCCTCTCCTCTCTGCACTCCTTCATCTCTCTGCACTCCTCCTCTCCTCTCTTCTCTTCTCCTCCTCTCCTCTCTGCACTCCTTCTCTCTGCACTCCTCCTCTCCTCTCTTCCCCTCCTCTCCTCTCTGCACTCCTTCTCTCTGCACTCCTCCTCTCTTCTCTTCTCCTCCTCTCCTCTCTGCACTCCTTCTCTCCTGCACTCCTCCTCTCCTGTCTTCTTTTCTCCTCCTCTCCTCTCTGCACTCCTTCTCTCTGCACTCCTCCTCCTCTCTTCTCTTCTCCTCCTGTCCTCTCTGCACTCCTTCTCTCTGCACTCCTCCTCTCTTCTCTTCTCCTCCTCTCCTCTCTGCACTCCTTCTCTCTGCACTCCTCCTCTCCTCGCTTCTCTTCTCCTCCTCTCCTCTCTGCACTCCTTCTCTCTGCACTCCTCCTCTCCTCCTCTTCTCTTCTCCTCCTCTCCTCTCTGCACTCCTTCTCTCTGCACTCCTCCTCTCTTCTCTTCTCTCCTCTCCTCTCTGCACTCCTTCTCTCTGCACTCATCCTCTCATCTCTTCTCTTCTCCTCCTCTCCTCTCTGCACTCCTTCTCTCTGCACTACTCCTCTCCTCTCTTCTCTTCTCCTCCTCTCCTCTCTGCACTCCTTCTCTCTGCACTCCTCCTCTCCTCTCTTCTCTTCTCCTCCTGTCCTCTCTGCACTCCTTCTCTCTGCACTCCTCCTCTCTGTCTCTTCTCCTCCTCTCCTCTCTGCACTCCTTCTCTCTGCACTCTCCTCTCCTCTCTTCTCTTCTCCTCCTCTCCTCTCTGCACTCCTTCTCTCTGCACTCCTCCTCTCCTCTCTTCTCTTCTCCTCCTCTCCTCTCTGCACTCCTTCTCTCTGCACTCCTCCTCTCTTATCTTCTCCTCTCTCCTCTCTGCACTCCTTCTCTCTGCACTCCTCCTCTCCTCTCTTCTCTTCTCCTCCTCTCCTCTCTGCACTCCTTCTCTCTGCACTCCTCCTCTCCACTCTTCTCTTCTCCTCCTCTCCCTCTCTGCACTCCTCCTCTCTTATCTTCTCCTCCTCTCCTCTCTGCATTCCTTCTTTCTGCACTCCTCCTCTATCCTCTCTTCTCTTCTCCTCCTCTCCTCTCTGCACTCCCTTCTCTCTGCACTCCTCCTCTCCTCTCTTTCTCTTCTCCTCCTCTCCTCTCTGCACTCCTTCTCTCTGCACTCCTCCTCTCCTCTCTTCTCTTCTCCTCCTCTCCTCTCTGCACTCCTTCTCTCTGCACTCCCTCCTCTCCTCTCTTCTCTTCTCCTCCTCTCCTCTCTGCACTCCTTCTCTCTGCACTCCTCCTCTCCTCTCTTCTCTTCTCCTCCTCTCCTCTCTGCACTCCTTCTCTCTGCACTCCCTCCTCTCCTCTCTTCTCCTCCTCTCTCTCTGCACTCCTTCTCTCTGCACTCCTCCTCTCTTCTCTTCTCCTCCTCTCCTCTCTGCACTCCTTCTCTCTGCACTCCTCCTCTCCTCTCTTCTTTTCTCCTCCTCTCCTCTCTGCACTCCTTCTCTCTGCACTCCTCCTCTCCTCTCTTCTCTTCTCCTCCTCTCCTCTCTGCACTCCTTCTCTCTGCACTCCTCCTCTCTTATCTTCTCCTCCTCTCCTCTCTGCAACTCCTTCTCTCTGCACTCCTCCTCTCCTCTCTTGTCTTCTCCTCCTCTCCTCTCTGCACTCCTTCTCTCTGCACTCCTCCTCTCCTCTCTTCTCTTCTCCTCCTCTCCTCTCTGCACTCCTTCTCTCTGCACTCCTCCTCTCCTCTCTTCTCTTCTCCTCCTCTCCTCTCTGCACTCCTTCTCTCTGCAACTCCTCCTCTCCTCTCTTCTCCTCCTCTCCTCTCTCCACTCCTTCTCTCTGCACTCCTCCTCTCCTCTCTTCCCCTCCTCTCCTCTCTGCACCTCCTTCTCTCTGCACTCCTCCTCTCTTCTCTTCCTCCTCCTCTCCTCTCTGCACTCCTTCTCCTCTGCACTCCTCCTCTCCTCTCTTCTTTTCTCCTCCTCTCCTCTCTGCACTCCTTCTCTCTGCACTCCTCCTCTCCTCTCTTCTCTTATCCTCCTGTCCTCTCTGCACTCCTTCTCTCTGCACTCCTCCTCTCTTCTCTTCTCCTCCTCTCCTCTCTGCACCTCCTTCTCTCTGCACTCCTCCTCTCCTCTCTTCTCTTCTCCTCCTCTCCTCTCTGCACTCCTTCTCTCTGCACTCCTCCTCTCCTCTCTTCTCTTCTCCTCCTCTCCTCTCTGCACTCCTTCTCTCTGCACTCCTCCTCTCTTCTCTTCTCCTCCTCTCCTCTCTGCACTCCTTCTCTCTGCACTCCTCCTCTCCTCTCTTCTCTTCTCCTCCTCTCCTCTCTGCACTCCTTCTCTCTGCACTCCTCCTCTCTTATATTCTCCTCCTCTCCTCTCTGCACTCCTTCTCTCTGCACTCCTCCTCTCCTCTCTTCTCTTTTCCTCCTCTCCTCTCTGCACTCCTTCTCTCTGCACTCCTCCTCTCCTCTCTTCTCTTATCCTCCTCTCCTCTCTGCACTCCTTCTCTCTGCACTCCTCCTCTCCTCTCTTCTCTTCTCCTCCTCTCCTCTCTGCACTCCTCCTCTCTTATCTTCTCCTCCTCTCCTCTCTGCATTCCTCTCTCTGCACTCCTCCTCTCCTCTCTTCTCTTCTCCTCCTCCTCCTCTCTGCACTCCTTCTCTCTGCACTCCTCCTCTCCTCTCCTTCTCTTCTCCTCCTCTCCTCTCTGCACTCCTTCTCTCTGCACTCCTCCTCTCCTCTCTTCTCTTCTCCTCACTCTCCTCTCTGCACTCCTTCTCTCTGCACTCCTCCTCTCCTCTCTTCTCTTTCTCCTCCTCCTCACTCTCTGCACTCCTTCTCTCTGCACTCCTCCTCTCCCTCTCTTCTCTTCTCCTCCTCTCCTCTCTGCACTCCTTCTCTCTGCACTCCTCCTCTCCTCTCTTCCCCTCCTCTCCTCTCTGCACTCCTTCTCTCTGCACTCCTCCTCTCTTCTCTTCTCCTCCTCTCCTCTCTGCACTCCTTCTCTCTGCACTCCTCCTCTCCTCTCTTCTTTTCTCCTCCTCTCCTCTCTGCACTCCTTCTCTCTGCACTCCTACTCTCCTCTCTTCCTCTTCTTCTCCTCTCCTCTCTGCACTCCTGTCTCTCTGCACTCCTCCTCTCTTCTCTTCTCCTCCTCTCCTCTCTGCACTCCTTCTCTCTGCACTCCTCCTCTCCTCTCTTCTCTTCTCCTCCTCTCCTCTCTGCACTCTTCTCTCTGCACTCCTCCTCTCCTCTCTTCTCTTCTCCTCCTCTCCGCTCTTCTCCTCCTCTCCTCTCTGCACTCCTCCTCTCCTCTCTTCTCCTCCTCTCCTATATTCTCCTCCTCTCCTCTCTGCACCTCCTCCTCTCCGCTCTTCTCCTCCTCTCCTCTCT
>NC_140181.1:85947957-85958314 GCF_963971535.1 Notolepis coatsorum | reverse complement strand
CCTCTCCTCTCTGCACTCCTCCTCTCCTTTCTGAACTCCTCCCTCCTCTCTTCTCATCTCCTCTCTGCACTCCTCCTCTCTTCTCCTCCTCTCCTCTCTTCTCCTCCTCTCCTCTCTGCACTCCTCCTCTCATCTTGAGGAGCAGCTCCACAACCAGTCAAGCAGACGGCCCTGCGTGGTCCTTCTGTGCAGGAGCCTCGCAGCATTCCTTGGAATTCCATATGTCCTATTTTAGCAATTTGCCATTTCTGTTCTGCGTCTTTGATGTGAGGAAGGCTTTGTTTGTGTTGCTCTTCTCGGCTCGGAGAACAAAAGCCAACGCTGACGACGCAAACCTGAGTGGCCATTCATGTTGTGGCAGAGGAGTAATCCGGTAATCGCTATCTGTTCAACAGAGCCGTTGCAGGAGGAGGGTGTGTGAGTGTGTGTGTGTGAGTGTGTGTGTGTGTGTGTGTGTGTGTGTGTGTGTGTGTGTGTGTGTGTGTGTGTGTGTGTGTGTGTGTGTGTGTGTGTGTGTGTGTGTGTGTGTGTGTGTGTGTGTGTGTGTGCGTGTGTGTGTGTGTGTGTGTGTGTGTGTGTGTGTGTGTGTTTGCTTGTAGGTACGTAAGAGTGTGTCTTTGTGTTGCATTTAAATGTGTGCCTCTGTGTGTGCGAGTGCATTTGTGTGTCTATGTGTGTGTGCTGTATGTACTTAATGTATGTGTCTATGTATTTGTGTGTGCATGTGTGAGTGTGTTTGTGTGTGAAGGCTGCAAGCTAATTCAGATGAGAGGCTGCATTGGTTATCGGTATTGAACACGCGCCACTATTTGTGCGCGAGCCTTTGTTTGAGGCTGTGCTGTATAGTAATGAGAGGCTCTGTCGCCTCCGCGTGCGGAGAGGAGGAGAGGAGACAGGCTCAGAGACAGCACACACACACACACACACACACACACACACACACACACGCACATTCTTGTACGCACGCACACACACACGCGCGCACACACACACACACACACACACACACACACACACACACACACAGACACACACACACACACACACACACACACACACACACACACACACACACACACACACACACACACACCACACACACACACACACACACACACACACACACACACACACACACACCAACCCCCACTGCCCCAATCATGGCCCCTGCCTCCCTAAACGCCACCTCAATAGTACATAAATTTGCTTCGAACAGCAGTATGGTTCTGCTTTCTTTTGCTCCACGCTATATATTTATTTCAATTATCTGTTTTTTTCCGTCACTTTATGGTCAAATAACGATGTGATGTTTGAAACGATTGGTTTGTTACGTGGGCCGACAGACACAGGTGAACGCAACAGATAAATCAAGTACAATTCCGTTTGGTTAGAGATAATGCAGTGTTCGTCTTATTTGGTGAATATTCTACGAGCTGACTGTTAATACTATGGTTAGAGATAATGCAGTGTTCGTCTTATTTTGTGAATATACTACAAGCTGACTGGTAATACTATGGTTAGAGATAATGCAGTGTTTGTCTTATTTGGTGAATATTCTACGAGCTGACTGGTAATACTATGGTTAGAGATAATGCAGTGTTCGTCTTATTTGGTGAATATACTACAAGCTGACTGGTAATACTATAGTTAGAGATAATGCAGTGTTCGTCTTATTTGGTGAATATACTACAAGCTGACTACTCCCCTAGACACAGTCTGGTGGAGGGATATACCAGACCTGAAAGTCTGGGCAAACGTTCAAATTGCGTCACGTAACCCGGACCATCAACAAATTAATCTTAACTATATTCATAGGACATACTGACTCCTATAAGATTGAACAGAATGGGACTTAAACAAGACTCCAGATGTTCCTTATGTACAAATGGTGATGAGGGTACATTTATGCACATGTACTGGGACTGCCCACCAGTTAAGATATTCTGGAAAGAAGAGTCCCAGCAATTATCAAATTTCTTAATTCTGAATATACCTGTACCCCTCTGTATTGCTGTTGAATGATGTTTTTGAGTTTGCAGTCCCTATACAGCTAAAGAGATTAGTTTTATCTGGTATCACAGCGGCTAAAAAGCTGATAGCATCACGATGGTTTCAACCGGAAAAAATTGTCGGAAGGTATGGATTCTTACATATCTCGATGTGATTTATCTAGAAATATCTACAGCAAGAATTTTAGGTGTCAGTGAAACCAAAATTGCAATGTGGTTAGAAGTGGTGGAGAGAATAAAAGCTAGCATATGAATTGTAGTGCCTGGTTAGGAGCGAATGATAATGGATGGATTATCCAAGTGGGCCGGGGGGGGGAGCGAGCGAGAGCATATGTATGTAGGGTATTAGATAGCAAGTATTAGGTGTATATCTCGTATACTACATTTATTTAAATGGTGATTTCATTGGACGTGTACTGTTAATTAATGCTTGTATATTAGGGATGCTCGATATTGGCTTTTTTACCGATACCGATATTCCGATATTGTCCAACTCTTAATTTCCGATACCGATATCAACCGATATCAACCGATACCGATATATGCAGGGTTCCCCCCCCCCCAAAAAACTGAATAATTTCAGGTAACTAATAATTTCACTTGATATATATATAACAAATATTGTTATTGTTTTTTTCTTTTTTTAAACCGATACCGATATTTTCCGATATCACATTTTACTGCCGATATCGGCCGATAATATTGGTTGGCCGATAATATCGGACATCCCTATTGTATATCTAATTTTATGTTATGTTTAAAAAATAATAAAAAAAAAACACAACTACAAGCTGACTGGTAATACTATAGTTAGAGATAATGCATAGTTCGTCTTATTTGGTGAATATACTACAAGCTGACTGGTAATGCTATGGTACTCCAGTGTCCCCTCCCTCTCTGTGCCCTGGGTGTGAGAGAGTGCTGGGATTGGAAACGTTCATTACATATCAAAGTTATTATATATATATATATATATATATATATATATATATATATATATATATATATATATTAGTGCTGTCAAACGATTCAAATATTTAACTCGATTAATCGCATGATTGTCCATAGTTAACTCGCAATTAATCGCAAATTAATCGATTTTTTTTTTTTTTTTTTTACCTTAAACAGATCTTTTTCAAGTTCCAAGTTTTAATACTCTTATCAACATGCGAGTCAACAAATGCTTGCTTTGTGCAGCCATTTAACACAAAAGGATGACCCTCATGCATTGCAAATTTGCATCAAATTCAAAACAGAGTGATGCACAAAATAACTTAAAAGAAAATAATAATTAAAACAATGAATAAAGTGTGCATGAAATAATAGGGGAAAGAAAACGCTAGGAACTTGTTACATTCACACACACAAGGGCTGATTAATCACACACACCCCTCTCTCCCTCACACACACACTCTCTAGCTCTTTTTCTCTTTTGCCCCTTCCTCATCTCTCTCACCCCCCTCTCTCTATATCTCACACACACACACACACACACACACACACACACACACACACACACACACACACACACACACACACACACACACACACACACACACACACACACATACACATACACACACACACACACACACACACACACAACACACACACACACACTTCAGAAACAAACATAGTATCAATGAGAGCATCAATAATACACCTGAGTGAAGTCTAGTAAAAAAAAAAAAAAAAAAAAAAAATTTTTTTTTAGTTAATCTTGAGTTAAAAAAATTAGTGGCACTAATAGAATCGGGAGTTAACGCGATATTAACGCGATATATTTGACAGCCTTAATATATATATATATATATATATATATATATATATATATATATATATATATATATATATATATATATATATATATATATATATATATATATATATATATATATATATATATACGCAACATGTCAATGTGATGAATAAGGTTCATGAAAACCACTTCTCCATCTAGACCAGGGGTGGGCAATTATTTTTCCAGGGGCCGAATGAGCAACTGAAAATATGTTGGGGGGCGGGGCCAAATTCCAAACTCAATTATGCATAATATACATTTTATTTCTATATAAAAAGCAGTAAATAGCATTGTTTTGACCCCTGGTAAGAGTGTATGTTATTATTTGGCAATTAAAAGGTGAGGCTAGCTTTCAAAATATTATTTATTCAAATAGAATTTATTTCCAAAATGATAAACAAAATGTGAAACATTCATAACAAAGGGCATTTTGAGTTTCATATACTATTGAAACAAGGATTTTCTTAGCTTTCTAAAGACATCACATCATCTTATAGCAAAAATAAACAAGACATGTCACTGAACTGTGTAAAGAAAAGTGTCCCAGTTTTGTAGCCTTTTTTACTTTACATGCCTATATTAAACATTTAATGTTTTCAGAACTGTGCAAAAAAAAGAAAAAAATATATCAAGTGTCCCATTTCACTTTCCATTTCCATTTCCACATTTTAGTGTTCTTCAGTTTCATTCAGTTTCATTCAGTGTGAGAAATCCAGTCTCTGTTGAGCTTTAACAAGTCCATCAAAGTCAGGTTGCATGTCTGAGGTGGAGATGTGAAGCACAGCTGCCAGATGTTCATCAGTGAGAGAGGATCTGTACCATGACTTGGTAAACGTCATGACTGAGAATGTCTGTTCACATATGTAGGTGGATCCAAAGAGAACCAACATCTTCTGAGCATGTCTCCTAAGCGTATATTGTGCGTGTGAATGTTGACATGAAATAAAAATTAAAAAAATAAAAAAATAAAAAATTATTATCATGTAATCTTTCGCGGGCCGGTCAGAATCATCCCACAATCGTACAATGCCCAGGTCTGATCTAGACTGATATATCTGGCACGAGGGTCGGGGGGCGCAGGGAGGGGAATGGGCAGAGGAGAGGAGGAGAGAGGAGGGAGGTAGAGAGGTAGAAGAGGGATAGAGAGCCGGTGCGACCTTAGTGACCGGGGAGTGGGGGGGGGGGGGGGGGGGGTGCTAAATGAAGGTAGCTGCAGGAAGGAGGGGAGTGAGAGAGAGGGGGGGGGAGGCCGTGAGACACACAACTTTGAGCCGTGTTCTCCAGCCATTCAGGGCCGACCTTGTAATCAAAGAGAGTTAAAAAGCAATTAACTGGGACAATTATAGCGGCGAGAGGAGGCTGAATGGTTGGCCAAGTAAAGCAGTGTGTCATTGAATGGAGATTAATTGCTGAGGGGAATATTCCAAGGTCTTTATTTGATGCCTCTAGAAGTGGAAGGTGTCGCGCCACACAACACTCTCCAGGACGATCAGGGAGTCTCCCTTTGCTCTGCGTCAGGGCGATGCACCGACACACGCTCTTCACACTTTGATCGTGTGGGTATTGTGGTACAGTAGCAGGGCGGGAAGGCTGTGACAGTGGCTCGGGAGGTAGAGCAGTCGTCTGGTGCTTCTCCCGGGCAGCATGTCGAATTGTCCCCGAGCAAGACACTTAACCCCTAACTGCTCTCGATGAGCAGGTCGGCACCTTGCACGGTCGCCTTCGCCGTCGGTGTGTGTGAATTACTAAATTGTAAAGCACTTTGGATAAAAGCTGTTATATAAATGCACCATTTACCATTTATAATAATCAGTAAATACTTAATGATAATGAGATAAGATACACGTTATTATTAATAGCTCCACATTAGCGACACATGGTGGCATGGTGGTGTAGCGGCTAACACCTCACAGCAAGAAGGTCCTGGGTTCGATTCCCACTTGGGGACCAGGTTGATGGGTTGCCAGGTACCCAGGTGGAATATCTCCCGGGCCTTTCTGTGTGGAGCTTGCATGTTCTCCCTGTGCTCTCAATGGTTTCCCCTCCAGATAAAGAGATAAACCCAATGGAAAAACACGCAGAACAGATTGCTAATGCTGTCTAGTCCCTGACGAAGACGGACAGGAGGACTTGGATTGGTCTCCGGGCGCGGCCCCATGCCGCAACCCATATCTGCTCCCGGCTGCCCTTGGGGGGAAGAACAACGGGATGGGTCAAGCGCATCGGCGACCCAAAAAAATAAATGCATGTGTATGTTCCTATGTGTCGCCCATCGCATGTGTGTGTCGCTGCATAACTACGTTGCAATGTATGCTACGAATAATGCTCTTCAAGTCCAGTTTAATTATTTATAATTAATAATTAACATGGCAATGGTTGGCAATAAAATAACATGCAAATTGTTGTTAACCTCACAACATCATGCAAAATATATATTCATACACCTATACAACATTATTTCGTCATGGCTGGTTTTCTTTATGTTATTTTGAACTTGGCACAGTGAGTGATGAGAGTTCTGTGAAGACCAATCCCCTCTCTCACCTCAGCCTATCAAATCGCTGTTTCCCGTCACTCCGAGATGCAATTGGGTAAATCTCTCTGTCTAAATGCACCGCAATGTAAAACCCAGATGCCAAAGCCTGCTTTTGGGAAATCCACGAGTGACTCTTGGGAAATAAGCCAATCTGATTATACCATATAACAAGCTTTTCAGCAGGAGCGACTAATGCAGAGAGGAAAAGATGAAGAGGGCTATGATGTGGGAGAGGGATCCTGACGGGGACCTTGATGTGCGCTGGCCATAGGGGGCTGGGACGTCCTCGTGGCCTGGCGTTGACCAAGACGGACACAGCGGGGCAAGGAGTTAATATGTGTGCGGCATTAGGAGACCAGCGTTTACACAATATTGAACATTACTGAATAATAAATTAACTCATTAATTTCCTCATTTACATTACTCCCTCCCCCCCTTTCTCCCCCCCCCTCTTTTCTCTATTCACACACACACACACACGCACGCACGTACGCACGCACGCACGCACGCGCGCACGCGCACACACACACACACACACACACACACATACACACACACACACACACACACACACACACACACACACACACACACACACACACACACACACACACACACACTTACACAAACACACACACAAACACACACACAGCATTTCTACAAGAAGTGACTACAATAAGAAATATACTCAACGCTGCCCCCTTTTTGATTTCCTTACAGAAATAATTGTGGCAACATAAATTGATCGTCAAATTCTATCACGATATACAAACACCCCCCCCCTCCCACACACACACACACACACACACACACACACACACACACACACACAACACAAATAATGGCATGTTTTTTCCCTAACTAACGTCACCTATCCATACCTCAACATGCAAGAAGATGGTCCAGAATGATTGAGGTTGTGTTTTTTCTCCAGTTGAGAGACAGTCGGCCCAATTAAAAGAGAAGAGACGGGGTCTTCGATTTCCCCTCCTTTTCTGGATTAATTAGAGAGAGAGAGAGAGAGAGAGAGAGAGAGAGAGAGAGAGAGAGAGAGAGAGAGAGAGAGAGAGAGAGAGAGAGAGAGAGAGAGAGAGAGAGAGAGAGAGAGGAGAGACTTGAATGGAGGTACAGAACACAGTGCTCAGACTAGTTATCAGTGAAGGCCAGCCAGGCTGCCGTCTCACTCGGCCTCACACTCAGTCAACTATGAACAAACAGTACAGAGAACCCTGTCACACGCACACACACACACACACACACACACACACACACACACACACACACACACACACACACACCTACACACACACACACACACACACACACACACACACACACACACACACACACACACACACACACACACACATGCACACACTTAAAAACATGCATTAGAAATTGCACACACATACACACACATGCACAAATAATTGCACAGACACACGTGTACTTGCGTACACACGCACACACACGGTTAGACTGGTATGGTCCTTTACCATTAAATAGGCCTGTGCTTATTTATTTTACACACACACACGCACGCACGCAGACACACACACACACACACACACACACACACACACACACACACACACACACACACACACACACACACACACACACACACACACACACACACGCACACACGCACACACATCATGTAGCTATGCAACCAGACACAATCTCTTTCCCACATGTAGCCTACTCATACATAAGTTACTCTCCATCCTAGTATTAGCACTGGAGTCACACCGTTTCCTTAGACGACCAGTTACTACACGTCACTGTCCATTGTCAACATTAGCCACATCGTTTACATAAACCATTTACAGAAAATGCTTTATTTTTTAGATACTGTGTTTGTTTACGTTTTGTCCATATTCAATCAATGTTACAGAATGTACCTGGAAATGTGTGTTAACATTGGCTACATGTAAAACTCACTATATCATTAAAAGCTTCTCTTCAAGCTAAAGTTGAGTTCTAAATGCAACACTTAAGCTTAAGGAACTATTTTTCCAGGCATATTAAAACATGTCTCAACTGCTCCCTTGTGTTGTGACTGATGGGTCAGAGGGCAAGTATAAATGGAGGTCAATGATTGGCTGAAAGTTACACCTCACGTGTAAATTTGATTGTGAATTTGTAAACAGGAAGTTGGACTCTCACTCTGCTGGAAAGTTAGAAGAAGCTGGATGTAGGAAGAATAGAATCGTGTGTTGCTGGTTCAAGGCTGTGATAGTTTTACACACAGACTAAAGTTCAAGTTTTGTCTTATTTGTCACATAAGCTACTTGTACATAATGTACATTTCAGTGAAATGCTTGGTTATGTATGAGCCCCTGAGAATGTGCTTCATACAGTAAAAAAGTTAAAAGAATAAAGTCCAAACACTATACAAAATATACAAACTAAAGTACAACCTAAAGTACAAAATGAAGTACAAAATGCAAACAATGAGGTACAAAATGCAAACTTTTTAAAATGCAAAAATGCAAAAAGAGAGCAAATTATCACAGTTTCACACACAATCCCAAATGTCAACGTCTGATTGCCATTCAATAACCCTGCAGGCTACAATCCCAGTTACAGCCTTTACATGTATGTTGGACTTGTGATTGTCCGGAATCGGCAAGCTACAAACCACATCTCAAACCTGGCTCCGTCTTCTCATGATCCACCAAAGTCACCCGGTCTGATGCTGCCGGCAACGCCAACACAGCAAGCTCACCGTCTGCCGTAACACTGGCACCACGTCAGGAGATCTACACACTGTATACACAGATATCTACTAAAGTACACATTGTATACACAGATATCTACTAAAGCACACACTGTATACACTGATATCTACTAAAGTACACATTGTATATATATATATACACTGAGATCTACTAAAGTACACACTGTATACACAGAGATCTACTAAAGTACACATTGTATACACAGATATCTACTAAAGCACACACTGTATACACTGATATCTACTAAAGTACACATTGTATATATATATATACACTGAGATCTACTAAAGTACACACTGTATACACAGAGATCTACTAAACTAAAGTACACACTGTATACACAGAGATCTACTAAAGTACACATTGTATACACAGAGATCTACTAAAGTACACACTGTATACACAGAGATCTACTAAAGTACACATTGTATACACTGAGATCTTCTAAAGTACACATTGTATACACTGATATCTACTAAAGTACACACTGTATACACAGAGATCTACTAAAGTACACACTGTATACACAGAGATCTACTAAAGTACACATTGTATACACTGATATCTACTAAAGTACACACTGTATACACTGAGATCTACTAAAGTACACACTGTATACACTGAGATCTACTAAAGTACACACTGTATACACTTATCTACACAACATGTTGAAGACAGGGGAAACCTCTGCTAGTGGCGAGAAGTCAAAATTAGACGGTATATGACGGTATATTAAACCCTTATGTGGTGTTATGGTCTCCAGCGACCCGTTTCAAGGTTATAATATGTAATAACTACCATGTAGTTGATTTTATTAGAACAAGGCTTTGTGATATCCTCCACAACACATATATAAGCACAGCAAAACTATGTTTCACCATTTTGAAAATTCTGAAGGTATCTGCAGAAAAAAAGTACGACTGTGGTGTTACTGTAGGTTCATTCTTGACCCGTCAAGGTAAAACTATACTATAAAAATACTAAATATAAATAAATAAAATAATAATAAATATACTAAACTTTTTTCAGAAGTTATATTCTAATATTGTTCTATTATAGTCAGAAAACATTATTATCTATGGGTTTCACATTTAGTATATTATGATTAAACAACCTCATTTTCATAAAAAATACAAATTAAAAATGTATGTGTCTCGGGGACCATACAATCAAATTACAATGGGATTATATGGTTATGAATGCATATAATGTTAGTTAGGATATAGTATTAACTATATTGAGTGATACTCCTTTATTTTTAGTGGTC
>NC_140181.1:85905457-85942957 GCF_963971535.1 Notolepis coatsorum | reverse complement strand
TGTGGGAAGGCTGGCAGCCTAAGTCAGGCTTAGTAGCCTCTCCAACTAGAACGGTGTCACATGAAACAACAGCACCTCTCATAGCATCCTTCCCACACTCATCCTCCAATTCGTTCGTGGCCTCAGCCACCGTACAGGCTGGGAAGACCTTGAGACACTGCGCTGCCATATCATCTCCCGTCACATGCTTCTCCGGCACGCATGTCAACTCTGGTTTCACCACCGGGCCTAACACAAAGCCACAATCAAGAGAATCATTATGCAGAGGTACATCCACAGTGTGCTTTCCAAAATTCTCAACAGGTACACATTTTAATTCAACAAAGAATGTGTCACTAAGTGTAATGTCCCAAGTCGAAGTATCAACAACATCACTTTTGTCCTTTGACATTTCTCGTGCCACAGCACACACAGGAAACACTCCTGGATGTTTCTGTGCCAGCTCATTAGAGACCTCAGAAACCACAGGAATGGGAGTTACAACCGGAGTAGCCAACACTTTGTCAAAAGCCAAATCATTCCCTAGAATGAAGGACACCCCCTTTATGGGAATGTGAGAACATACCCCCACAACAACATTGCCTGATACTAAGGGAGAATTGAGCGTGACCTCATGCAAAGGTGCATCCACAAATCCACCCCCAAAGCCCCGAACAACGACACCGGAATGCAAAGAAGAGTTTTCTGAAAACGGCAAAACCCCCTCCAGAATGAGGGACTGAAAAGCACCGGTATCTCTCTGTGAAGTGCCACAGAACAAGTGACACTTTTGGAAATTGACATCCTGATTCGTTCCAATATAGCCGTATATACCTATTTTTCACATGTAATTATATGCTTCATTATTCAATTATTCAATTGACGATGGACAATGACCTCCCAGGATGGCAGAGTGGGTGTGAAGTGCCACAGATCAACAAGTGACACTCTTGGAAATTGACATCCTGATTCGTATAATATGACCAGTATAATCTTTTATAGACTTTAAAAACTGAACTCTGGAGGATAATGAAATGCTGGCTCTACTTATAAAAATGGAAATGAGCCTTTAATGTCTGAAGAAAAGGTGCCTGTTGTCTGTGGGAACAGGCCCGAAATAGGGAGTCAACCTGGCAGCAGGGCCTCTTCCCGGAGCTCTCCGACCGGTTAACCCTTTGTGGGGTCTGAATGAGATGAAAAGTGAAGGGACTTTCCACAGCAGAGACAATGGGAGTCTGTTCCAGCAAAAACGTTACAATTACTTTTCGAGTTACGGCCTAGTGGAGTAGAAAGGGAGGAGAGCCAGTCCCCACGTACCGTGCACTGACTGGCTGGTGAAATGACATCACGGTGACAGCGCTGTATTTGGACCAATAAGCAGAAGAGATCTGGGGCCCTTTATAAAGGGCAACTGGCCAGATCACAGGCAGATTTTACAGGACTTTTTTGAGAGATGAAGATGCTGCTGCCAGACACGGGGCACAAGCCGTGCGAGATGAGATGTTCTGTTTTGTGCTTATTTTAACTGAATTGGAAATTTTCCACTTCAGTCTCTTCTTGTAACTAGCCTTTTCTAATTAAAAATACCTCTCTATAAATATATCCTTTGTATCCTTTCTTCTGACCAGACGGCCGGGTAAGCATTGAAATGTGTTCTGCATTGTAACTTCACCCTTTGCGTTTTGATTAATGATGTAAAAACTTTAGAAGTGGGGCTTTATCCATACGGAGGCCTAAAGAGAAATATGTCAACCACGCGGTCCAGTAATGTGCCTGATTTATGATGTAAAAAACCTCATGAGTGTGGCTTTCCCCAGACGGAGTAGAAGGAGAAATAGGATTATGCATTAAGGACTAAAGGGGGGTTCTGTAAGCCTGGTTTTATCAAGTAATGCCATACAGTGGTAATACGTGTAACGGATAAGGGAAATGGACCTCATCTGAACAAAGAGAGTCCTTCCCAGTGCAAATAAAATAAAAGATTCCGCAACTTCAATCACTCGACCTAAGGTCGATGACTGACGGGGGTCGGGACGGTGCATTCGCTGTCTCTTGTCGGTCAGTAGTAACAACAACATTTTGTAGACTCGTTTGGTTCTGCATGTCAACCACTTCGCAGTAATACGGCCAACCGAGTAGAATAAAGCAAAATAGAATAAAGTAAATATACCCCGCAACTCTAATCAATCAACTGTATGACTGGAGGGGACGGGGGGGTGCCTGTGTGTGAGCCGAGGTCGGCTGAGTTTAAGCCCTGAAGTTTATAGACACAATTGAGTCCTAGACGTCCCAAACTTCGCAGGACGCTGCTTGAAGCTGGGGTGTTTGGACCAATGAGTTATGGGCTAATCAATCTGACCTCGGTTTACGACTCGTACTTAACATGGCGTCCCTGGCGATGTGCATTTATACTAACCAAAATAGGTGCTAAACGGCCGAAGAAGACAGGACTACTGTCAAAAGCCTCTGGAGTAAAATTAAATTACAGATTTGGCAAAAATTAAAGTAGAAAGCTCTACTGGCGACTCGAGTGGAAGGCTCTACTCGGGGATATCACAAATGAATAGAAAGCTCTATCTTTGTGATTAAAGCAACGTTTACTCACAACTAAAGGGTAACATAATGTTTATAGAGCTCTGGGGGGAGTTACAAGTGCAACATAATTTCGTGCTTTGCCCACAGGAAGCGAACTGGCCCTACCCAAGACGAGAGCCAACTAGCCGCAAGTTCACTGAATGTTCACTGACCAGACGGACGGGAAGTGAACTGGCCCTAGCCAGACGGAAGCTAACTAGCTCGCCATCAGCCAACAAGCCAGTGCCAACACCCATGAGCTGGCCCTAGCCAGACGGAAGCTAACTAGCTCACCATCGGCTAACAAGCCAGTACTAACACCCATGAGCTGGCCCTAGCCAGACGGAAGCTAACCAAAGATACTGTTTGTAAGGAGGAGAGACTGTATGTGAAGCGAAGTCAAAACGACCGTTCACAGAAAGGCGAACTGGATGGCTCCCTAGCCCAAAGATACTGTATGCAAGGAGGAGAGACTGTATGTGAAGCGAAGTCAAAACGACCGTTCACAGAAAGGCGAACTGGATGGCTCCCTAGCCCAAAGATACTGTATGCAAGGAGGAGAGACTGTATGTGAAGCGAAGTCAAAACGACCGTTCACAGAAAGGCGAACTGGATGGCTCCCTAGCCCAAAGATACTGTATGCAAGGAGGAGAGACTGTATGTGAAGCGAAGTCAAAACGACCGTTCACAGAAAGGCGAACTGGATGGCTCCCTAGCCCAAAGATACTGTATGCAAGGAGGAGAGACTGTATGTGAAGCGAAGTCAAAACGACCGTTCACAGAAAGGCGAACTGGATGGCTCCCTAGCCCAAAGATACTGTTTGTAAGGAGGAGAGACTGTATGTGAAGCGAAGTCAAAACGACCGTTCACAGAAAGGCGAACTGGATGGCTCCCTAGCCCAAAGATACTGTATGCAAGGAGGAGAGACTGTATGTGAAGCGAAGTCAAAATGACCATTCACAGAAAGGCGAACTGGATGGCTCCCTAGCCCAAAGATACTGTATGCAAGGAGGAGAGACTGTATGTGAAGCGAAGTCAAAACGACCGTTCACAGAAAGGTGAACTGGATGGCTCCCTAGCCCAAAGATACTGTTTGTAAGGAGGAGAGACTGTATGTAAAGCGAAGTCAAAACGACCATTCACAGAAAGGCGAACTGGATGGCTCCCTAGCCCAAAGATACATTATGCAAGGAGGAGAGACTGTATGTGAAGCGAAGTCAAAACGACCGTTCACAGAAAGGCGAACTGGATGGCTCCCTAGCCCAAAGATACTGTATGCAAGGAGGAGAGACTGTATGTGAATCGAAGTCAAAACGACCGTTCACAGAAAGGCGAACTGGATGGCTCCCTAGCCCAAAGATACTGTTTGTAAGGAGGAGAGACTGTATGTGAAGCGAAGTCAAAACGACCGTTCACAGAAAGGCGAACTGGATGGCTCCCTAGCCCAAAGATACTGTATGCAAGGAGGAGAGACTGTATGTGAAGCGAAGTCAAAACGACCGTTCACAGAAAGGCGAACTGGAGAGCCAACTACCCAAAGCTACGGTATGTGAGGAGAAGCCAAAACGGCCGTTCACAGGACTACAAGCTAACTAGCACGACATCGGCTAACAAGCCAGTGCTAACACCCATGAGCTGGCCCTAGCCAGACGGAAGCTAACTAGCTCACCATCGGCTAACAAGCCAGTACTAACACCCATGAGCTGGCCCTAGCCAGACGGAAGCTAACTAGCTCGCCATCAGCCAACAAGCCAGTGCTAACACCCATGAGCTGGCCCTAGCCAGACGAGAGCCAACTAGCTCACCACAGGCTAACAAAGCCAGGAGCTAACAGCAGGCGAAGTAGCCGGAGCTAGCGACCAATGCTAGCTCAGGAGGAGCTGGCACAACCAAAGCTAGCACAAGAGAAGCTAGTTCGCATGTTGAGACATCTCAAAAGACTGGAGATCCCCGAAAGGGCCTCAATGGCGCAACGGATGGAAAGAGGAGTAAGGACCCCCGGTCAAGATCCAGGGGATAACATGGTGGAGAGACTGATCCCACAGGTGCGAGACGGGAGCATGTCTCTCAGTGTTGCAGCCGAATCAGTCATGAATGGAACACCCATGCAGGGATCATGCTTACTGCTTGAAAAGCTATTCGGAGGAGTCCCAGGGGGTAACCTACTGGCAGCCCGATGCGCAGCATGGTCACAAGACCAGCTACGTATCGAGTGTAGGCTGTATGACCAAGTCATAATGCTATCTGACAAAGGGGGGGCCTCCCAGGAGCCTCCCCCGAAAACAACCAAGGAGAGAACAAGGAAAAAGGATCCTTCCGGCATCGAATACCTCTCTGCAGACGACTGGGGGGCATTAACCCCAGAACAGCAAGCAGAGACGAGGGCAAGAAGGGAGGAATCCAAATCCCGGAAGAAGAATTACATATACCTACCTCCAGACGAGTGGGCCGCACTAACCCCAGAACAGCAAGCAGAGGTGAGGACAACAAGGGAGGAATTCAAATCCCGGAAGCAGAGATGAGGGCAACAAAGGGAGAAATTACCTTCTGGGGCCCTGACACATGACACTCAAGCAAGTGCAAACTGCACTTGACATACCGCTCATCTGTCAAGAGGAATAATATATAGTGTTGTTGTCATTTAGGAAGAAACATAACATGGAATACTACATGCATTTTGTATATATTTTAAGTATAATATGTAAAGATGTCCGTCCTTGCTCTAAACCCAGAGTAAAGTAAAGTGAATTTGTAATCTATTTCATTCAGAAGGGATTTCCTGACAGCAACCATTTGGTAGGTTAGCACCCTACCAACCATATCAGCTGCATGAGATGTACACTCACCAGCGCCTATGGGTAACAAATTGAGACTCTGCAAACTCTCATCAAGCTTAGCACCTTGACGCGGGGGGACAGAGCGAGCATCAGGGTCTCTGTATCCGACAGGCCTATCAGATTTGTGGAGACTTGGAAGCCTCAGCATACAGGACGCTGTGGTGCTTAGGCGGCCAAGTCACTGGTTTATAGGTCTGTCAAAACGGATTGGAGGTTCTGGGGCTTAGAACATGAGTTCAAGTGAGTTGGGCTGTATACTAATTAAATAGGTATCAACAGCCGAAAGAATATTAACTGAAATAACTGCTGTCAGGTGTCTCTGGAGTAGAATTAGTTACAGATTTGAGTCAACCTTACTCAAGATTGGTCTTATCGGCAGAACCTCTCCAACCAAGACTCTTCCTAATGTTCGAGATCTGGAACAATGGTGACGTAGATGGTCTGCAGAGCGCAGCAGACAGCCAAAAGTAAATTGGTAAAAAATCTATCAGGAACAAGAGAGGGTTGATAAGTAACGACTTGAAGTAGCGGTTACTCATGACTAAAAAGTTACGTAATGTTTTCTTACAGTCAAAAACGTAGAAGGTTCTACTCAAAGAAAGAATCACACTTAAAGTATATTTTTGTGATTGCAGTGAAAGATCACTCATGACTAAAAAGTTACGTAATGTTTTCTTACAGTCAAAAACGTAGAAGGTTCTACTCAAAGAAAGAATCACACTTAAAGTATATTTTTGTGATTACGGTAAAAAGGTTTACTCATGACTTGAAGTAACTAAATGCTTACTTAAAGTCAGAACTTAAGTAGAAAAAACTCTACTTTGTGAATAGCAGGCTGAAATAGCCATTGCGAATAGCAGGCTGAAATAGCCATTGCGAATAGCAGGCTGAAATAGCCATTGCGAGCAGGCTGAAATAGCCATTGCGAATAGGAGCGAATAGCAGGCTAACTAGCCATTGCTAACAGGACGAGGCTACTCACATGAACAGACAGGTATATGATAACCTTGGACATGCCGGAAGTAAGAGGATGTTGGTATACCTGAGAACTAACAACATTCTCATACCTAAAGCCAAACAAAGAGCGATAACAGTCCGAAAGGCCTGTGAACAATGTGCGCTGGTAAAGGTGCGCTGGTAAAGGGACAAAACCTGAACCAGTGCCACACTCTTAGACGGGGGGGGGGGGCTGTCCCCCGGAGTCAGCGGACGACGCAGCGGATGGCAAGAAGGAATATACTGACTCAGGTCAGAAATCGGAACTGGAGGAAGACCGGGATAGGTCAAGCTCCAGAGCATCCTCAAGGTCCTCATCTAGACCTCCCAGACCTCCCAGACCTCCCAGACCTCCCAGACCTCCCAGACCTCCTAGACCTCCCAGACCGGACAGAGAGACATTGGCCTGGACCCAGGTTACAGGGCGACGAGAGCCCTGAATGGACCTGAAAGAGAGAAAAGAAATGAGTCCTCTGTGGACTGTATCTGTGATGTCCTGCGAGGCCTACGGACAGGGTCACACGATAGGTCAAGCTCCAGAGCATCCTCAAGGTCCTCATCTAGACCTCCCAGACCTCCCAGACCTCCCAGACCTCCCAGACCTCCCAGACCTCCTAGACCTCCTAGACCGGACAGAGAGACATCGGCCTGGACCCAGGTTACAGGGCGACGAGAGCCCTGAATGGACCTGAAAGAGAGAAAAGAAATGAGTCCTCTGTGGACTGTATCTGTTATGTCCTGCGAGGCCTACGGACAGGGTCACACGACCAGGCCAACCACACTTCAATAGAGGACTGCTGCTACAATTCTCGGGGACCCGTGGGGGTCGCCCGAGAAGTGACAAATCAACCTACCTCAAACTATGGGAGAGATCCAAGAGGTCAGAGGGGGCGACCCCAAGATGACCAAGATGACCAAGATGACCAAGATGACCACGATGAACAAGGTACCAAGATGGCAGAGGGGGTGTGGAGAGTCACAGCCACGTGACCCCACAATCACCATCTCGTCCCCCAGTACAGACGCTATTAAGACAATGGAAAATGACCGCCCAGGATGACAGAGTGGGTGTGAAGTGCCACAGAACAAGTGACACTTTTGGAAATTGACATCCTGATTCGTTCCAATATAGCCGTATATACCTATTTTTCACATGTAATTATATGCTTCATTATTCAATTATTCAATTGACGATGGACAATGACCTCCCAGGATGGCAGAGTGGGTGTGAAGTGCCACAGATCAACAAGTGACACTCTTGGAAATTGACATCCTGATTCGTATAATATGACCAGTATAATCTTTTATAGACTTTAAAAACTGAACTCTGGAGGATAATGAAATGCTGGCTCTACTTATAAAAATGGAAATGAGCCTTTAATGTCTGAAGAAAAGGTGCCTGTTGTCTGTGGGAACAGGCCCGAAATAGGGAGTCAACCTGGCAGCAGGGCCTCTTCCCGGAGCTCTCCGACCGGTTAACCCTTTGTGGGGTCTGAATGAGATGAAAAGTGAAGGGACTTTCCACAGCAGAGACAATGGGAGTCTGTTCCAGCAAAAACGTTACAATTACTTTTCGAGTTACGGCCTAGTGGAGTAGAAAGGGAGGAGAGCCAGTCCCCACGTACCGTGCACTGACTGGCTGGTGAAATGACATCACGGTGACAGCGCTGTATTTGGACCAATAAGCAGAAGAGATCTGGGGCCCTTTATAAAGGGCAACTGGCCAGATCACAGGCAGATTTTACAGGACTTTTTTGAGAGATGAAGATGCTGCTGCCAGACACGGGGCACAAGCCGTGCGAGATGAGATGTTCTGTTTTGTGCTTATTTTAACTGAATTGGAAATTTTCCACTTCAGTCTCTTCTTGTAACTAGCCTTTTCTAATTAAAAATACCTCTCTATAAATATATCCTTTGTATCCTTTCTTCTGACCAGACGGCCGGGTAAGCATTGAAATGTGTTCTGCATTGTAACTTCACCCTTTGCGTTTTGATTAATGATGTAAAAACTTTAGAAGTGGGGCTTTATCCATACGGAGGCCTAAAGAGAAATATGTCAACCACGCGGTCCAGTAATGTGCCTGATTTATGATGTAAAAAACCTCATGAGTGTGGCTTTCCCCAGACGGAGTAGAAGGAGAAATAGGATTATGCATTAAGGACTAAAGGGGGGTTCTGTAAGCCTGGTTTTATCAAGTAATGCCATACAGTGGTAATACGTGTAACGGATAAGGGAAATGGACCTCATCTGAACAAAGAGAGTCCTTCCCAGTGCAAATAAAATAAAAGATTCCGCAACTTCAATCACTCGACCTAAGGTCGATGACTGACGGGGGTCGGGACGGTGCATTCGCTGTCTCTTGTCGGTCAGTAGTAACAACAACATTTTGTAGACTCGTTTGGTTCTGCATGTCAACCACTTCGCAGTAATACGGCCAACCGAGTAGAATAAAGCAAAATAGAATAAAGTAAATATACCCCGCAACTCTAATCAATCAACTGTATGACTGGAGGGGACGGGGGGGTGCCTGTGTGTGAGCCGAGGTCGGCTGAGTTTAAGCCCTGAAGTTTATAGACACAATTGAGTCCTAGACGTCCCAAACTTCGCAGGACGCTGCTTGAAGCTGGGGTGTTTGGACCAATGAGTTATGGGCTAATCAATCTGACCTCGGTTTACGACTCGTACTTAACATGGCGTCCCTGGCGATGTGCATTTATACTAACCAAAATAGGTGCTAAACGGCTGAAGAAGACAGGACTACTGTCAAAAGCCTCTGGAGTAAAATTAAATTACAGATTTGGCAAAAATTAAAGTAGAAAGCTCTACTGGCGACTCGAGTGGAAGGCTCTACTCGGGGATATCACAAATGAATAGAAAGCTCTATCTTTGTGATTAAAGCAACGTTTACTCACAACTAAAGGGTAACATAATGTTTATAGAGCTCTGGGGGGAGTTACAAGTGCAACATAATTTCGTGCTTTGCCCACAGGAAGCGAACTGGCCCTACCCAAGACGAGAGCCAACTAGCCGCAAGTTCACTGAATGTTCACTGACCAGACGGACGGGAAGTGAACTGGCCCTAGCCAGACGGAAGCTAACTAGCTCGCCATCAGCCAACAAGCCAGTGCCAACACCCATGAGCTGGCCCTAGCCAGACGGAAGCTAACTAGCTCACCATCGGCTAACAAGCCAGTACTAACACCCATGAGCTGGCCCTAGCCAGACGGAAGCTAACCAAAGATACTGTTTGTAAGGAGGAGAGACTGTATGTGAAGCGAAGTCAAAACGACCGTTCACAGAAAGGCGAACTGGATGGCTCCCTAGCCCAAAGATACTGTATGCAAGGAGGAGAGACTGTATGTGAAGCGAAGTCAAAACGACCGTTCACAGAAAGGCGAACTGGATGGCTCCCTAGCCCAAAGATACTGTATGCAAGGAGGAGAGACTGTATGTGAAGCGAAGTCAAAACGACCGTTCACAGAAAGGCGAACTGGATGGCTCCCTAGCCCAAAGATACTGTATGCAAGGAGGAGAGACTGTATGTGAAGCGAAGTCAAAACGACCGTTCACAGAAAGGCGAACTGGATGGCTCCCTAGCCCAAAGATACTGTATGCAAGGAGGAGAGACTGTATGTGAAGCGAAGTCAAAACGACCGTTCACAGAAAGGCGAACTGGATGGCTCCCTAGCCCAAAGATACTGTTTGTAAGGAGGAGAGACTGTATGTGAAGCGAAGTCAAAACGACCGTTCACAGAAAGGCGAACTGGATGGCTCCCTAGCCCAAAGATACTGTATGCAAGGAGGAGAGACTGTATGTGAAGCGAAGTCAAAATGACCATTCACAGAAAGGCGAACTGGATGGCTCCCTAGCCCAAAGATACTGTATGCAAGGAGGAGAGACTGTATGTGAAGCGAAGTCAAAACGACCGTTCACAGAAAGGTGAACTGGATGGCTCCCTAGCCCAAAGATACTGTTTGTAAGGAGGAGAGACTGTATGTAAAGCGAAGTCAAAACGACCATTCACAGAAAGGCGAACTGGATGGCTCCCTAGCCCAAAGATACATTATGCAAGGAGGAGAGACTGTATGTGAAGCGAAGTCAAAACGACCGTTCACAGAAAGGCGAACTGGATGGCTCCCTAGCCCAAAGATACTGTATGCAAGGAGGAGAGACTGTATGTGAATCGAAGTCAAAACGACCGTTCACAGAAAGGCGAACTGGATGGCTCCCTAGCCCAAAGATACTGTTTGTAAGGAGGAGAGACTGTATGTGAAGCGAAGTCAAAACGACCGTTCACAGAAAGGCGAACTGGATGGCTCCCTAGCCCAAAGATACTGTATGCAAGGAGGAGAGACTGTATGTGAAGCGAAGTCAAAACGACCGTTCACAGAAAGGCGAACTGGAGAGCCAACTACCCAAAGCTACGGTATGTGAGGAGAAGCCAAAACGGCCGTTCACAGGACTACAAGCTAACTAGCACGACATCGGCTAACAAGCCAGTGCTAACACCCATGAGCTGGCCCTAGCCAGACGGAAGCTAACTAGCTCACCATCGGCTAACAAGCCAGTACTAACACCCATGAGCTGGCCCTAGCCAGACGGAAGCTAACTAGCTCGCCATCAGCCAACAAGCCAGTGCTAACACCCATGAGCTGGCCCTAGCCAGACGAGAGCCAACTAGCTCACCACAGGCTAACAAAGCCAGGAGCTAACAGCAGGCGAAGTAGCCGGAGCTAGCGACCAATGCTAGCTCAGGAGGAGCTGGCACAACCAAAGCTAGCACAAGAGAAGCTAGTTCGCATGTTGAGACATCTCAAAAGACTGGAGATCCCCGAAAGGGCCTCAATGGCGCAACGGATGGAAAGAGGAGTAAGGACCCCCGGTCAAGATCCAGGGGATAACATGGTGGAGAGACTGATCCCACAGGTGCGAGACGGGAGCATGTCTCTCAGTGTTGCAGCCGAATCAGTCATGAATGGAACACCCATGCAGGGATCATGCTTACTGCTTGAAAAGCTATTCGGAGGAGTCCCAGGGGGTAACCTACTGGCAGCCCGATGCGCAGCATGGTCACAAGACCAGCTACGTATCGAGTGTAGGCTGTATGACCAAGTCATAATGCTATCTGACAAAGGGGGGGCCTCCCAGGAGCCTCCCCCGAAAACAACCAAGGAGAGAACAAGGAAAAAGGATCCTTCCGGCATCGAATACCTCTCTGCAGACGACTGGGGGGCATTAACCCCAGAACAGCAAGCAGAGACGAGGGCAAGAAGGGAGGAATCCAAATCCCGGAAGAAGAATTACATATACCTACCTCCAGACGAGTGGGCCGCACTAACCCCAGAACAGCAAGCAGAGGTGAGGACAACAAGGGAGGAATTCAAATCCCGGAAGCAGAGATGAGGGCAACAAAGGGAGAAATTACCTTCTGGGGCCCTGACACATGACACTCAAGCAAGTGCAAACTGCACTTGACATACCGCTCATCTGTCAAGAGGAATAATATATAGTGTTGTTGTCATTTAGGAAGAAACATAACATGGAATACTACATGCATTTTGTATATATTTTAAGTATAATATGTAAAGATGTCCGTCCTTGCTCTAAACCCAGAGTAAAGTAAAGTGAATTTGTAATCTATTTCATTCAGAAGGGATTTCCTGACAGCAACCATTTGGTAGGTTAGCACCCTACCAACCATATCAGCTGCATGAGATGTACACTCACCAGCGCCTATGGGTAACAAATTGAGACTCTGCAAACTCTCATCAAGCTTAGCACCTTGACGCGGGGGGACAGAGCGAGCATCAGGGTCTCTGTATCCGACAGGCCTATCAGATTTGTGGAGACTTGGAAGCCTCAGCATACAGGACGCTGTGGTGCTTAGGCGGCCAAGTCACTGGTTTATAGGTCTGTCAAAACGGATTGGAGGTTCTGGGGCTTAGAACATGAGTTCAAGTGAGTTGGGCTGTATACTAATTAAATAGGTATCAACAGCCGAAAGAATATTAACTGAAATAACTGCTGTCAGGTGTCTCTGGAGTAGAATTAGTTACAGATTTGAGTCAACCTTACTCAAGATTGGTCTTATCGGCAGAACCTCTCCAACCAAGACTCTTCCTAATGTTCGAGATCTGGAACAATGGTGACGTAGATGGTCTGCAGAGCGCAGCAGACAGCCAAAAGTAAATTGGTAAAAAATCTATCAGGAACAAGAGAGGGTTGATAAGTAACGACTTGAAGTAGCGGTTACTCATGACTAAAAAGTTACGTAATGTTTTCTTACAGTCAAAAACGTAGAAGGTTCTACTCAAAGAAAGAATCACACTTAAAGTATATTTTTGTGATTGCAGTGAAAGATCACTCATGACTAAAAAGTTACGTAATGTTTTCTTACAGTCAAAAACGTAGAAGGTTCTACTCAAAGAAAGAATCACACTTAAAGTATATTTTTGTGATTACGGTAAAAAGGTTTACTCATGACTTGAAGTAACTAAATGCTTACTTAAAGTCAGAACTTAAGTAGAAAAAACTCTACTTTGTGAATAGCAGGCTGAAATAGCCATTGCGAATAGCAGGCTGAAATAGCCATTGCGAATAGCAGGCTGAAATAGCCATTGCGAGCAGGCTGAAATAGCCATTGCGAATAGGAGCGAATAGCAGGCTAACTAGCCATTGCTAACAGGACGAGGCTACTCACATGAACAGACAGGTATATGATAACCTTGGACATGCCGGAAGTAAGAGGATGTTGGTATACCTGAGAACTAACAACATTCTCATACCTAAAGCCAAACAAAGAGCGATAACAGTCCGAAAGGCCTGTGAACAATGTGCGCTGGTAAAGGTGCGCTGGTAAAGGGACAAAACCTGAACCAGTGCCACACTCTTAGACGGGGGGGGGGGGCTGTCCCCCGGAGTCAGCGGACGACGCAGCGGATGGCAAGAAGGAATATACTGACTCAGGTCAGAAATCGGAACTGGAGGAAGACCGGGATAGGTCAAGCTCCAGAGCATCCTCAAGGTCCTCATCTAGACCTCCCAGACCTCCCAGACCTCCCAGACCTCCCAGACCTCCCAGACCTCCTAGACCTCCCAGACCGGACAGAGAGACATTGGCCTGGACCCAGGTTACAGGGCGACGAGAGCCCTGAATGGACCTGAAAGAGAGAAAAGAAATGAGTCCTCTGTGGACTGTATCTGTGATGTCCTGCGAGGCCTACGGACAGGGTCACACGATAGGTCAAGCTCCAGAGCATCCTCAAGGTCCTCATCTAGACCTCCCAGACCTCCCAGACCTCCCAGACCTCCCAGACCTCCCAGACCTCCTAGACCTCCTAGACCGGACAGAGAGACATCGGCCTGGACCCAGGTTACAGGGCGACGAGAGCCCTGAATGGACCTGAAAGAGAGAAAAGAAATGAGTCCTCTGTGGACTGTATCTGTTATGTCCTGCGAGGCCTACGGACAGGGTCACACGACCAGGCCAACCACACTTCAATAGAGGACTGCTGCTACAATTCTCGGGGACCCGTGGGGGTCGCCCGAGAAGTGACAAATCAACCTACCTCAAACTATGGGAGAGATCCAAGAGGTCAGAGGGGGCGACCCCAAGATGACCAAGATGACCAAGATGACCAAGATGACCACGATGAACAAGGTACCAAGATGGCAGAGGGGGTGTGGAGAGTCACAGCCACGTGACCCCACAATCACCATCTCGTCCCCCAGTACAGACGCTATTAAGACAATGGAAAATGACCGCCCAGGATGACAGAGTGGGTGTGAAGTGCCACAGAACAAGTGACACTTTTGGAAATTGACATCCTGATTCGTTCCAATATAGCCGTATATACCTATTTTTCACATGTAATTATATGCTTCATTATTCAATTATTCAATTGACGATGGACAATGACCTCCCAGGATGGCAGAGTGGGTGTGAAGTGCCACAGATCAACAAGTGACACTCTTGGAAATTGACATCCTGATTCGTATAATATGACCAGTATAATCTTTTATAGACTTTAAAAACTGAACTCTGGAGGATAATGAAATGCTGGCTCTACTTATAAAAATGGAAATGAGCCTTTAATGTCTGAAGAAAAGGTGCCTGTTGTCTGTGGGAACAGGCCCGAAATAGGGAGTCAACCTGGCAGCAGGGCCTCTTCCCGGAGCTCTCCGACCGGTTAACCCTTTGTGGGGTCTGAATGAGATGAAAAGTGAAGGGACTTTCCACAGCAGAGACAATGGGAGTCTGTTCCAGCAAAAACGTTACAATTACTTTTCGAGTTACGGCCTAGTGGAGTAGAAAGGGAGGAGAGCCAGTCCCCACGTACCGTGCACTGACTGGCTGGTGAAATGACATCACGGTGACAGCGCTGTATTTGGACCAATAAGCAGAAGAGATCTGGGGCCCTTTATAAAGGGCAACTGGCCAGATCACAGGCAGATTTTACAGGACTTTTTTGAGAGATGAAGATGCTGCTGCCAGACACGGGGCACAAGCCGTGCGAGATGAGATGTTCTGTTTTGTGCTTATTTTAACTGAATTGGAAATTTTCCACTTCAGTCTCTTCTTGTAACTAGCCTTTTCTAATTAAAAATACCTCTCTATAAATATATCCTTTGTATCCTTTCTTCTGACCAGACGGCCGGGTAAGCATTGAAATGTGTTCTGCATTGTAACTTCACCCTTTGCGTTTTGATTAATGATGTAAAAACTTTAGAAGTGGGGCTTTATCCATACGGAGGCCTAAAGAGAAATATGTCAACCACGCGGTCCAGTAATGTGCCTGATTTATGATGTAAAAAACCTCATGAGTGTGGCTTTCCCCAGACGGAGTAGAAGGAGAAATAGGATTATGCATTAAGGACTAAAGGGGGGTTCTGTAAGCCTGGTTTTATCAAGTAATGCCATACAGTGGTAATACGTGTAACGGATAAGGGAAATGGACCTCATCTGAACAAAGAGAGTCCTTCCCAGTGCAAATAAAATAAAAGATTCCGCAACTTCAATCACTCGACCTAAGGTCGATGACTGACGGGGGTCGGGACGGTGCATTCGCTGTCTCTTGTCGGTCAGTAGTAACAACAACATTTTGTAGACTCGTTTGGTTCTGCATGTCAACCACTTCGCAGTAATACGGCCAACCGAGTAGAATAAAGCAAAATAGAATAAAGTAAATATACCCCGCAACTCTAATCAATCAACTGTATGACTGGAGGGGACGGGGGGGTGCCTGTGTGTGAGCCGAGGTCGGCTGAGTTTAAGCCCTGAAGTTTATAGACACAATTGAGTCCTAGACGTCCCAAACTTCGCAGGACGCTGCTTGAAGCTGGGGTGTTTGGACCAATGAGTTATGGGCTAATCAATCTGACCTCGGTTTACGACTCGTACTTAACACTCTCCAAATTGTTATAGCCTGTTTGGACTCTAGTGCATTAGTCAGGGAAACAAATCCATTCATCATAAACCTTGAGGAACCCTCAAGCTCTTTGTCCACACGTTTGATACTTCCCCCATCCCCATCTAACGTTGGCATAGGCGTTCTGCATATGGTTTCTACCAGAGCCACGGTTCTGAAATTTTTCTGCTCAAGCACCGGGCACCCAGCAACGACATGACCAGGTTCTTTACAGTAGAAACAGATAATCCCTTCTGGGAATGCACCAGCAGAACCACCCCGCCTAGGAGGTGAAGTTAACTGACCAGCAGACACAGGTTTTGGGAAACGGCCCCCCTGAACAGGACGCCTATCCCCGGACTCAACACGGTAGTCCTCCAAAAACACGGACTTGTGTGTCAACACAAACTCATCAGCGAAGACAGCGGCGTCGCCTATCTTCGATACCTTACGCTCATTTAGATGTGTGGAAACGGTATCAGGAACACATCTTTTAAATTCCTCTAGGAGAATCAACTGCCTAAGCTGCTCTCTTGACTCTGCCTTCTGAGAAGTGCACCACCTGTCAAACAGGTTCTCCTTCTCCCTTCCAAATTCAACATAAGACTGCCCCTCCGACCTGCGATAACCTCTAAAACGCTGACGATAGGCCTCGGGGACCAACTCATAAGCCCTCAAAATGGAAGCTTTAACCAGCTCATAATCAGCGCTTTGTTCAAGGGACAGAGCAGTGTAGGCTTCTTGTGCCCTACCAACTAAAACACATTGCAGCAGCAGTGTCCAGGCGGTATCAGGCCACTTCAATGTGGTTGCCACCCGTTCAAAAAGGGGAAAATATCTTTCCACGTCTTTCTCAAAAAATGGTGGCACCATCCTAATATTCCTGCCTACATCAAACCCGGAACGTGACTCTGGATGCAGAGCACCCGCCTGCAAGGCAGCATGCTTATATTCAAGCTCCTTCTGTGCATGCTCGTGCTCCAGCAACATTTGTTTCTCCTTAAACACACGCTCCTCACGCTCATGCTCACGCTCCTCTTTCCTCTCTCTCTCCTTTAGCTCACGCTCCTCTCTCCTCTCCTCACGCTCTCGCTCTAGCTGCCTTTCCTTAAACTCCAACTCCCTTATCCTCCACTCACCCTCCACACCAGGTAATAGCGGAGACGCGCCAGACGAAGGAGGCTCCTCCACCCTCTCCTCAAGCACCTGCTCCCTAACGAGTAACACCCTTAACGCACTCAAGGCAGACGGCTTCAAACGTTTCTCCCCTGCAGAAAGCTCTACCCTGTAGTGTACAGCAAGTTCTAGCAGTTGTTCCTTGGAAAACTTCTCTAACAAGTCATGAGACGGGCGATCAACAAAGTCCCTGATGGAAGCCATTGTCACTGAACCAGCCACCCCAAGCTACACACCCCACCTCACAGTCACGAAGAACCACTAACGAACCACGAAGCCCCCACCAACGAACCACTGAAGAACCACGAAGAACCACTGAAGAACCATGAATAATGCTAAATGCCAATAATAACAACCAGAAGGGAACGCAGTGGAAATGTGAGCTCTACGGAGCGCACCTTTCTAGGTTGCAAAAAAAAACAAAAAAAAATAAAAAAAAAACACACCCACCCTAAATAGACGTGTCATACACGCAGGGTGTTAGGTGCTACCAGGTATGCTCACCAAACACTCAAACAAACAAAATAAATCCAACAAACAATTCCAAACAGGTGCGCCTTCTAACCTGATATTACTACATATGCTTCTACGTCTAAACTGCAGTCAAAACCAGCCCACCACATGTCTACCCTAAGAAACACTAAATCAAGCCCTACCACACTACCTGTGTTTTCTGGCCGCCCTAATCTACCTACCCTTAAACTAATGCCCTGTAGACCTAACTTTCTTCAACCACACCTGCTACCAGTCAAAGATCATATACCAATCATTTCATTGACCGCCCCAGGAGTACGTGGTGCACAGGACGCTAACCAACAACCAGAAAATAATGTCCCTATCTACATGTGGTGCCCACTAAACTATATATTTTAACAGCATAAGTAGTCACATCAAATTACAAACAAATACGGCCTACTCACCTGTTTGACGAAATGGCTCGAACCCCCACGTTACACCATATGTAACGAACACCACCCAAACCATAATACCATGACACCCCGTGTAACACAAAAAAAAACACCAAACAAAGTTCTAGGGGTAAAAGATCCCGGACGAGCGCCCAACTGTTACGCCCCTGGCTCATGGGAACGCAACCTATGTGCAAACCAACACCAAAACCCCGTGCTCTAACTCAAAGTGCTACTATCTCAAGGAACTATTAAGGTAAATGTAAACTAAGGTACTAATGGAAACCCAACGGACAAGGACTGGAAGAACCTGACAGCTCTTCCTCTCAGCACAGACACTGCATGTGTGTTACTAGGTCTGCCTTTAAAGCTCCCAGCAGGTAACCAATCAGCACTAATTGGCTAATTGGCAGCCCTCACCTGCATGCACAGTGACACAGAAGTGATCAGCTCCTGGTACATAACAGTTAAAAACATGTAGATTTATAATATTTTAATTGAAAACTAGGCTACTTTTGCGTATACATTATATTCCAAATAAAATCAGTCCTGTCGATAGACTCACATGCATAACGCCATTAAAAATAAATAAATAAATATTTTCTTCAGGTTTGGGCCTACATATTCTCAGATAAAATAAAATAGAATAAAAACTATTTGCAAACGAACAAAAAATTACATGTAGGCCCATGGACCGCGGAACGCATTTGGAATGGGTAGGGCCAAATTGGCCAAAATTATGTGACGTTACTCCCTCCGCCCAAACCAAGCCACATGCTCGTAACGCATTCGTTTATTGATTATAGCCTACATTTAATCACAATCAAATAGTATCATAATATGCATTACTTAACCAGTATGATTAGAAAGCGTAAATAATGTGACACGAGAGGCGGCTAGGTGGTGTAGTGGGCAAGGCACTCGCCACCAATGTGGAGACGCTGGGTTCGCGTGTTCGAATCCAGCTCTCCACATTGTTTTCAGTTTAGCTGGTCGTCCGCAGTAATACACATTGGCCGTATTACGGGGAGGGAAAACTGAAGGGTGGGGATCGAACGTTGTGAACAAGCGACTCCTACAAGTCGGTTGGTGCGCCTGCGCAGTAGAATCAGGAAGTGTCGGGGGCAGCGTGAGCCTCCCACGCGTTACTCCTCGCCACTGAGAGATCGAGCTGCGCAGGTGAAAAGATGCGACTGCTGTTACCTCAAGTACCGGAGGGGACTTGTGCTATGTATGACTTAGTCCACATTGCAGCCGGCTTGTGGGAGGCAAGAAACAGCGTTCGTGACAGGGGAGGGTTGAATTGGATGATACGAAATTGGGATGGGAGAAAATATAGAAAAAATGGGAGAAAAAGTGGATAAAAAAAAAAAAAAATGTGACACGGCGGTCAACCAGTTGCATAATCAAATAGTATCATAATATGCAATGCATTACTTAACCAGCAGAGGTGCGTTGCTCATGGGACGGGGTTGCACGCCGAGCAACCGGCTCTTTGAGCAGAAGCACACGCACGCCAGTGGAGGCTGCTGACAATTTTTTTTGGTGAAGCACAAATTATTATATTATATTATATATTAAATTATATTTTTTAAACATCCCCAACGCTGCAACACCCCCATTCCTCCCATGTGTCAGGCTCCTCATTCGCTTCCATTCATTTTGGGGACCATGTTTAAATATCATACTTCTGAAGTATAAACAAACTATACTGCTGTGACGATTTCAATAAAACAGACCATTCTGAGTCAATGGTATGCAAAACTGTACATTGGAATATCTTAACATGTATTTACCACCTTCCTCTGCACTAGGCCACAAATGGGTTTTATGTAACACAAGGACAATGAATGAATGAATGAATGAATGAATGAATGAATGAATGAATGAATGAATGAATGAATGAATGAATGAAAACTTTATTTAACAGATTGCATAATGGGTATACAGTACGGCTCAATACACACAATTGTTAAGGGGATGCAGACCAGAGAAAGACTTTCGTCTTGTTTACATCAGGGTCCCCCATTTTCAATTCATCATAACATGACATACAGATAGACAGTACTGCTACATCTATATATGACATACAGAGATATAGACAGTACTGCTACATCCAGACATTTATGACATACCAGATCTACAAATATACATTACTGTTTAAGAGTACAACGCCTGTCATATAGACCTATAGCGTTGGAAACTCTGATTAAGGAGAGGAGAGGAGAGGAGAGGAGAGGAGAGGAGAGGAGAGGAGAGGAGAGGAGAGGAGAGGAGAGGAAAGGGAGAGGAGAGGAGGAGGAGGAGGGGAGAGGAGAGAGGAGAGGGAGAGGAGAGGAGGAGAGGAGAGGAGGAGGAGGAGGAGGGGAGGAGAGAGAGGGAGGAGAGAGAGGAAGAGGAGGAGGAGGAGGAGGGAGGAGGAGGAGGGAGGGGGCCACGGCGGACCAAAATAAATCGCTTGTTACCCACAGAAAGGCAGAACGCATACCAACGCACGCAGTAAAATACAGCCAATTAAATCATAATCAACACAGACCCGCCCCACACAGCTACTAAATATATAAAAAAAAAAAATTCACTCACCATTGACGACGTTACTTCTTAGGAGGAAATAGTGTCCCTGTCGCTCCTTGTAAATGAAATCCATCCTTTGCTCTTTTCTGATGAAACGTTCAATGACCTCCTCTGCAGTTGCAAATCCAGCAATGCAACAAACAGCAGTCTTTTGTGATCTAATCGATCCTTCATTTGCGTGAGGATGCTGTCGAAATCCACTAAACATTGTTCTGTTGATGCGTGACACACGTTCCATTTTCGGGACTCCGACTCCGACAGGTGGTCACTCAGACAGTCACCCAAGCGATTCACCCAAATAAAGTTTTCATTCATTCATTAATTTGCTGTCTCGTTATAACACAAACAGCTCACCATGAACCATGACCAGCTTAATTACGTTAGTTAGCATCCAAGCTAGCGTGATAACGTTAGTAGTTATTAGCATCCAAGCTAGAAACTGCTAGGCTGCCTGCTTACAGTACCTGCAATAATGTTGTCATCCTCCTGGACAGACTTATTAAATCATAATATCCACAGGTGTGTTGTGCTGGTCCTCAGTAAATGTCCCGCCGGCGAAAAATAAGTTGCTATTAAAGTGCTAAATGTTAGATACACTAATATAGAGGTTTCGAACGTGGCTGCTCTGTTAATACAATTTTCAATCAATCAATCAATCCCGCGAGGGGAGAAACAGCCGTGTAGCTACAGAGCTGCAGAGTAGGAGCCATTCTCTGATTGGAACTCAAGGCTGTCAATCATTCAACCTCCGTGTAGCTACAGAGCTGCAGAGTAGGAGCCATACTCTGATTGGATGTCAAGGCTGTCAATCATTCAATCCCCCATTCAATGGCAAGAGTTTAAATGCACGGACCGTGCTTAGATGACGTTAATAGCCTATTTTGATTGGCTATTATTTATTATTTATTTAATCCTGGGTCAACCTGTGCAGTTATTCTGCACGAATATTTACTGCAGTCATTACTGCAGTGCAGGCCTGCTCAGAGCTGTCAATTTTGGCCATTTTTTGAAGAAAAAAAAATTCACTGGAATTTTTTTTACAGAGGAAAACATTTCTAATAAAATAATAATAATAATAATAATAATAATAATAATAATAATAATAATAATAATAATAATAATAATAATAATAATAATAATAATAATAATAATAATAATAATAATAATAATAATAATAATAATAATAATAATAATAATAATAATAATAATAATAATAATAATAATAATAATAATAATAATAATAATAATAATAATAATAATAATAATAATAATAATAATAATAATAATAAAAAAAAAAAATATATATATATATATATATATATATATATGTGTAAATTAATAATAATTATGAATTATGAGTGAATTTGTGTTTCACGTGTTGTCATAGAGAAACCTCCACTGGGGCACGCACATGCACGGATGTGCACGCATGTGCACACAGGACTGCACTCGACTGATGCGCCAACTCGTTAAGTACCCACCTGGCTACTTTGCATAACAATAGCGCAGGTCGTCAGGTGTGTTCAAATACATTCTCAGCTACATTCACACAAATGAAATGTGAATGAAATGTGTTACATTCCATTCGTAGAGGCAATTAGGCATTGTCTTTAATCTGTGAGCAGGCAGGGAACATTTATGCGCATGCGCAGGAGCGAGCGCATGCGCGCCCGGGAGCGCGCGTGCACGTGGCGTCTTAAAACACAGTGCAACCAGCTTTGAAATCACCAACGCACTCCTGTTAACCTGCCAGTATGATTAGAAAGCGTAAATAATAGGCGGTCAGGTGGCGTAGCGGAGATTGCGTTTGTCACCAACACCGTAAACGCTGGATTTGCATGTTGGAATCCAGCTCACAGCTCCGGCGTTGTCACCAGCTTGGCTGGCCGTTCACACTAATACAATTGGCGGTATTCGAGGGTGGGAAAGCTGGCGGGGTGGGTCCGGGTCGTTGTAAACAGCGACTCCTACAGTTTGGTCGAGGCGCCTGCTCAGCGCGGATAGGATCTAAGGGGGGTAGTGTGATCCTTCCACACGTTACACCCTCTCAGTGAGAGTCCGCGCTGCCAGGTGAAAAGAAGCGGTTGATTGGCTAGACGTGTGTCGGAGGAAGCACGTGATAGCCTCCACTCTCCCAGACCGACTGTGGGGGGTAAGTGCGCAGCGACCAGGAAGGGGATTGGGAATTGGCATAACGACTAACATTGGGATGGGAGAAAATTGAAAAAAGAAGAAAAAAAAGGCGTAAATAATGTGACGCGGCAGTCAACCAGTTGCATAGGATTAAAAAATGTCAACACTCACCCGTGCTAGGTTGCTGGGAATGAAACGTGTACCTGGTATTAAGCCATGGCCTCTGTGGTATTTGCTACTCTCATGTTTTTCGAAAAGAATGTACAGCGTTTTTCCAATTCTGAAATCCAAGCACTGAAAATGCATTCTCGTTGGTTTTGCTTAAACCCGAACCGAGTCCTTTCATTGTCCAAAGGCGACATTGTGTGCAGAAAAGTTTTGCTCTTGTTTAGTTGTTTGACAAAACGTTAGCCATCTGTGGTCCTTGAACCACTTGGGATGAACAGACCGGTTTCTTTGAGATCTTCTTCTTCTTTCGTGTAACGTCAGAGGTCCAACTCCGTATCTTGTAGCCATGCCCTTAACTCTGGTCCCACATCAAAGAGGCTGGCTTCCGAGGGTGGTTTGTATAGGGGGCAGATGGTCAGGATGTGGTCAACAGTCTGCTCAGGGTCTCCACACTCACATGCAGCGCTGTCTGCCAGGCCCCACTTCTTTAATGATGCTTTAAAGCGACCAACCCCAGATCTTAAACGGTTCAGCAGAACCCTGGATAGAACTGAAATAGAAATAGAAATAGAACTGGATCAACGACAGTTGGAAATTCTTCTACTGCTGGTTCCTCAGAGAGCTCATCGTGGGCTGGAGTGACGGTGGTTAACTTTGACCAAAAGAAATCAGTTATTTTTCGACGCTTCATCGTTCAATGGTAACGTATTATTATTGCTTAACACTTTGATTGCCTAAGGTTAAATTCATGATATACCATCCGTTGCCAGCTCTATTTAACATGGAGAAGTTCCCCTTTTTTGCAGGGCTATAACTTTTTAAATTCTATTGCTAGATTGCCATTATTAGGGCCCATTCAAGGTCCTATATGTATTGTTCATGGTGTAGCAACGTTAAACTTTTTCATTCACATATTCATACTAAAATATGGTCTAAAGTATAAGTATGTTTTCATCTCTTTCTGCAGCTTTCTCCAGAACGTGATTTATAGCCCCAAATGCATTATATTGATGATGAAATACAGTTTGGTAGGAATCTCTTGAACCGCTAGAGGATTGAGAGGAGATCAGAACTGTGTGTCAAGGCTGCAGAGGGGAAATATGATTCCGATCACAGATTTGTGAAATATTGATATCAAAGACGAGTTCCGGCGTCCTCTGCAACTTGAGCATGGCGGGGAATGACGAGTTCCGGCGTTTTCGGCAGTTAAAGTGTTAAGCTTTAGCAGTCTGCTTAGAGATAGAGACTAGAGCGCTATTGAAATGCATGCATGTTAGTGTGACGCTAAGACCTCTGTGTGCACTGTGCTCACATGACACAATAGCCAATCAATCATTAGGAAACAGAATTTGTCGCTTGATAGGTTAGTTCAAATTATTATTTTTTTTTTTAACGTAGGCTTACAGATAGTGGAAATTAACCTGGGAAGCACGCAGAATACGTTTTCGCAGCAGTGGTGCCGTTATGGTGGCCGGGCAGGCTATGGCATTCAATCCGAGCGTGCGCTTGAATGTGCGCAGGACATTATGACCGGAGAGATTTAAATATGTCGGACTTCAACAGATTTTACCGGTAAAAAAACTGTAATTACCGGATAACGGAAACCCTGATCTGGATATATAGGTTTTGTGACTGTGACTCACAGAGATACACTCATTTTGAAATGTAATGTTTGACCTGACAGTAGCACGCGTAGATGAAAGGTCACAGGGTTACAGGGTCATGAATGCTCACAGCATTATGTGTATGGCAATCTGGCCATTGCTTATTCTGCATATTCTGTTCTAAGTTTGGCCTGATGGTAGCACTGTAGAGGAAATGTCATGGGGTCACTGAAATCAATAGGTTTCTTCCTCTTGGGGCAATGTCATGGGGCACAACACAACACAACACAACACAACACAACACAACACAACACAACACAACACAACACAACATATGCCTATTTGGTGGAATACTTATTTATCCAAAGACCTCTACAGTACCAATAACGGTGCCATGCTCTCTAACCCTACTGAGCAACACGGGAGATGAAGTGAAGTGATAAGAAGACTTATTAGAAATTTAAACTCTGTTCTTGAGAAGATGTATAGAGATGCTCCATCCTGTCTTGCTTCGAATAATGTCATGAAACTCAAGTATGAGTACAACACTATCCTTTCCGGTCAAGTAAGTGTAATGTTATTGAAATGAAAGTAGAAGCAGGTTGAGCTGGGAGACAAACCAAGCTCATTATCCACATGGCAGCTGAGAGGTACCCGGGCTAATTCATAAGATAAAATCAAGCTCTGGGTTATGGAAGCAATGGAGTGACAGAAGTATTTGAATTTGATCAAACACCGAATGCATAGCATTGAAAATAATTACTTTGAAAACATGTATCTGAATTTTTTCAGACACCGAATTTATAGCGTTGAAAATAATTACTTTGAAAATCATGTATCTGAATTTTTTTGCTCCGAATTTACCTATGTGAAAAGAAAATTCAGTGTTTAAAATGCAATGTAAAGAATTCGAATGCATAATTGCGGTGTATAAAATTCAATGTAAAATATTCGAATGCATAATTGCGGTGTATACAATTCGATGTAAAAAACCATCATCCGGGCTACCCAGACAGGATAAGCAATCGAGCCTAGATGCAATCAAACTGACTTCTGGCCTATCACTGCACGGCTTTGTCAGTCATGTGATCACAACAACCCGGGAGAAAGATGGCGGACGGAACGAGGTTTCCGGTAGGTAATCAGTTTGTGCTGTTTATTTTACAAGCAGTGAGGGCTCGACAGCATTTGTATCTTACATTAGCTTACATTGGCTATAGCTAAATGAGTGATGTAGACTTGTGCCTTGCCTTGTGTAAGCTCCGTAGTTATCATTAAAGTGAATCACGACGTTACCGTGTCCTTTTGTGTGTGTGGCGGTGCATGATCCCGCCTGATGGTTTTCAAAGTAACGTTACGATACATCACGTCTCACTTCGGTTAGATAAGTCAAATTGACTTAAATCCACCCCAGGTGAAAATCTGCATAAAATGTATACCTAGGTAAATGGAATATTGCTCCACTTTTACAAGGGCTATTTGCATATTCTTGGTATCTAGGTACATCTATGGACCTCAGTGAATGTATTCACAGTGTCAGAAATATTGTGTCTATTACTAAGCTTGCTTAAATTGTGATGAAACAAAGGAAAATATGAATTATGATTTTTCTTTGCATCTTTGACAGTGAATAACACCATGCTAATAATGACCAAACTTAACTACCACTGACCTCGTTCAGTACCCTCTTGAGATCATGTGTACAAAAAAGGGAAGATGATAAAACCAAAGGTTCTGTATATACAGTACTGAATTCTCCCATCCGGACCAATGCAATTTGAAATATTATTATAGAATATAGAATATATGCTTATACATTACCTTATTATAGCCAATTCGCACATTTATATATATATATATACATATAGTATCTTTCAAATGCCCGAGTTCAATTTGGATTTAGTATCACCAGGCATGCATAATAACAGATACTGATATATACTGTAATCGACTGTACCTTTTTATTTCCCCCACAGTGTAACCGTTTTGAAACTAATTTCAGATATAATTGTTCCTACATGCTAACAATAGTGAGGAGAAACTGACTGTGTTTCAATATTTGTCAAAAACGTTACCTTTTGTGGCTTATTATCGCGAATCATAACAATTATTGATATGATTCATTCAGAACGCTGAACTTTGAACCACCATAGTATGTGACAGGAAGTGTAGATCGGAGAAATTTCAGCGCTGGCCGACAGCTATGAATGTCCTCTACAAAATGGCCACAAAAAAACTACAATTCCCATGTTTCAAAATTTCCATTTCCGGTTCCGGCTTGGATAGACAATCGCATATCGAAAATGTTAAACGATATAAGGACACTTTTAACCTATTGCTAACCTATTGCCAACCTAACGTTTTACATTCTACATGCTTTTGTGACATGTTAGTGATGTTAATACTTGAAAACGGTTGATTTTAAAATCGCAAATTATTTCCATCATTCATAAAAATATGCCTATATGATCATAATGTCAAAAGGGGTCGGTACCGACCCTGTGGGGGGGAACAGGTTAAAGGGGGTGTAAGAACGTCCGCCATCTTTCTCCCGGGTTGTTGTGATCACATGACTGACAAAGCCGTGCAGTGATAGGCCAGAAGTCAGTTCGATTGCATCCAGGCTCGATTGCTTATCCTGTCTGGGTAGCCCGGATGATGAATTCTATACACCAAATTTATATTCGAATTTTTTACATTGAATTTTATACACCACAATTATGCATTCGAATTTTTTACATAGAATTTTATACATCGCAATTATGCATTCGAATTTTTTTCATTTTATTTTATACACCGCAATTATGCATTCGAATTTTTTACATTGAATTTTAAACACTGAATTTTTATTTTACATAGGTAAATTCGGAGCAAAGAAATTCAGATACATGATTTTCAAAGTTATTATTTTCAATGCTATAAATTCGGTGTCTGAAAAAAATTCAGATACATGGTTTCAAAGTAATTATTTGTAATGCTATAAATTCGGTGTCTGATAAAATTCAAATACTTCTGTCACTCCTTTGCTTCCATACCTGGCTCCCTCATTACCAGCCCAGAAGAAATTAACAAATGTGTTAAAGAATTTTAAGAGAAGCTCTATGCCTCATAGAGCTCCGCTAGCCAATCAGATATTACTAGCTTCCTGTCCTCTTTACTACCCCAAAACTGCATGTAATATATTGAATGCAGACATATCATTGCAGTCTGTTGTCTAATGTCTAATGTCTTGTGTTTGTGGTGTTTTTGTTTTAATTTTTATTTGGTATATTTGTATTTTGTATTTATTAGTTAAGTTTAGATCTGTATTATTATTATTATTATTATTATTATTATTATTATTATTATTATTATTATTATTATTATTATTATTATTATTATTATTATTATTATTATTATTATTATTATTATTATTATTATTATTATTATTATTATTGTTATTGTTATAGTTATTATTATTATATTATTATTATTATTATTATTATTATTATTATTATTATTATTATTATTATTATTATTATTATTATTATTATTATTATTATTATTATTATTATTATTATTATTATTATTGTTATTGTTATTGTTATTATTATTATTATTATTATTATTATTATTATTATTATTATTATTATTATTATTATTATTATTATTATTATTATTATTATTATTATTATTATTATTATTATTATTATTATTATTATTATTATTATTATTATTATTATTATTATTATTATTATTATTATTATTATTATTATTATTATTATTATTATTATTATTATTATTATTATTATCATTATTATTATTATTATTATTATTATAATTATTATAATTATTATAATAATAATAATAATAATAATAATAATAATAATAATAATTATTATTATTATTATTATTATTATTATTATTATTATTATTATTATTATTATTATTATTATTATTATTATTATTATTATTATTATTATTATTATTATTATTATTATTATTATTATTATTATTATTATTATTATTATTATTATTATTATTATTATTATTATTATTATTATTATTATTATTATTATTATTATTATTATTATTATTATTATTATTATTATTATTATTATTATTATTGTTACTGTTGATGTTGTGTTGTTGAATTCTAAATAAAAAGATTTGATGGGGGAAAAAAAAGAATCTTATGAAGCAGAGATGTTGTGGATGTTCAAACGTTCCATGCAAACTGAAAGCCTGCCTGCCTGATTCTCTTTACACAGCTAATATATCTTTAATCTTGAAAAAAGGCAAAGAGGAAACTGAGGCCTTCTCATACCGCCATATTGCCCTCCTTGGAAATGGCCAACATTTGGAATTATATTCAGTCTGTGATAGAGGAGTTTGGCGTTGGGCGAGGACTTGGGGAATGGTAGGCTACTACAATCCTGAACCCAGTGGTGGCCCGCCACTAGGGGCGCTCGGGCGCCGCCCCCCCTCAGGCCCTGCCCTGGTTATATGAGAGAACAAGAAAAATAATTTTTTAGTTTTTTGTTTTATAGCCCTATAAATAATATAAACATGTTTAAAATTAATAATATTTACTCATTTTAAGTATGTTTGTGTTTCCAATGCACAATATAACGTTATTATATAAAATAAAAAATACTTGTTTTCTTGAATCCGACATATCTCTGCGCCGAGAGGCAATAATATGTTCTTCCTTGTTTAGTGGACAGTGCGCGAGCCAAGCATACATGCTGACGATTGGCTGAGGTTGAATACAATGTCATGGTAAGCCAATCAGAGGTGGAGGTGGGCGGGTGTCTAAAGCATCCAGAGTCTGACACACAGCGCGACAAGACAAGCGATCACTGATCAGTCAGCATGAGACCGCGGTCCGTGTAGTGTACGTTTTGAGCTCAAAAACGAATCCAACGAACAACACAATGTCAACATGAGACCGCGGGTCCATGAGCGTTTTGTGTTCACTCTTTGCAGCGCAGGGCACTGAGTGGCTCTACTGCAGTGCTGACAGCCTTATCAACAGTGCTGCACTTCCTGGTTTAATAGCACAGGCTTCAGCTCATAGATGTTCTATATATATCTATGCTTCAGCTGCTCAGAGATATATCTCTGTATGTCATGCATGTCTTAAATGTAATGATTAGATTAGTTTAGATGATTCGATTAGCTTCTTATATCTGTATGTTGTGTTGTGTATGTCATTGATTGATTGATTGAAAAGTTTATTAACAGATTGCAGAATGGGTACAGTACAGTACAGCTCAATACAATTGTTAAGGGGATGCAGACCAGAGAAAGACTTTCGTCATAAATGTCATGAATTGAAAATGGGGGACCCTGATGTAAACAAGACGAAACTTTTTCTCTGGGCCCCGTTCCCCGTACCTGGATAACTGAGTTAGTCGGATAACTTTCGGTCAAGCCTGACTTAAGCCGGACCTTCCCATTCCCCGACGCGTGATTGTCTAAATCACCATGACAACAGATCAAAAAGTTTGAGCCTGGTCGGGAGCAGGGTTAAGTTCAAGTTAGCCGGATGAACCATGGCCACGCCCCCGCAAAGAAGTGACAGCTTGTTTCCTGAAATGATTCTCACAGTCTAGGATCTGCATTATACCATTCTGAATTACGTTTCTGTGCTTCGTTTTCCTAGAGGGGGCTTTTGAAATGTATAATAATAGAACTAAACTCTGATAATAAATCATATTGAGCCTATAGATTTACTTTGTCCTAAATAAAATAATGCACGTCATATACGGCGCTCGGAGTCGCGATACACGCTGCTTGTGTTTGTGGTGTTTTTGTTTAAATTTTTATTTGGTATATTTGTATTTTGTATTTATTAGTTAAGTTTAGATCTGTATTATTATTATTATTATTATTATTATTATTATTATTATTATTATTATTATTATTATTATTATTATTATTATTATTATTATTATTATTATTATTATTATTATTATTATTATTATTATTATTATTATTATTATTATTATTATTATTATTGTTATTGTTATTATATTATTATTATTATTATTATTATTATTATTATTATTATTATTATTATTATTATTATTATTATTATTATTATTATTATTATTATTATTATTATTATTATTATTATTATTATTATTATTATTATTATTATTATTATTATTATTATTATTATTATTATTATTATTATTATTATTGTTATTGTTATTATTATTATTATTATTATTATTATTATTATTATTATTATTATTATTATTATTATTATTATTATTATTATTATTATTATTATTATTATTATTATTATTATTATTATTATTATTATTATTATTATTATTATTATTATTATTATTATTATTATTATTATTATTATTATTATTATTATTATTATTATTATTATTATTATTATTATTATTATTATTATTATTATTATTATTATTATTATTATTATTATTATTATTATTATTATTATTATTATTATTATTATTATTATTATTATTATTGTTACTGTTGATGTTGTGTTGTTGAATTCTAAATAAAAAGATTTGATGGGGGGAAAAAAAGAATCTTATGAAGCAGAGATGTTGTGGATGTTCAAACGTTCCATGCAAACTGAAAGCCTGCCTGCCTGATTCTCTTTACACAGCTAATATATCTTTAATCTTGAAAAAAGGCAAAGAGGAAACTGAGGCCTTCTCATACCGCCATATTGCCCTCCTTGGAAATGGCCAACATTTGGAATTATATTCAGTCTGTGATAGAGGAGTTTGGCGTTGGGCGAGGACTTGGGGAATGGTAGGCTACTACAATCCTGAACCCAGTGGCGGCCCGCCACTAGGGGCGCTCGGGCGCCGCCCCCCCTCAGGCCCTGCCCTGGTTATATGAGAGAACAAGAAAAATAATTTTTTAGTTTTTAGTTTTATAGCCCTATAAATAATATAAACATGTTTAAAATTAATAATATTTACTCATTTTAAGTATGTTTGTGTTTCCAATGCACAATATAACGTTATTATATAAAATAAAAAATACTCGTTTTCTTGAATCCGACATATCTCTGCGCCGAGAGGCAATAATATGTTCTTCCTTGTTTAGTGGACAGTGCGCGAGCCAAGCATACATGCTGACGATTGGCTGAGGTTGAATACAATGTCATGGTAAGCCAATCAGAGGTGGAGGTGGGCGGGTGTCTAAAGCATCCAGAGTCTGACACACAGCGCGACAAGACAAGCGATCACTGATCAGTCAGCATGAGACCGCGGTCCGTGTAGTGTACGTTTTGAGCTCAAAAACGAATCCAACGAACACCAAACACAATGTCAACATGAGACCGCGGGTCCATGAGCGTTTTGTGTTCACTCTTTGCAGCGCAGGGCACTGAGTGGCTCTACTGCAGTGCTGACAGCCTTATCAACAGTGCTGCACTTCCTGGTTTAATAGCACAGGCTTCAGCTCATAGATGTTCTATATATATCTATGCTTCAGCTGCTCAGAGATATATCTCTGTATGTCATGCATGTCTTAAATGTAATGATTAGATTAGTTTAGATGATTCGATTAGCTTCTTATATCTGTATGTTGTGTTGTGTATGTCATTGATTGATTGATTGAAAAGTTTATTAACAGATTGCAGAATGGGTACAGTACAGTACAGCTCAATACAATTGTTAAGGGGATGCAGACCAGAGAAAGACTTTCGTCATAAATGTCATGAATTGAAAATGGGGGACCCTGATGTAAACAAGACGAAACTCTTTCTCTGGGCCCCGTTCCCCGTACCTGGATAACTGAGTTAGCCGGATAACTTTCGGTCAAGCCTGACTTAAGCCGGACCTTCCCATTCCCCGACGCGCGATTGTCTAAATCACCATGATAACAGATCAAAAAGTTTGAGCCTGGTCGGGAGCAGGGTTAAGTTCAAGTTAGCCGGATGAACCATGGCCACGCCCCCGCAAAGAAGTGACAGCTCGTTTCCTGAAATGATTCTCACAGTCTAGGATCTGCATTATACCATTCTGAATTACGTTTCTGTGCTTCGTTTTCCTAGAGGGGGCTTTTGAAATGTATAATAATAGAACTAAACTCTGATAATAAATCATATTGAGCCTATAGATTTACTTTGTCCTAAATAAAATAATGCACGTCATATACGGCGCTCGGAGTCGCGATACACGCTGCATGTGGTTATTTTAATAACGGCTCATTGCAAATGTGAATCCCGCGGGGATATTTTTAATGAATGAAACCTATCGGCCGTTTGGCTCTGATTAGTTTCATATATTAATCTCCGCTGTAGATTTGCTTAACGGAGCGCCGGATTGTGTTTCATTCAAGCATAAAATTGAAGTGTCTATGCGGGGATTGTGGTTTTTGTGTGATATTGTAACTGGGATTAAAATGTCTGATGAGATGCGCTGTTTGACGGATTTGAGAAATTGAATGAGCCGTTGACGTCACATTAATGCATTTGAGAATAAAGAGATAAAACTTCATTTTTTGGTAAGAAAAATATTCTAAACACGGGTCTCTCGTCCATTAATGCATAAACAATGAGTATATCCCATCTGGCACAGTGGCGCAGCGGCTAGTGCTGAATCTTGGCAACCGGGCGACCGGTGTTCGTAACCCTGCTTTTCCAATATAATTTTTTTGGAATATAATATTAATGATTATACGCAAAAGTAGCCTAGTTTTAAGTTACAATATTATAAATCTACATGCATTGAGGATGTCATTCTTTATATAGCTCTCAACGTGCACCAAATTGAATTATTCCTACATTGCAAAAAGAAGGAAAAGACTAGGAGAAGTGGGATTCGAACCCGGGCCGCCTGTGTGAAAGTCAAAAGCAGACACCGTTACACCACAGTGTAGATAAGTAAAAGATCCACCATACATCAATCAATGGGTAAGAGAGCCGTGTCCTTATTCCGTATAACAGTTTAACTAATTATTTTCGCTAGCAAGATCTCATTTGATTATCCATTCCATAAACCTACTGCCAGCAGGCAAGCTTAAAGAAATATAATCTGATTGATTGGGGTAATGAGGGACTTAAAATTAGCCTATAGATAACGCATTTAACTTGTCGGCGAGGCGATTGAGCCGTAATGCAATTAATAAAGTTTTAAATCAATTAATCAATCAATGCCGTTAGGAAATCAGGATCTCTGCTATCGATACGTGATGGCTTTTCAACTGAAGCGGCCGCGCGCACTTATCCTGGGTCTCAAGTCTGGTTCAATTAACAAGACTGAATCCACCTTCGAGGAACATGAAAATCCCGGCTTCAAACATCGGGTTAACTGAAGCTGGATAATGGGACTCTTGATCGACTTAGTTGAACCAGGTACGGGGAATAGGGCCCTGGTCTTCATCCCCTTAACAATTGTGTGTATTGAGCCGTACTGTATTGTACCCATTCTGAAATCTGTTCATTAAAATGTTCAATCAATCAGTATATATTTGTTATTTATTTTTGGTATATTGCTTAACAAGCATAATTTAATGTTGCCCAGTTGTGGCCTGTTGAGGGGCAATACATATCAAAAGTTCCAAAACATCTATTCTGTTTGTATTTGTATGATCCACTATATAAACATAGTAATTATAATATCTACATAGCCTACATGGCATTTGATTGGAGGCTAGTCTCACTTTGTCCCACAGCAACATTAAAATAGTTTAGATTTGTGTATGTTGTTTATGTAAAAAAAAATCTTGAAAGTAACACAATAGTTACTTTCTGAATTAACTAGTTACTTTTATTATTTGTAACTGAGTAAGTAATTTAGTTACTTTTTGGAAGAAGTAACTAGTAACTGTAACTAGTTACTTTTTTAAAGTAACTTGCCCAACACTGGTTGTGAACTATAACATTAATTTAGCTGCTGCTGATGCATAATGAATGAATGGTGAGTTGTTTAAAATGACAACATACATGTGTTAATTATTTGATTTGATTGATCCGAGAGACAGAGAGAGAGATTGCTCCAGAGCATCTCAGAGCATTACATTTTCAACTCGACCTCCTAACGTGAACTGCGACCCACAAGGCACCAGCGGCACCAGCCGCTACTGCCTGAACCTCCTGCACCTGAGCCCTGTAGCACTTTGGTACGGGTGGTGTGTCCCCACTAGCTGACCGGTGACAGTGACAAGCGACAGTGGCTCAGGAGGTAGAGCGGTTGTCTGGTAATGCTGCGCTTCATGCCCACCCCACTGCACCAGTCATGACCAACTGCAATAGATCTTTAGTAGTAGTCGTTTTATTCAGTCATCACACACAATACAATATGCACAATCATTCAACAATCTTTGATTTGGCAGTGACTGAAAAGGTACAGACTGAAGCATAATGCTTATACATGCCTGTCCTATATTCTTAACAAAATTAAGACTCAAACAGTATAAAACATTTATATTATATATATATATATATATATATATATATATATATATATATATATATATATATATATATAGAATTATTCACATTTGTAATCTTCACAAATAGCTATACAAACCACTTTTCTTAAAAACCAAAAGCGAATTACTCATTCTTAAATGTAAGCATTGTTCCACAAGTTAACCCCAACAATAGAAATACATCTCCCTTTAATCCCTTTCTTAGCTTTTTGAACAGTAAATTTACAATTGTCTTCACCCTTTGTTCTGGAGTTGAGCACTACATTTTTTTTTATATGTGGATGATGTGATTGTTTACCGTGCCTGGGAGAATCCCTCCTGCCTTTATTAGACCTTATTGAAAGATTTGGCAGACTTTTTGGATACACTATGAACTGGCAAAAGAGTTAATTTATGCCACTGACTCAGAATCCAGGATTGCTTCAGGACCTGCCTTTTAGAATTATGTATGTATTATCCTGGAGTTGTTATTCCTTTTTTTTTTTTTTTTATTGGTCTTTTTCCCCCTCCATTTTCCTCCGATTTTTCTCCCATCCCAATGTTAGTCGTATGCCAATTCCCAGTCCCTTCCTGGTCGCTGCGCTTTACCCCCCACAGTCAGATCATTTGGGAGAGTGGAGGCTACCACGTGCTTCCTCCGACACACGTCCAGCCAATCACCGCTTCTTTTCACCTGGCAGCGCGGATTCTCATTGAGAGGGCGTAGCGTGTGGGGGGACCACACTATCCCCCTCACGTCCAATCCGCGCTTAGCAGGCGCCCCGACCGAACTGTAGGAGTCGCTGTTTTACAACGACCCGGACCCACCCCGCCAGCTTCTCCCACCCTCTGATACAGCCAATTGTATCAGTGCAGACGGCCAGCCAAGCTGGTGACAACCCCGGAGCTGGAGTTGTTATTCCTAAGAATTGCAAACTCCTGTATAAATTTAACTATGAATAAGTTGTATAAATGTAATGTAGAGAAATGGAGAGTTATCTTATTGTCTATGATAGGCTCAGTCAACTTAGTAAAAATGGTCACTCTGACATTACATGTACATTTAGTCATTTAGCTGACGCTTTTATCCAAAGCGACTTACAAGTTCTGTACGACAAGTCATCAGGAAGGGCACAACTCTATCAGCTGAGTAACAATGTTCATCAAAGCGTTGAGTGCTACAGTGTAGGTTAATTTATTAGGACAAGTGCATGACAGTAAGGTTAGTTAGGGTTAGATTTTTATTAAAAAAAAAATTATTTCTGATAATGGTTGAAGAATTGTGTCTTTAGTCGACGGCGAAAGATTGGACGGGTTTCGGCTGTCCTAACTGGGGTGGGTAGTTCATTCCACCATTGTGGGGCAAGGACTGAGAAAAGGCAGGTTCTCCTTGATGACCCTCCCGGAGCTCGGATAGGAGTGGGTCTGAGACGGCCAGTAGATGCAGAGCGTAGGGGTCTTGAGGGTGTGTAGTTAGAGACCATTGACCGGAGGTAGGCGGGAGCGGTTCCCTTTGCCGCATGGTATGCCAGGTCGAGGGCCTTGAAGCGGATTCGTGCAGCAATGGGGAGCCAGTGCAGGTTCCTAAGAAGTGGGGTGACATGGGCCGACTTTGGTAGGTTTGAGATCAGGCGGGCCGCTGCGTTCTGAATGAGTTGAAGAGGCTTGGTGGCAGTGGCCGGGAGGCCAGCAAGCAGTGCGTTGCAGTAGTCGAGGCGGGAGATGACTGTTGATTGGACGAGGAGTTGGGTGGCTTCTTTTGTCAGAAAGGGGCGGATCCTTCTGACGTTGCTCAGGAGGAATCTGCAGGTTCTGGTTGTCGCTGCGATGTGAGCGGAGAAGTTCAACTGGTCGTCGAGGACAACACCAAGGTTCTTGGCGGTCGGGGACGTGGTCACAGCTGCATTCTTGACTGTGATGGAAAGGTCGGTCAGGGGGGAGAATTTGGCCGGCAGGTGGAGCAATTCTGTTTTGCTTAGGTTCAGTTTGAGGTGATTGGTCGTCATCCAGGTGGAGATGTCGGACAGACAGGCCGAGATCCACTCAGAGACGTGGATATCTGAGAGAGGGAAGGAGAGGAAGAGTTGAGTATCATCGGCATAACAATGATACGAGAAGGCATGAGACGTGATAATGTTACCCAGTGATTTAGTGTAGAGGGAGAAGAGAAGGGGTCCTAGGACCGAGCCCTGGGGGACACCCGTCCGCAGGGGGCGGGTGGCCGACAGGGTCCCTCTCCATGACACTTGGTAGGAGTGGTCATTGAGGTATGATGTCAGCCATGTCAGTGCAGAGCCAGCCACTCCCATTCCTGCGAGGGACGCGAGGAGGATCTGATGGTTGACTGTGTCGAAGGCTGCAGATAGATCTAGGAGAATCAGGACAGAGGAGAGGCCTTTCGCTTTTGTTAAGTGAAGTGCCTCTGTGACCGCAATGAGGGCCGTTTCTGTGGAGTGGCCAGTCCGGCAGCCTGACTGATTAGGGTCTAGGAGGTCTTTCTGTAAGAGATAAGCACTCTACCCACGTTTTTATATATGTTCCAGAACCTGCCAATTTATTTAATGAAAGCATTTTGACCCTTGACTTGACAGCGACTTTGGGTAATTGAAAAGCGCTATACAAAATAAATGAATTATTATTATTATTATTATTGACTCACAGCATTAAAAAAAAAAAAAAAAAAAACACCTGTGCAAGTCTACAAATATAGGAGGCCTTGCCTTACCCATGTTTCAATATTACTACT
>NC_140181.1:85872539-85905257 GCF_963971535.1 Notolepis coatsorum | reverse complement strand
ATCACTATGTATACTATATCAATAATATCACTATGTATACTCTATCAATAACATTACTATGTATACTCTATCAATAATAACACTATGTATACTCTATCAATAATATCACTACTACTACTACTACTACTACTACTACTACTACTACTACTACTACTACTACTACTACTACTACTACTACTACTACTACTACTACTACTACTACTACTACTACTACTACTATAATAATATTATTAATAATAATAATAATAATAATAATAATAATAATAATAATAATAATAATAATAATAATAATAATAATAATAATAATAATAATAATAATAATAATAATAATAATAATCATAATAATAATAATAATAATAATAATAATAATAATAATAATAATAATAATAATAATAATAATAATAATAATAATAATAATAATAATAATAATAATAATAATAATAGTCAGTATGTAATAATAGTCAGTATGTGTATAATGACTATGTATACTCTATCAATAATATCACTACTACTACTACTACTACTACTACTACTACTACTACTACTACTACTACTACTACTACTACTACTACTACTACTACTATAATAATATTAATATTAATAATAATAATATTAATATTAATAATAATAATAATAATAATAATAATAATAATAATAATAATAATAATAATAATAATAATAATAATAATAATAATAATAATAATAATAATAATAATAATAATAATAATAATAATAATAATAATAATAATAATAATAATAATAATAATAATAATAATAATAATAATAATAATAATAATAATAATAATAATAATAATAATAATAATAATAATAAAAATAATAATAATAATAATAATAATAATAATAATAATAATAATAATAATAATAATAATAATAATAATAATAATAATAATAATAATAATAATAATAATAATAATAATAATAATAATAATAATAATAATAATAATAATAATAATAATAATAATAATAATAATAGTCAGTATGTAATAATAGTCAGTATGTGTATAATGATTGGGGACACAGTGTATGCACTATGCAGTAGTGTGGTCAGGGATACATGCAGGTATACAGAGGTGTTCTCTGGTTAGTTAGTCTGTACCTACAGTCTTCATCTGTTGAATGACCGGAGAAATGCATAGAAAGGTGGGGTCACAGTCTACTCACCTCCCCCTGAGCAGCACACCCACCTCTTCAGTTACCACTGCAATAGTGTGTGTATGTGTGTGTGCATGCATGCATGTGTGCGTGTGTTTTGCATGTGTGTGAGTGTAATATATGATCATGTACACATATGTGTGTGCTTGTGCGTATATAGGCTTGCATGCGAGTGCTTAGGCAGTATATTCATGTATGTGGGTTGCACACATGCATTGTACCTGGCAAGCCTGACTGGCACGCCACTTTCTACACCATAGAAAATACTTTACTGCCTCATGGTGGTTGCACACTGTCATGGCATCCTGTGGCCTGCAAAACACACACACACACACACACACACACACACACACACGCACACACACACACACACACACACACACACACACACACACACACACACACACACACACACACACACACACACACACACACACACACACACACACACACACACTGATGTGCAAAATGCCAAATGGCGTTCCACCATTGTATTGTGCCTGAGCTTGTAGTTACCATGGCGACATGGAGCTCTCAGCTCAGGCATTGTGACTGATATGTATTATTTGTTGGTGTGTTGACACACGTCTCTCAGTGTTCCAGTCTCTGTCTCTAAGCAGCAGAACCCCAGGGGGCACCGAGGTGGCGATGATGACTCTGTGCAGCGGCCAACACTAGAGTGTGTCGTCTGAGCGTCCCGAAGGTAAGAAGCTTGAGCTCAAAGAGCTCTTTTTCGAGCAACACCTGACATAAAACAACAACAAACAACCCTACAGGACAGGTTAGTAATAGAATCGTGTTTGTGGTAAGGCCTTCAAACGGTGGCTTGTGACTCTCTTCTCACCAACCTCTGTACAGAGGGTGCAGAAATAGACACTGTACAACGGATGAAATGTAATAAATGAATAGCTGACCTGAGAGTCAGAGACCCCTACAGTATATTTATTATATATATTTTAGGGGCAAGTTATCATTATCATTCTTGATAACAGTTGTGCATGTACACAAATGTCTGCTGCTAACACCTTATGTATCTTAGCTGCCTGCTAGCTACAAGAATCTTCTTTTTCGTGGCAACACGGTGGTGTAGTGGCAACACTGTCGCCTCACAGCTAGAAGGTCCTGGGTTAGATTCCCGCTTGGGGACCAGGTCGCTGGGTTGCCAGGTGGGGCATTTCCCGGGCCTTTCTGTGTGGAGTTTGCATGTTCTCCCCGTGCTGGCTAGGGTTTCCCCAACCAACAAATAAGATTCTTGTACCGGATCTCCTCTCTGGTAAACAAGAATACCCTGAAGACTCTAGCAGGAGCACTCATTCAAGGGTACTACGTCTACGACTATGCTTGCACCTCATGGTACCAAAGCACCTCAAAGGCACTAAAAACAAGATTACAAACATCACAAAACAAACTGGTCAGACTACTGCTTGACCTTACTCCTAAAACCCACCTCACCCCTGCCCATTTTGACAAATTAGGATGGCTTAGAGTACTAGACGACAGAGTACAGCAACTGGGCTGGTCTACAAGATACACTACACCACTAAGGTAAATGGTAAATGGCTGCTTTTTTATATAGCGCTTTTATCCAAAGTGCTTTACAATTTGTTACTCACATTTTACCCATTCACTCACACATTCACACACCGATGTGTCGGCGTTGCCTCCGGCTTGGGCCGGCCATCATACTAACTCAATTGGCAGAGTTAGCGGGTGGAAGTAGTAGGTCAGTAGGTGGAAGTCGATGGGTGGTAATCTGAACGTTGTGGACAGCGACTCCTACAGGTCGGTTGGGGGACGCCTGCACAGCAGAGACAGGAAATGGCGGGGGTAGTGTGAGCCTCCCACGCGTTACACCTCGCCAATGAGAGTCCGCGCTGGCAGGTGAAAAGATGTGACAGGCTGCCTCCTCGTGTATCGGAGGGGACACATGATGCAAGGCTTCTATCCTCCCTACAACCGGCCAGTGGGGGGCATATGCGAGCAACGTTCAAGACAGGGGAGGGGAGAATTGGCACAGAGAAATTGGGATGGGAGAAACATAGAAAAAGAGGAGAAAAAGAGGAGAAAAAGTGGATACAAATCTAAATCAAAATCAAATAGAATAGACAGAGTAAAAAAGTGTGATAAAATAGTTAAATAAAAATATACAATAACATTTACAACAGAGCATCGCTCATAACACATAATAGAACAACAAAGCAGTGCATCGCTCTTAATACTTTGTCCTTCCCCCCAAGAGCAGCCGGGAGCATTGATTGATTGATTGAAAACTTTATTAACAGATTGCAGAATGGGTACAATACAGTACGGCTCAATACACACAATTGTTAAGGGGATGCAGACCAGAGAAAGACTTTCGTCTTGTTTACATCAGGGTCCCCCATTTTCAATTCATCGTAACATTTATGACATACAGTACACGACATACAGATAAACAGTACTGTTACATCCAGACATTTATGACATACAAGATATACAAATATACAGTACTGTTTAAGAGACAGAGTTTCTAAAAGAGAGTATATACATTTGAGGGGGAAGAAACTGTACATTGGAGGGTGTTGGGTGGGGGGAGAGAGAGAGATCGGGAGAGAGAGAGAGAGAGAGAGAGAGAGAGAGAGAGAGAGAGAGAGAGAGAGAGAGAGAGGGGGGGGGGGGTTGGATGTTTACAGGGGCTCTTTGAGAGCGGTTTTGAAGGTGGGTAGGTACGATTCACATTATTTTACGGCTGTGGGTAGCGCGTTCCACATTGATGTGGCATAATAACGAAACGTGTTTAGTCCCTTGTTTGGCCGAATCTGGGTTGAACATGATTTGTGGAACTCCCTCTGGTGTTGTGGTCGTGGTATTCACTGACCTTTGGGAAGTACCTCGACATGTACATGGGTAGGGGCGACAGTGGCTCGGGAGGTAGAGCAGTCGTCTGGCAATCCGGAGGTTCCCGGTTCGATTCCCGCTCCTCCCGGGCAGCGTGTCGATGTGTCCTTGAGCAAGACACTTAACCCATAATTTCTCCCGATGAGCAGGTTGGCACCTTGCATGGTAATAGTCAGTATATACAATAGGGAATAGCTGATCTACTCTGGGGCTCTACACTAGGGCGCCACAAAGCTGCTGCCTCAGCCCTCGGTTGTACATCCTGTTCAGACATGACGTACATACATATAGTAACAACCGGATGATCATGTTTGTAGATGATACAATGATCGGCCTGATAAGCAACAATGACGAGGTGGAGCAGAGAGATGAGACAGTCCAGCTGGAGGGATGGTGCAATGACAACAATCTTGCCCTGAATGGAAGCAGGAACTATAAGGAGATCATCAGGGGACGTTGTCAGTTGCTTTTGGTGTTTCCTCAGCCTGCAGATGACGACTTAGCCTGGAATCACAATACTGAGGCCATGCTGAAGAAAGCACACCAGTGCCCCTATTGCAGTTCAAAATGCTTTACATCAGTAAGGAATAAGACATCAAGTCTGTGTAAAACAAGCAGCAAGAGCAAAGCAAAAAGTGGGATAAAATAATGCAGATATAATTAATCAAATCATATATATATATATATATATATATTTTTTTTTACAAAACATGATAAAGGTCAGAGTATGCACCCAGCGGATAGTGGGGCGTAGAGATAAAAGTAAAATAATAGCAAGGGTAAAATGAGCAGACATAAAATCACAGTTTTTCACATTTGGATCTAATATCCAAACAGGCCACCTTGTTTATGATTTGATTCAGTTTTAGTAGAATAGAAAATACATGAATGATGAAATGAGCACATAAAGTGCAGACATACTATAAAATCCGTTTTTCTTTTACGGTGAAATAAAATAGTTCTGGATTACTGTTTAACTTTGACCCTTTGAACCTCCCACTCAGGGCAAACCTCCCTCTGAGGGCGCAGTTCCCTCTCTCAGGGCACGGTTCTAGGCCTGGGTCTTACACAGTTTTAAAGCCTGACAGTTTCTTGCTTGATACCCACTAACTCATAACTTGAATTTGTACCTTGTAACAGCTAAAGAAATTCAACCTGCCTGCAGGCGATGACGGTCCAATTCTACAAAGCCGTCCATTGAGTGTCATAGTCACAGCACGAGCGTACTTCACTCCCCCTCCTTTTCCCCTCACGTTCACCACACACTCCTCTTCATCCTCCTTTCCATCCACCACGCACTCCTCCTCATCCTCTCTTCCTCCACGGAAGCCTCACACCACCCTTATATGGCCAGCATCCCTTCACTTCCCGTCACCCAGCCCAGCTGCACCTCATCCCTCTGATTCACACGCTGTCAGGCACCTCACTCCTCACAGCTGTATCCCATCCCCCGTTGATGAGGACCCTACTTCTGCTCGACGACGCTGACCAGAAGTCGTCGTGGTGTTAAACATCACTACCTGGGTACGACGTCTCGGCCTGAAGCTCTGCTAAACCTGCTCTTGTGTATTCCTTGCTCTAATCCGTTTCTCTTGTGCCCCAGGATCCCCGTTCCAGTGCGCCGTCCTGCCTGGACGTCCCATGCTACGCAAGAAGTGCTCTTGCTCTCTCTCCAGACACAGACCTGTGTCCTCTGCCCACAGCTGCAGCCGAAGTACACCTATCCTCACCCCCCCCAAGAACATTCTAACCCCGTTCTATTGCACATTCCTGTTGTACTGCTGTCTGCTTGGGAAATACAAATTAAAAACCCTTGAAACGCTCCATTCTCCTCTCCTGTGTTCCTAAACCCACTTCTCACATTGAGTCCATCCTCACCCCTTCAATGACTCTCTGGTTTGGGTCGGCCAAGGTCAGACTGAAACACGTCATCTGATCAGCAGACAGGAGCGCAACCTCGCCAGCCCTTGTAAGGACCTCTAGAACTTGAGGGCCTGGAAGTAGGGCAACCAAGATCATTGTCCAACTCTCACCGAGGGTTATGTATTCTTAAAACATGTAGAAAGGTAAGAACTAATGTAAAAGCTAGATGTGTTTCAATTTTGGCAAGTTAAATTATGGAATAGCTTTAGTGACGGGTTGAAGTTGTGTACTTCTCAGGGGAGATTTAAAAAAGCCTTAAAGGATAAAATAATTCAGGAGTACAGTTTTGAGTAAAACATCAAACATTTGTTTTTTTCTTTAAAAAAAATTATATCTTGCAGCATATTTTAAGTTTTTCTTTCTTATATTAAAATATATTTCGTTTTTAAGAATTTGTAAAGGATAGGCAAAAATAAGCATGTGCTTCAGCCTATTCCTTTTTTTCGGTCGTTGATTTTGGATTTTGTGTGTGAGCTTGCCTTGAATACGTACATTTGTGATTTAAATTTTTTTGCAAGTCCACACGGGTGTGTTTGATTTGTCTGTAAACAAGACCGAAAAATAAACTTCATTCATTCATTCAACTGAAAATACCCCGGTGAAGGAAAACGGTGTTTTTCAATGTATGTACAGTAATGTATATTGGGGGAGATGACAGCATCTAAAGGGGCCAGGTCAGAGAGGTTGAAATGTGCATGGTGGTGGTGGAGGCAGTTTAAAAGTGGCTGGCAGTCAGAGAGGGTGTTGCAGCAGCAGACTAAGAGAGCCCAGGGCTTCAAGGTCCTTTAGCTTGTTAAACATAACAACTGATAAGGACAGTGAACAGTGCAGGCACAATGGTCAGAGAGAGAGTTTTGACATTAATGAAACAGACGTTTTAATGTGTGTTAAAGGTTTAAAAGAAGTTGTCATGGCAGCGGCACATAGTAACGAGGAAAGAGGGGCGGGCCTGTCGTTGCTATGACGAAGATCATATAACAGCAGTTTTCTTCCGGGTAAGGGCAGACTAAGAAACGAATCCCACAGGAGAGAAGAAACCATCAGAGACTCTCATCCCTCTCACCCTCGCCGGTGGGGGGGGGAATGACACATCATCATTAGCTCCGGCTAACGGGAGAAGGGTTCTGGCTAACGACAGGGCCTTAGCCACTATTGGACTGAACAGCAGAGGAGACGATAGCAAGGACAATACAATCTGATAACATCTGAGCTGAGGCTTTTGTTTATGTAATAAACAACGTTTTTTTCAAGAAAAGGTACTACGCGGCCTAGTGTCAAATTCTTATTCTTGCGGATTGCATTAAAAGGGGGATGACAAAGATTGTATCAGCCAGTATGAGAAGACGTCAAAGAAATAAACAACGCAGAGTCAGCGGATGGAGAGGTGATAACACAAGCCAAACACATGAAGAGGTGATACTGGCTGATTGATCAGAATCTAACACCGGGCTTCCACCACACATGGGGCAGCACGGTGGCACAGTGGTTAGCACTGCTGCCTCACAGCAAGAAGGTCCTGTGTTCAAACCCCAGCAGGGGGCCTTTCTGTGTGGAGTTTGCATGTTCTCCCTGTGTTTGCGTGGGTTTCCTCTGGGTACTCCAGTTTCCTCCCACACGATAAAGATATGCATGGTAGGCAGGGACTACAGATGGAAACAAGCTAAAATCTGGCACATTTACATTGATGTGGAAACTGAAGATGTTCATTAATGTGCACTGTCCCTGGGTAAAAAAATAAATACATAAACAAACATCATCCATTACAGTTTTCAACTGGGACTCATACTCTTTATATAACTTCTGCATTGCCACCTCCTCAAGTGCAATAGTTTGTGCTATTAAAAAACACTGTGTTTCTATGCCCTGTACAGCAAATACATCATCTCTACCCCTGTAAATACTCTCTGTATATTCTCTATTACTGTATATATTTCGTAAATACTCTCTGTATATGATCTATTACTGTATATATTCTGTAAATACTCTCTGTATATTCTCTATTATTGTATATATTCTGTAAATACTCTCTGTATATTCTCTATTACTGTATGCATTCTGTAAATACTCTGTATATTCTCTATTACGGTATTCTGTAAATTCTCTATTACTGTACTGTGTATATGTACAGTAATGTCACTTTTTATTTATGATTCTTTGTCCCACACAATACCTGAAACACTTCCTTGTATATACATATACGGTATACCTTACATATTTTATTTTAACTCTATGTTTTTATTACTATTATATATATACCAAGTTCCTTGTATGTGTGTACTTGGCAAATAAAGGTGATTGTGATTAAGGACACATGAGTTTTTCTGCCATCTGCTGGACATCCTTTCTATTGTGATTTACATTCCTTCTGCTTTCCTTTCCTTGCGCAGCACGCCGCACACAGACACTTCCTCTCATGTTTATGTAATGACCGACCTCAAGGTAATCTAGTTTGAAAGTTTCAATGTATTGTGTACTAGTTAACGTCTCTCTCTCTCTCTCTCTCTCTCTCTCTCTCTCTCTCTCTCTCTCTCTCTCTCTCTCTCTCTCTCTCTCTCTCTCTCTCTCTCTCTCTCTCTCTCTCTCTCTCTCTCTCTCTCTCTCTCTCTCTCTCTCTCTCTCTCTCTCTCTGACTTTTGCTTCCTCTCTCTTCTCTTCCCTTCTCTTTTATCTTGTCTCATCTCACCATTTTAAATAATAATAATAAAATATAATATATATATATCAGTGTTTCCCAAAATAAACAACAAGTGCATTGTTAAAAAGATAAAACAACAATCAAGAAAGCAAAGTACTAGTAACAGCACTAAAAGAACAGTGGTAAGTTGTAACCCAGGTAACAGTACTAAAAGAATAGTGGCAACCCAGGTAAGAGCACTAAAAGTCCAAAAACAACAATTACATAAAAGCAATTATCTCTACAAGTGATTTAGAAGACGTATGAGGCAGCCATGATCTCCTCAGGCAGTGTGTTCCAAACCGAGGAGGCCCGATTAAGGAATGAATTAACACCAGTTGTCTCTCAGAGATGACGTCTGGTCCAGTCATGGCCCACATGATATGACCCACTTCTACTCAGCCCACACAGTCACCATCATTCCCCTGGAGGGGTCCAGATCCGGTCACCAGAAGCCAGAGCACGCCTGTGTTCGGGGGCCGTGATATCACCGTGTCAGCCAGCAGTATGACTGGCCTACATCCTATAACCATGTGGTCCAAAGTTATAATGTCATGTCTTGGCTACATATTCAGATCAACTATCATCTAGCCCATATTTTGTTTGCTCTCATGGTGCCATAAGTGCCACATGCTCGGCTCACATGGCACATAGCATAGCACCGACCAGTGGCGGCTGGTGAAAATCATTCTATGTGGAGCGGTGCCATATTCAATCAGTTTCAGTAACTACAGAACAGTATATATTGAGGCTGAGACTCACTTTTTTTTTATGCCGGTAGAACATCACGTACGAATTGGAAGAGCCATCGCGCGTCGCACGGTAACCCTTTGAGAAGCTTTGTGGTCCAGGCTTGAACTTTTCATAAATGTGTCCATAAATCCATTTTGTTAGATCCAACACTGTCTGAATGTATCTTGTGATTATTATCAATTTACGCTGATGACAACAACTATTAGCATTTGTTATTTCCTGTCTTGTCTTGAGTCCCTGCATCCAGTGGCGGCCGGTACTACGTATATTAGGAAGGGCGCGGGGTGTAGATTTTTTTATTTTTTTATACTTTATTGTGTCAATGAAAAACATTTTACATTTAGGTATAGTAAGTGTACCCACATACACATACACAACTGCACCTGTCCATACTTACATACGTACATACCCACACAAATGTACATACGCATATTCCAAATCTTGACACTTTTTTTTTTTTTGTACCCATCACCCATACAAAAAACAAGAGACAAAAACACAAACAAAGGGGCGAGCACCAGCATAGATCCTGGACCGGCACACATCCAACATCCATCCCTACCCGTCCCCACACACACACAAGAAAAACAACAAACAACAACAACAATAATAACAGCAAACAAATAAGAAATTAATAGAAAAAAGAAACCAACCAAAAAACTAAACATTTAAATAAAATAATAATAATAATAATAAGTAAAAAGGCTTGAATTGTCATTGTAGGTATAGCTGTAGGCCTAAGGGGTGTTCCCCAACAATTGATCAGTAGATCATCACTGTTTCATGTTATTTAAAATCTTCCTTAAAGACTGATCTGTCTGTCAACTAGTACTCCTCCATAGTTTAAAGAGACCCCATCTTTTTCCCAGCATATTTTCATTCTTATTGATTTTGTAGGTTACCTTTTCCATACTATATATGTCCTCTACAGTTTCTAACCATTTGTTTACTTTCGGGGGTTCAAGTTTTTTCCAAGCTCTTGTAATTTGTTTAAGTGCTGCAGCTCTCAAAATAAAAAAAAAAGGTATAGTTCTTCTTTTTGTAGGTTTTTGGGGCGTGTTCCTAAGAGTATATCATGTTTTTCTATACCCACTTCCTCAAACATCTGTTCCATTATGTCTAGAATATCTGACCAGTAGATTTGAATTTTTTTACATGTAAAGAAAATATGTGTATGGTCAGCATTCTTCTCCCCACACTCCCTCCAGCAGCCGGGATCATTTTGTGCGTATTTGGACATACTCGATGGTGTTCTAAAGTACCTCATATTTATTTTCCAATCATACTCCTGCCAAAAGGGTGATTTTATGTAATGGAAGATATCTTTAAAGCTTTGATTCCACTCCTTATCTGGTATGTTTGTTTTCAGTTCCTTCTCCCATTTATTTTTAATATAGCTTAAATCTTCTATTTTGTTTTCTTGGAGCATTTTGTAGATTTGTCCAGTTGTGTTTTTGAGGTTATGGCTTTGTTGAGTCTTTATCATGTATTTCAGTAGGGGGTGGAGATCTTCAAGAGTTTTAATTTGGACTTTTTCTCTTAAGTAGCTTCTTACTTGCAGGTATCGGTGAAAGTGATTACTAGGACAGGCATATTTATTAGCTACATTTTCAAAAGAATCCACTCCTTCATTGTACATTTGATAGAAACGTATGAGGCCCTTAGCTTCCCATGTCTTAAAAAAACCGTCAATACTGTTTGGAGAAAAATCTGGGTCCCATGCTATTTGTCTTAAGCAGATCATTTCTTGTTCCTTAATTTTATTTATTTTACATATTTCCCTCCAGATTTTAAATGTGTTATATATAGAGTAATTGTGTATTTTGATCTGTGCTTTTTTATATCTGGAGAAGATCAATGTGCTGAGTGATTCCACTAGATTCAACTCAATTGACTTCCATTTGGGTCTCATCTCGTTTTTCATCCATATTAGAATCGGTTTTACCTGTGCTGCGTAATAATAATTAATTACATTTGGTAATGCTAGTCCCCCTCCTTCTTTTTTTTGTTGCAAGATTTTGAGTTTGACTCTAGGTTTCTTTTCATCCCATATACATTTTCTCAGCAGCCCCTCCCAAACGTTGAAACATTTAGGTGTTATGTATAATGGCATGTTTTGGAATAAAAATAGAAAACGTGGCAAGATGTTCATTTTAATAATAAAAAATTTTCAAATAAAGAGAGAGGTACAATTTTCCACATATTCAGATCTTCCTTTACAGAGTTCTCCAAACTTCCATAATTACACTGATGTAGATTGTCTAGGTTATTAGGTATAGTTATTCCCAGATATCTCACTTTGTTCCGGTCCCATTTAAAGTTAAACTGTTTTTTGAAGTCTTTCTCCAAGTGGTCACCTACTTCCATAGCTTCAGTTTTATTTAAATTAAGCTTATATCCAGACAGAACTCCATAGTTTGTAATTTCATCGAGTAACTCCGGTAGTGAAATATATATATCTGTAAGATACACTATGATGTCGTCCGCGTACAGTGCTAGTTTATGTTCATCTTCCTTTATTGTGAGACCTTTTATCCTCATATTTTTCCTTATGCTTTCGGCTAAGGGTTCTATGCATAAGGCAAATATTTGGGGTGATAATGGGTCCCCTTGTCTTGTCCCCCTTTTTAAAATAAATTTTGTAGAGAGTGTCCCATTCACTCTTACTCTTGCGTTAGGTTCTTTATATATTCCCTTAATCAATTTAATAAAAGTTTGGTGGAATCCAAAATTCTCACATACTCCAAATATGAAGGGCCATGACACCCGATCAAAGGCTTTTTCAGCATCTAATGTCAATGTCAGCATTTGTTGCTTTGTTTGTACTGCATAATCAATGATATTAAGAGTACGCCGCACATTGTCGCTTAGGAGACGATCTTTAACGAATCCTGTTTGGTCCAAGTTAATTATATTAGGTAGTATATGCGAGAGTCTGGTTGCTATAATTGATGTGAATAATTTTTGATCTACATTTAAGAGCGATATTGGTCTATACGATGCACAGTCTGTCGGGTCTTTTCCTTCTTTAGGTATAACAGTAATGATTGCAGAATTCCATGTGTCCGGCCAGTTTCCTGTTTGTAGGATCTCATTAAAAACTCTACATAAGATGGGAGTAACTAGGTATCTAAACTCCCTGTAGAATTCGTAAGTAAATCCATCACTTCCAGGACTTTTTCCCGGTTTACCCTTCTGGATGACCTTTAGGATTTCTGTCTCTACTATTGGTTGTACTAATTCATTATTTTGTTTAACGGACACTGTGGGAAGGTTTAAAATATCTAGGTATTGTTTAATTTTCTGTGGGTCCACACCTATTACTTCTGGAGTGTAGAGGTTTTGATAATAATCCTTAAAACTTAATGCTATTTTCGATTTCCCCCTCTTATATGTGGAGTTGTTATCCATGATAGTGGCTATTGCAGTTTTTTCTTTCTGTTTCTTTAGTTTAAATGCTAATATTTTCAGTGCTTTTGGGCTGTTGTCATAATATGTTTGCCTACTGAGCATGAGATTCTTTTCAATGTCATGTATTTCTATAGTTTCCAATGCTTTTTTAGCTACGTTCAATTGTATCTGTACTTCTTTGTTCCTCCCTTTCTCATGTTCTTCTTGTAGTTTTTTTACTTTGTTTTCCAGTACCATCTTTTCTCTATCTCTTCGCTTCTTTTTCCAGGATGAATATGCTGGAAATATGCTCCTCGTATTGTTGCTTTTGCAGCTTCCCACAGTATTGTGGATGTCACTTCTCCATTGTCATTGATCTCAAAGTAAGACTTCATGCTATGTTTTATTTTCTCCTTGAAGTCCTGGTCGCCAAATAGGGAGTTGTTTAACCTCCAAATCGTTTCCCCTCGTTCCATCTTCAAGTTTAATTCCATTATGATTGGTGCATGGTCTGCTATAGTTATAGGTAATATTTCACATTTTGTGACCTTTGAAATCTCATTTTTAAACATAAAGAAGTAATCTAGTCTTGAATAGACCTTATGTGCATTGGAATAAAAGGTGAAGGCCTTGCCTTGGGGATGTAGACAACGCCAAACATCCAAAAGTCCCAACTCTATTTGGGTTTTTCTTAATAATACTGCCGCTTGTTCTGATTTATGTTTTATTCTACTTTGGGTGTCTACCTTCTGATTCATCACCAAGTTGAAGTCTCCCCCCATTATGAGTGTTCCCTTCACCTCTGTCATTATCAAGGATATGATTATTTTCATTAGATCTGCTCCTTTTCCAGGCGGATTGTAGACATTAATCAAAGTTATTTGTTGTTCTTCTATTTCCCCCGTTACCAAAACATATCTTCCTTCCTTATCTCTGATACATTTTTCTTTATTAAAAGTGAGGTTATTTTTTATGAGGATTGCCACTCCTCTTTTTGCTGATGTGTGAGAGGAGAAGAATACTTGGGCTGAGGCTAATTTCTCCAACTTTGCATGTTCCACTTTGGTCAAGTGTGTTTCCTGAAGGAAGATTATTTCTCCTCCTTCCTTCTTAAGTTTTTGCAGTATCCTCTTCCTTTTTATTGGGTTATTTAGGCCATTTGTATTGAGAGAGATTAATTTAAGTGTCCCCATTGCACTGCTTTTGAGGCTCTTTTCTTATATATGTATTCAAAACCTTTAACCAAAAAAATAAAAATAAAAAAAACATAGATAACTGAAACTTTGTGTACAAGAACACAAACATAAAACACAAACATAACACCCAACAGTGAACTTCCAATTTCTGCAACCTCTAACCGGTTACAGGAGATATTCCACATTATTAAGGTTATGTGGAAAGAGGGGTTATCATTAAGTAACCCCTGCCACAAGGTGGTGAGTGTGGCTATAGTTATGGGACAAAAGGTTGCCCATATCTGCATGGTAGACGGCATGCGGGTGCACAGTCCCTCCAATAATTTCTCTATAGCTAATTTGTGTAACTTAAGTATATCTCCAAGACAATTCAAAGAATAGATTATAATAATAGTCATAGTATATGCAGGTATGCATACATATACATGATACTACGCATACATACATACATACATACATACATACATACATACATACACACACAACAATCAACAGCACCCTCCCCTCCAGACATGTCTCTAATCTCTATAGCGCACATAGATCTCTAATACCATTCAAAGCATAGATTATAATAATAGTCATAGTATATACCGGCATGCATACATATACACAAAACTACATACATACCGACTCTCACACACACACACACACACACACACACACACACACACACACACACACACACACACACACACACACACACACACACAGCAATTAACACCAATACGGGGAAGGGTAACCATCTGTCATACCTACACTCATATGTGCATACGCTCACATGCATTGCACCCACATGTGAGCACACATCACATTTTTTTTTAATTAAAATGACAAGTCTCTATTGGTAGCCAAGCACTCTTGTGCGTTGAGTGAAAGTACCTATATGCTCAAGAAAAGAAGAGAGAAGGAAAAACAATAATAGTATAAATATCTTCTTAACGTTCAGGGGGCCCCATACAACTTTTTTTTTAGGGCCCCCAAAAAGCCAGAACCGGCCCTGTCTGCTTGCATGCATGCAGGTATGCATGCACACACACCACGCACGTATGACAATGCTACACACATCACCACACTATACCCACATAAACCTGTGCATATATATACACATACACACATACATATGCATGCACACATGCACCCATTCCTAATTATAAAAATGTAATAAAAAAAGAAGATATATATACATAAACATGCCTACACACACTACTCATACTCAAGAGAATAATGAGGACTTTTCTTTTCTTTTTTCATAATAATAATAATAATAATAATAATAATAATAATAATAATAATAATAATAATAATAATAATAATAATAATAATAATAATAATAATAATAATAATAATAATATAACTTGTATTTGTTATCATCCATAGATCATTTCTCATCCTTCTGGCTCTTAGTTTAATATTTAATAATTGAGAAAAATTCAATAAAAATAAACACTGTTTGCGGTCTACAAGGTATAGGCTATTAATTAAATAATACATCATTCATAATAATAATAATAATAATATATAACTTGTATTTGTTATCATCCATAGATCATTTAAGCCTTCACCTTGTTCTCATCCTTCTGGCTCTTAGTTTAATATTTAATAATTGAGAAAAATTAAAAATTAAAATAAACACCGTTTGCGGTCTACAAGGTATAGGCTAATAATTAAATAATACATCATTTTTAGAGTAACAAAACGAAAATCCCTTCACAATAATTTTTCGTTTGTTGTCCGTGTGTATACAAGTTCACATCTTCTAATGGGAGTCGGGGAAGGTAGACGCAAGAGAGAGGGCTGGGGGGGGGAAACTGCAATTGTCTTATAAAGTTCAATATTCCATATTGCCCGGATAATCATGAAAAAAAAAGAGGGAGATGTGGTGGGAATTGTCACTGGATTCCACTGGGGTGTAGATTTTTTAGTCAAATAAATTGTGCAATAGTCAATTTTGGTCAGTTGTTCTTGATTTAGGCGTCCTTTCAATAAAAGGCAAGGTATGGCGCGTAACGGGGGGGGGGGGGGGGTGACAGGGGTGTTTTTTGTCAAATCAGTTGTGCAATAGTCACTTTTGGTGAGTTGTTTCTATACAATTCAGTTATATGACATTTAGGTATGACACAGGACTACACAAGCATTTTTAGTATAGAAATGTGTCAACAGACTAAAGCAGGGAACCACAATATTTTGCATACGAATTATGCAGAATGTAATATCATAACTGTCTATTACTTTTCTTGCAATTGAGCCAATTTTCCTTAGGTACGGTTTTGAGGTGTGTGTTCAACAGAATGTAGTATCAAAAACACATTCACAAAAAGTATGGGTTACTGAATGCTGAACTGCACTATTATAATCACTAAGCCATTGTAAGACCTTACCTGTGTCCCTGTATCACTTGTCTCTGCTGCCCTTTGATTAAAAAACGTCCCTATGTCCATTTTCCTTTTTTTTTGGCATATTTCAGTTAGTCACAGTAAAAGTCACCTAGTAAAAGTGAGATAATTGACTATATCAAAACATGCTAGGGCTGTACCGAATAGTTCGAAGCTTCGTTCATAATGTTGACATTCTAATTCTAAATCAACATAAAAAATTGTAAAAAAAAGTTTTTTTTTTTTTTTTTTTTAACATTTGTATTTGGCAGGGTATGGCGAGTGCCATACCTTGCCATACAAAATGGACGCCGCTGGGTAACATTAATGAACAAAGGGACAGCTACAGTATGTAAATTGTAAAGCTTTTTATTTTTCTATTCCAGTCGATCATAATGTAATGATCATGATCATACTATGGAGAGCTCACTGCGTTGGAGAGAGAGAGAGAGGTAGAGAGAGGAGATCGATGATCTCTCTCTCTCTCTCTCTTGCTCTCTCTCTCTTGCTCTCTCTCACACAGCATTAACCTCACGTGGAATCCCAAGCAGATCAGACCTAGTATACTGTATATGAATAACTTCAGTATGAGACTATGAGTACAGCATATTTTGCATATTGTTAAAAGAGCCAAAGCTGGCTTGCGTAAATTAAACATATGACTTACCATCAGAAGAGTTGACATTCAGCTATCCACAAAAAAAAAAAAAAAGTGTTTCATATCCTTTACTCCAGTAACAGTCCATGGGCATGTTGAATCTGTCCCCGTCATTTGAAAAAGCAGGCATGATGATGGAAAGCAAAATACGCATTTACATGACTGCATCCAGCTAGCCATATAGCTTGTTGTTGTTGCTGTTCTTACCGAACCAGCTAAGACCGAGTATAGCCTTAACCCTTCGAGAAGCTTTGTGGTCCAGGCTTGAACTTTCCATAAAAGTGTCCATATAAATCTATTTAGTTAGATCCAAAACTCTCTGAATGTACAGTATCTTGTGATTATTATCAATTTCCGACAACTACTAGCCGAGCGTATTTTCCTACTAGACCCTGGAGGTGATTAGGGACGTGATGTCACGTGCCACTCTCAGCCAATAGAGTGACTACTTCGGGCGCTAGAGGAAAGCGCCCTCGGATATCGTATTTGACGGCGCTGATTGGATTAAACGTATTTGCATTTTGCCCTGTGAGTTGCGCACTGACGGTGGAGCTGAGGTGGAGCGCCCATGAAAAGGGAGTGGAGGGGGGTATGGGCCGGGGGGTGAATAGGACACGCAAAGAATTATTTCTTCTTCTTCTTTCCACCAGGGGGGTCGGCGCCCTAGCGCCCTCTATGGACCAGCCGCCACTGCCTGCATCCATCATTGTTGTCGTCATCAGTCTGCGCACCCCTTAACACTTTCAGTGCCACGCTTAGCGGTTATCTCTACCGCTAGATGGCCAGCTTGATAGTTGTTTCCGCGGTGTTTCACTATGTTTGCAAAGCTGTGTGTGTGTTCTGTATTATAGCTGTGGAGACAATGGTGTGGCTCATTTGACAGGCATTACTTGTAGTGCAACATGGTTTGTTTCTACACACTGTAGTTTGTAGTTTATTACACGTTAAACATTGCGCATTTCCAAGGTAATCCAGTCTTTTTTCATAGATCGCGAGATAAAATGTGTTATGTGCAATAAGCCCGAATCGTTCTGGTTGATTCCCTGAACCCCCAAATACTCCCAAATCAAAGGTATATAACATGTATATATATGTACCTTCACAAAATCATCAATGGGAGGGGGGGGTCGTTTTAACTCAAAACTGTGATCGTGTTTGCCGAGCATGTTTTACGTCGGGTGAAACACAGAACTGTGATCGTTAGAAAAACACATTTCAGATTTGATCAAATAGACGTAGAATATACCTTACCTTAGCCAGAAGGTATTCCAAAAAGAATAATTCCAAGTGATCGCATCGCCATCGCGATTACCAATGTATATGTCTATACACGTTTCGATGGTAAAATACGCTTAGGCAACGGAATTTCGACGCAATCAATGTGAATCTCTGTTCAAGCAGGAGGAGGGGCCACTACCAAATTTTTTAAAAGGAGGCCGTGTATCAACACCAAGCCATTCCAGTTCAGACACAGACGATACTGGCACCTGATGATAGTCGATCGACATTGCAATTCAAACATAGGATCAAAACCCGAGAAATCTCGGGTCTGGCGCTCAACCGCTGGCGAGTTAACCCGGGATATCTCTGGTTAACACACCAATGACTCTGCTTGGTGCTAAATAAATCGCCCTTTAGGCATCATATTTGAAGACGCTGATTGGCTAAATTTAGTTGCTAGGTGTATTTATGTTGCCCTGTGCATTTTTCAATTGGCTGCGTTGTCCACTGACGTCAGTGGGGCGATATTTCTAGCGCCCGAGAAGAGAGAGGGGATGAACAGGACGCCTCTATACTTTTACCAAATAACTTGCATTTTTCCGCGATCTGATTGGCCACTGACGTTTCTGGTCATGTGACATTTGTGCCAATCGTGTGACGCCTGTTTTCTATCACTGGTTAAGCTTAGGCACTCTTTCGAAGTTGGTTAAGGTTAGAGTTTGTCTTAGAGCAGGGCGATAGAACACCAGCCCTGATTCCAAACTCTAACCATAACCAACTTCGAAAGAGTCGCCTAAGCTTAACCAGTGATATAACTATGCGTTAGGTAGTTTGCAGCAGTGGCGGACTCAGGCTGTTTGAAGGGCAGGGGCGAAAAGAAAAAAAGGGCACCTACTGCATAACATGGGACCCCATCAGTGAGCAAAAAGCTATGATGCGTCATGTATGGTGAAATAGTCTTCATCCTTGATTAAGATTAACATTAGAATAACATAGACAATCCAGATGAATAGTATAACCACACCTCTATGATGAAAACACAGGGAACAATACACCTTTCAAATGTTTATTTCACCTCATTGTCATGGTGTTTGAAAAGTAGACTTATCATGGTGTTTGAAAAGTAAATGATCATGGTGTTTGAAAAGTGGATTTATCATAGTGTTTGAAACTTAGATTTATCATGGTGTTTGAAAAGTAGATTATCATGGTGTTTGAAGGCCTAAACCATTGCTGCAGTGGTACATTTCTCAATGCTAAAGATATCAGTGAGGAATATAAATATTTGGGAAACAGCATTTTAATATAGTCTGGGTTGAAAAATAGTGAACCTATTCTTTAAAAGCTATTTACAACATATATTTGTAAACAGTTTAACAGTTAAAGTTAATTTGAGTGCCGTTGAGCTTCTTCCTTTCTCTCTCCTAACTCTCCTTCTCCCCTCCTGCCCTCTCCTTCTCTCCTCCTATACTCCCCTTCTCTCCTCCTGTACTCCCCATCTCTCCTCCTGTACTCCCCATCTCTCCTTCTGTACTCCCCATCTCTCCTCATGTCCTCTCCTCTCCTTCTCTCATCCTGTCCTCTCATTCTCTCTTCTACTGTATCTCTCCCTCCCCCTCTCTATCTTCCCGATTATCTCCATTAAAGTTAATATATTGTACCTGGATACTGGCTGGATCAGTGGGATATTTTAACAGGAGAGCATTCAAGTTATTTGTTGTTGTGTCGTTTGAATAATTTCTCTTCCTATCATCATTTCCATCCTCGCTTTCTTTAGCATCTCCATGACCGTCTTCATCATCATTTCTCTCCATAGCATCATCTGCATTCTCTTTTCTCAACTTCTTCATCATTTCTCTATATAGAATCATCAGCATTTCTCTTTCCTCCACTTCTTCACCATCTCTCTTCCTGATATCATTATTTCCCTCTTGAATATCTCCATCTTCATTGTCTGTACTGTCTTTATCTAAGGTGGAGCAAATAATATTTGTTTTATAATAGTAATATAATTGTACTGTATATAATATTCGTACTGTAGCCTACAATTTTATAATTGTATTATAAAATAATATGTCATATAGCACTACCACCACTAGCCCTCTTGCCTTGATTGGAATAAAAATGGTCTATGGTTGGTCAATTTAAATGTTTAAGACACAATTGTCTGTCCAAAATAAGCATTATTGACCATGTTAGCACCAGATTCTCAGTTGAGGGATTTGGGGTGCTTTTTCAATGTATGTGATGTATAGATTGGGGGAAGATGGTAGCATCTAACGGTGCCAGGTCAGAGAGGGCAGAAATGTGTTTGGCTTAGCAGAGGTTGGTTCAGAGCGAGTGAGCACCACACTGCCAGCGAGAGAATGTTTGTTGACATTCCTTGTAAGAACATCTGAGATAAGAGCGAGTGTCTCCCAGAGCAGGAGGGAGAGAGGTTCATCTTAATGAAACGTGAAATGTGTGTAAAGGTTATTAACGCAGTTGTCATGACAACACGTCGCATGACAACCAGAAGGCGGGGCCGTCGTTGCGACGACGAACATCTATAAGTCGAACGGTGTTTCCGGGTGTAGGGCAGACTAGAATCTGACCAAGAGCGAGTAGGACTGAGATCACACAGAAGACACTCTCTCCTCTCATTGAGAGGGGGGGGGGGGGGGGAGGAAGAATGCCACATCATCATTAGCTTCGGCTAACGCGAGGAGGGTTAGGCTAAAGACCAGGCCTGAACACTATTGGACTGAATAACAAAAGGACGATAGACGAACACACCGAAAGATCATTAGAATAGACTCTTCAAGGACGATACAATTTGATAACATCTGATAACATCTGATTATGAGGTTCTGTTTATAGCAATAAAACAACGCTTTTCCTCATAAGGTATTTCACGGTGTCGAAGTGTCGAATTCTTACGGAGGTGGAGAATTAGTATGGTTTATGGATTGCACTAACAGGGAGATAGGATCTTATCAGCCAGTGTCGTAGACGTCAGGACCATTAAAAGTACACAACGCAGAGGAATTGGATGGAGAGCCAAACAGACGAAGACATGATACTGGCCAGTTTGATCAGGATCTTACACAGTTATAATCCAAACTATGGCTATGTGAGACAAGCTTGTACATGTATCTAGTAGTGAGGACTTACAAATACATAACTGTATCCTTATCTCCTCCCTTACTATTGTTGCTTTTAGACCCAATTTTTTAAAGAGCATTTTTCAGCTGCTTTTTAATATTCTTCCGATTTCTTTCTCTCCTTGGCATTCTGTAATCATAAAATATAGGCCAATGCTAAACCCACTTCTTATCAGGTGGGGGCCCACATGTGGGCCCTCTTGAGGATGATTTTCCCACCTGCAATTTGGCGACCTCTAGTGGCTCGGTTGTGCATATCTTTTAATACAATATATATATCGAATTAAAGCCCCATTAGTTGCCTGTCTATAGCCCTTTCAGGTGACGAAATCCGTTCAGCAGTTCTCGAGTTACCTGCCGATATGTGAGGCTTGCGCGAAGTACACGGTATTGCGCAAATACTACTCCCGACTCTTGGGGCTTTAGTTCCGTCAATCATTTGGCGATCTCGAAAATGATTGGACAGGGTTGTAGCCAATGAGTGTGGCTTTCCAATGATACCCCAACTGGGGATGTACGAATCAGGGATCTAGGTGAAAAGTCATGAGCGAAAACAGGAAGAGAAAAAACGCAGAATTAGTTGAAGTCTATGAGAAAACTGAGCTTTTCTTTTGTACACAGTTTACAAAATCACTCCTAAATCACTCATTTCTGACTACTACAGAAAAACGTGAGTAACACGCTTTTCTACAACTCAAGTTCAGACCTATGTTACTCTATTTCATTAGCACTAAAGGTGAGTTGTCCTTATTTTATCAGAAACTCCAGAATGTCTTCTTTCAAAAGAGACCAGGCTCATGCATGTGGTATAAGTACAAAGTATAGTATTTTGGTTTGGAAAAAAAGTATGCAGTCCTCAAAAATGAAAACTAAAATGGCAAATTTTGGGGTTTACTATACCACTCTTAAATTAGCTTTAAAAAGCAATTCACACTGAACTTTAAAGTGCTATGGGTATATTTTGTGCAAATAATCCAAAAATAATTTGTACACTTTATTTCTAAATTGAGAACACATGTTAGCATAGAATCAGCTAAGCAAGGCACCTGTTTAGTTAGCTAGCTACAGTAGTAATACAGCTAGGCTAAAACATACTGCCATCAATAAAAGGAAAGCACTTGCAGTGTACATACATTAGTATTTAGTAATGCATAAATAATTGGTAAAACAAACTCAATCTTTGCAACTTCAAAGAAAGCTTGCTGTATTACCTACCTCACACACAGCAGTAGGATGCAGGGTTACAGCTCAGACTGCATTAAGCCCTCTGGCATCTGAACATTCAAGAGGGGATGTGTCTAAAACTGAACATTTAAATGGATGGAATATTGTAGTGACGGGGCTGCTCAGAGTTGTAGCTAACACTTTTGTGTGACATTATTTAACCGTCTGGGTCAAGTTTAGACCATTGGAAGGGCACCAATGAGCACGTCCTCTCATTTTCGCCACTCAAAATGTCATTTTAGCGTGATGTTTTCAGCTGTGGGGGCACATAGTCAAGTTTAACCATTGGAAGGGCACCAATGGGCACGTCCTCTCGCTTTTGCTACTCAAACGGGCACTTTAGGTTTAGCGCAATGTTTTCTACTGTGGGGGCACATGGTCAAGTTTAGACCATTGGAGGGGCACATCCTCTAGTTTTTTCACTCAAAAGGGCACTTTTGCGTGATGTTTTTCAACTGTGGGGGCACATGGTCAAGTTTAGACCATTGGAAGGGCACTAATGGGCATGTCCTCTCATTTTCGACACTCAAAAGGGCATTTTAGCGCAATATTTTCAACTGTGGGGGCACATGGTCAAGTTTAACCATTGGAGGGGCACCAATAGGGCAAGTCCTCTCGCTTTTGCCACTCAAAAAAGGGCACTTTAGCGCGATGTTTTCAACTGTGGGGGCACATGGTCAAGTTTTGACCAATTTGGAAGGGCACCAATGGGCACATCCTCTAGTTTTCACCACTCAAAAGGGCACTTTAGCACAATGTTTTCAACTGTGGGGGCACATGGTCACGTTTAACCATTAGAGGGTGAAGAATTGTGGTGATTCGTCTGTGATTATAATATGAATTAATGTTGATGAGCAAAACAGTTACTCTCTGCATGGCAGAGAAGAGGTGTGACCCCTCTCTTCAGATAGTGTAAGTAGGGCAAGTCTGGAGCAGGTCGCTAGGCGACCCGGTGCCTAGCAGTCACAACAGCATTCCTAAGATAAGGATGGAGCAGGAGGAGGTGGGGGGGGGGGGGGGGGTGATTCATCTTCAGTTGAGAAAATAACGAAACGAGAGAGAGAGAGAGAGGATTATGAGGAGCTGATCAATTGGACTTTTATTAACGGACTTTATCAAATGAACTTTAAATCACTGGACCTTATCACAAGCTGCGTATGTCAAGGAAGACCACTTTATTCCTGTAAAACTACCCTGTCTGGTTGAATAAAGTTCTCCTTGATGATTGTCAACTGAATCGTGTGAGGTGTTCATTCTGCCTGGGATTATCAGATGTTTCCGTGAGCACACCAGAGGGATCATTAAAAAAGTACACAACGCAGGACACTATCGTCTATCCATCACTCACTGGGATTATCGGAACATCTAACAAACTTGGAGCCGTGAGCCGGATGTTGCTGCGTGGGAGGAAGCCAGAATTCTAAACGTAAGCTGATTTATGGGCTTAATCTCACATGCCAACACAAAGATAAGCATTGTGAACAAGCACACGTAAAATAAATAACCCATTGTGATCATAAGACTTGATGAATGTTGAAGTTTGTGAAGACAGAGGTTTTCCTTGTTATTTTTGGTTGAGTTTAACGAGACGGGAGGCGACGTAGACAGCCCCGTGTGTAGTATAGAGCGACGTGGACAGCTCCAGGGCGACGGTAGACAGCCCCGTAGGGTATAGAGCGACGGTGACAGCTCCAGGGCGACGGTAGACAGCCCCGTAGGGTATAGAGCGACGTGACAGCTCCAGGGCGACGGACAGCCCCGTAGGGTATAGAGCAACGTACAGCTCCAGGGCGACGGAGACAGCCCCGTAGGGTATAGGGCGACGGACAGCTCTGTTGTGTGTAAGAGTTTTTCTAATAAGTCATCGGCAACTGCGGTTTTTGCTGGTGCAGTGTGGTTTTCTTTTTTTTGGATAAGAGTATTCTTCTTTTAATTTTATTTCCCACTCTAGACATAGTTTTGGATCGCACTTGTGAAGTCATGCAAGACCAAAAACAAAAAACTACGCGAGAGAAAGGGGGGGTAGCTCCCCCGGATGTGTCGATACAGGCCATCAAAGAGAGTGTGACCAAATATATTCATGAGAAAATGGCTTTGGAAACAGTGGTGGGGACGATCGTGTCCAAATACCAGGTGGTGCCAGATGAGAGAGGAAATTGGAAATTAAACGACATTAGGAAGGCCTGGGGAAAATTCACTCGTCTCTCGGAGGCTCAGGATAAATTGATATGGGCCATTGTGATTTTGGGCCAGGCGCGACGCAATATGGTTGAGGTCGCGCGTCTTGAAGCAGATCGTCTCTTGAAATCTGAGAAGCAGAAGGTTCGCGCCCTGGATGACATCAGACAAACGCAGGCTGGGAATCTGCTGAGATTACAGCAGGAGGTTGAGAGACAGGCGGAAACCATTCGTCACCACAAGAATGGGGCTGGGAGGACAAGCGTGCCTCCCCAGACGGTAGAGCCGGGTGAAAGAGGGGCAATGGGTGGATCTCCGGCTCCCTCCAGTGGTGAACGCGGGTTGGTGCAGGGGGCTGGTGGGAGGCAGGGGAGAGATCTGGCTCCCTCTGGGGGCGTGGATATCTTTGAGGATAGTAGTGGTGAATCAGAGGAAGGAGAGGGACCTTCCACTTCACACCCCAAAAGTTTGCGGCCTTTAAAGATACATCGGCCCAAGACTGTAGCTGGAGAGCGAGTAGTGCACACCTCTTATGTTCCGGCCAAACCAGAATATATTGAGAGGTGGTGTGAGAAGGTGCGTCATCCCCGCACCGCTGGCCTGGGGGCATGGGATGAATTGAATAAATTAAGAGGGATTTACTCCCTTCACCCATGGGATGCCCTGGCCATTCTCAGTCATCGTCTCTCCACAAGAGAGAGACAGGATCTGACCGGGGTTATCAACGAGGCACTGGGAGAGGAGGGGCAGGACCTCAACGCAGGTTGGGATGCAGTCAGGGAATGGATAGCTAAACTCTCCCGGGTCAATGCGGACTGGACCCAGATCTTGGCCTGTCGCCAAGGAGAGGCCGAGTCTTTCATTGAGTTCGAAGACAGATTCAGGGTCGCTTTTGTGAGGTTTAGTGGCATAGATGATATTACAGAAGCTAATATCGGGGAGAAACAGTGCCCAGTGTTGACTCAAACGTTTGTGGCAGCCGTGGCACCTCGGCTGCAAAACGGTTTAATCATGTCCACTCCCACCTGGGGGCGGGCAGGCTATGGAGCCATAGTGGAGTCACTGTGTAGGTTAGACAGAGATCTGCAGATCATGAAGGATGCTGCAGAGCCCAAGGTTCGAGTGTTGACCGGAAATCCGGATGCTGCCACCTGTCCGGACGGTCGGGTGGGGCCACGGGGGGTGGGCCCAGAGGGGCCCAGTTGGGAGAGGGGTTTTGAGGGTTGGCCGGGGCGTGGGAGGGCGAGCCCAGAGGGGTCCCGCTGGGAGTGGGGGTCGTGCTACAACTGTGGGAGGATGGGCCATTTAGCACGCGAGTGTGACGTGGGCCGCCGCCCTAGATCCCGAGGACCACCCGCAATAGCCAGGGCACAGCCAGCCGTGGTCACGGGGGCCACGTCCCTCCCTCTGGGGACCGGCCTGACCCTCCGGGATTTACAGGATTTTCAGAGGTTGATGTCCCTCCCCCTGGCGGATCGAGACGTGTTGCTGGGGGCTTCGACTCAGACACCGCCACCGCCACCGCCACCAGCGGCGGGCCATTTTTGAGTATCCCTCCCCAGCTCCGCACACTTCAGGCTGCAGTCACCCAACGGGGAGATGGCCTGTACGTTACCATAGCAATGAATGGACAAAAGGACATTGACTTTTTAATAGACACCGGGGCGGAATTGACAGCGGTCCCGGGTTCCGACATGGTTGGTACCGGGGTGTCTTTGAGTGATACTGTGATGCGCGCAGGAGGAGCTGAGGGGGGGGGAATCTATTTGAGACAGACCAATCTGTTCTCCTTGCAGGTGGGTCCCAAAACCCTGCACACACGGGTGTGGGTGGGGCCGGTGTGCCAGCCGCTGTTGGGGTTGGACGTGTTGATGGCCTTGGACTCTTCCATCGAGTTCCAAGGGGGAAAGATGATTTGGCGTTTGAGACGCCTGGTGAAGGCGGAGGTTGCAGAACATGCAATATGGGCCGCGGACAAAAACGACTGTGGGTTGTTGGACATGGAACCTGTGAGGTTCACGGGAAAACCACCGCCATGTACCAGACAATATCCTCTGAGCGTGGAGGCTCTCAATGGGATACGGCCGCTTCTAAAAATCTTTGAGGAGCGGGGGGTCATCAAGAAGGCCCCCAGCGCGTCTAACAGCCCTGCCTGGCCGGTATTAAAGCCGACAGGGGAGTGGCGTTTGACTGTGGATTTTCGAGTGGCCAACGAGAGCGTCGACAAGTTGACACCATTGGTGGCAGATATGTCCACAATCTTTGGGACCTTGAAACCAGAACACTGTTGGTTTTCAGTGATTGACATGACACAGGGTTTCTATAGTGTGCCACTGGCGAAGGAGGTTCAACCGTGGTTCGCTTTCACCATCGAGGGAGAGCAGTACCAGTTCCTCCGGACACCAATGGGTCTCCACAACTCTCCTACGGTGTACCATCAGGCATTGCGGCGCCACCTATTGGAGACGCCGACCATCACGTCCGCCTATGTCCATTATGTGGACGACATTTTGCTGGCTAGTACCAGTGAGGCAGAGCATGAGAGGGACCTCAGAGTACTCTTGGACCATTTGCGGGCACGAGGTCATAAGGCGAGTTTCTCTAAGGCCCAGATCATGCAGGAACAGGTGATCTACCTGGGTCAGAGGATCTCTCAGGGAACGAGGGAGATCACCCAAGACCGCACCAAGGCCATCCGGGAGACGCCGGTCCCCAAAACGGTTCGGGATTTGCGGTCCTTCTTGGGAATGTGTAACTTACGACGATCGCGAAGCCCCTCACGGAGATGTTGAAAGGAAGCCCGGGGCCCAGGGAGAGGGTTGAACTCAACGAGGAACAGAGAGCCGCGTTTGAGGCCCTAAAAGGGGCTTTGGTTAGGGCTCCGGCCTTGGGGCTCCCAGACGCGGGTAGACCCTATGTTTTGTACGTGGCAGAGAAGGATGGGTACATGACGGCTGTGTTGACCCAGGAGCATGGTGGCCGCCAAAGACCGGTGGGTTATTACTCCGCTTGTCTAGACCCCGTGGCACAGGGTTTCGGCCCCTGTTTCCGAGCGGTACAGGCGGTATTCCTGGCAGTGCAGACAGTGTTGATGTTGGTGCTGGATCAGACCATAGTGGTGAAGTGTCCACACGCGGTGCACACGTTGTTGACCATGAACCGGGCCTCCCAAGTCACAGCTGCCCGGTGGGGAAAATGGCTAGCGGTGCTAGAGGCCCCGGGGGTGGTGATCGAGAGAGCGACGATAACAAATCCTGCGACCATGTTGGTCCCCGCCGAACAGGAGGGAGAGGGGGAACATGATTGCCACGGGGTGGTTGAGGCCATGGAGCAGGCGGAACAGAGACGGAGTACTCCTCTGGAAAATCCAGAGTTAATCTTGTTCACCGATGGGTCCTCAATGGTGGAGGGGGGTCAGTTCGTCATGGTGCAAAGGGTGGAGCGTCGGCCGTTGGAGGCTAAATGGGAGGGGCCGTATCAGATTCTGTTGATCACCGATAGTGCGGTGAAGGTGGCGGGGAGGCCCAATTGGATCCATGCGAGTCAGCTAGTCGACACACCGACCATCGACATGTAGTTTTAGGAGATGGGAGGGGTGGAGTCAGGGGGTTGGGTCCCCCCTTTTTTTCAACACCTCAATAGAGGGCGTGGTTAGGAGAAGACACAGTCACCAGAAAGAACTGGCGCGCGCTGGGGGTCAACCGTGGGACGAAGATAGAGTTGCGCGGAGTGGGTATCGGGAGCTGCAGTCGTGTCACGCCGGGAAAGACGGGGGTGACCCCGAGGTAGGACAGGTAAAGGTGTTGAGAAAAAGGAGGGGAGGGGGAAAGAGTGGGGAGTGTAGAATGATGGTGTGTTTGGTGTGATTAGTGTTTGGTGTGATTTTCTTATTTTTTTCTTATTAATTTTATTATTGTCAAAAAAAAAAAAAAAAAAAATGTTTTGATGATTAGTTAAGAAACCTATATTATTAGTGTTTGGGTGATTATTTGAAACCTATATTATTAGTGTTTGGGTGATTAAAAAAAAAAAAAAAAAAAAAAAAAAAAAGATGATTAGTTAAAACCCATATAAGATCAATGTGACAATCAGACGGTCTCGGAGACGGGGGGGGGGGGGGGGGGGGGAGTGAGAATTCCCGATTTTCCCCATCGGAAAGAGACTCCCTGTTCCTCCATTCTGTGTCCACAGGACCATTGAAGAAGACGAGTCCAGGCAGACCTACGGACCGTGGACGGGCGGGGCCGAGACCATTGGAGGAGACGAGTCCGGAGACCTACGGACTGTGGACGGGTTGGGCCAAGTGGAAGACGGCGGCGACCGGGGGGGGGGGCACAGGAGGGCACGATCCAGAGACAATCCAGGGATCATCCGAAGATCGAACGGGAAGATAACCAGAGTCAACGACCATGTGGAGTGTCGTGTGTGTTGATTGATAAACCCTTTAGTGACAATCAAGGTCCAGACCGTGAGAGTGCAGTTAGGCTCTAGAGTGAGGAGGTACATAGAGCTATCCGGTCTTTCCACAAACCGGGGGGGGGGGGACGAGACAGGGTTTTCCATTTAGAGAGGTGAGGTCGTTCTACACGTCAACTACAGGGAGTTAACATGAGGGTTTTCCTTGGGAGTCTATTGGTGGTGTTGGTGGCACTGGGGGAACCAGTGTTGCACAACAGCGCCCTCCAGTGGGCACATCAAGTGGCTGACACAGTGAACGTCAAGGAATGTTATGTCTGTATGCAGATACCCTTATCTCAGCATACAGGGGTGCCACAGATGGCTGTCCCGTTCAACTCCTCTACCATGCAAGATCAGGTTGTACGACTCTCTCAGAAAGCGGAGGCCGGGTTGGAACGGGCAGTGGTCTCCACCATGCTTCGGCCAGCCGAGGGCCTGGGGTTGGGGGTAGACGCCAAGTATGATCCAGGGGTGGTATGGGCGGGAGAGCAGGTGCCGGTGTCGTTAGCGCAGAACACACGGGGGTTTTATTGTCTGTCCAGGCAGGGGGGGACTAGGGAGGTGGGTACGAGTTCGTGTAGTGTGAAGACCACGCGCTGTATACCAAAAGGTATCCGAGGCCTGCACGCCTTGGAGAATGCGTTCTGGGTTTGTGGAATGACGGCATATACGTCCCTCCCGGAGGACTGGAGTGGCACCTGTTATCTGGCATTTGTTCTTCCAGGAGTGGTCGTGCACCGGACCTGGGAGTCAGTTGAGCGAATCCATGGTGTTGGTCTCCCCAGCGAGTCGAGTCAGCACTCCAGTCATCGGTATAGGAGGGAGGAGGTGTCAGGATCGATAGAGGGGTTGGTAACACAGCACGGGGTGGGGGAAGATCTCTTAATGTTCTTGTTACCAGGGGTGGGGGTGGAGCTGTTGACATGGGATGTGGGGAAGTTGGCGGGAGCCTATGGGGCTTTAGCCAATCGAACACAGGCAGCTCTGGGTCTGGTCAATGAGGAAATGGTGCAAATGCGTCAGGTGGCCTTGCAGAATCGGATGGGTTTGGACATGATCTATGCTAAGGCAGGAGGTTTGTGCCGGGTCCTGAACACGACCTGTTGTTTCTATATACCAGACAATTCCAAACCCCTCAGGGAGCAGATAGAGTTGATACGGAAGATGGCGACCCAATTTTCCCCGGCCTCTGGCTCTGGGGGGTCCTCTTTTTTCGCGTGGCTGTCAGGGAGCTCATGGTCAGCCATGTTAATGCAGTTGGCCGCGCCCATGGTATTGGTGCTGACAGTGGTGCTGGTGTTTGTCAGTCTGGTCCGTTGCCTGATCCAGCGCGTCTTGTTGGGGGGAACAGGGCCTCGGTTACGGCGTTTACAGGGGGCCTCGGTGCCCATGGAAATGATACCTCTGTAAGGATAGTGAAAGGTGCCTAGGGGGGGGGGGGGGAATCTATTGATTAACCCTGGTATAATTTAGGGGAATAATTAATCCTGTATAATCAAGTGAACATATGTTCTGTCGAATCAAAAGGAGGGACTGAAGAATTGTGGTGATTCGTCTGTGATTATAATATGAATTAATGTTGATGAGCAAAACAGTTACTCTCTGCATGGCAGAGAAGAGGTGTGACCCCTCTCTTCAGATAGTGTAAGTAGGGCAAGTCTGGAGCAGGTCGCTAGGCGACCCGGTGCCTAGCAGTCACAACAGCATTCCTAAGATAAGGATGGAGCAGGAGGAGGTGGGGGGGGGGGGGGGGGGTGATTCATCTTCAGTTGAGAAAATAACGAAACGAGAGAGAGAGAGAGAGGATTATGAGGAGCTGATCAATTGGACTTTTATTAACGGACTTTATCAAATGAACTTTAAATCACTGGACCTTATCACAAGCTGCGTATGTCAAGGAAGACCACTTTATTCCTGTAAAACTACCCTGTCTGGTTGAATAAAGTTCTCCTTGATGATTGTCAACTGAATCGTGTGAGGTGTTCATTCTGCCTGGGATTATCAGATGTTTCCGTGAGCACACCAGAGGGATCATTAAAAAAGTACACAACGCAGGACACTATCGTCTATCCATCACTCACTGGGATTATCGGAACATCTAACAAGGGGCACCAATAGGGCACATCCTCTAATTATTTCCACTCAAAAGGGCACTTTTGCATGACATTATTTAACCGTGGGGCACAAAAGCACTCAAAAGGGCACTTTTGCGTGATGTTTTTCAACTGTGGGGGCACATGGTCAAGTTTAGACCATTGGAAGAGCACCAATAGGGCACACCCTCTAATTTTTCGCACTTTAGCACGCGTTTTTCAACCATGGGGGCACGAGGGGGGGGGGGGCGATCGCCAGTGGTTTGCAGGCTGTTAGAGGCGGAAATAGGCGCAGAAACAGGCGTCACGCGATTGGCGCACATGTCACATGACCAGAAACGTCAGTGGCCAATCAGATCGTGGAAAAATGCAAGTTAGTTGGTAAAAGTATAGACGTGAACAGGACGCACAAACAATGATTTATATTTTATATATTACACGTTATTGTGCATTTTAAACACAAACATACTTAAAATGAGTCATTATTATTTAGTTTTAAATGTTTTATTATATTTTAGCGGTCGAAATCGACTATTATAGAAAAATCCAAAACCACTTTCCACCAGGGGGGAGGGGGGGGCGCCCTCTATGGACCAGCCGCCACTGGCACAGACCAAATGCCAGTGTTAACTTAAAGCTGTGTCTGGGTCACATCTGTTTTGCTGCGTGGGCTGGAGTGCTGTGCCTGAGGATCTGAGGCCGCCATGAGGCTCGGTCAGGGGTCGGGCACGGGTCAAGGAGGATTTCATCACATCTTAAGGGGTCATCCAGGGGAGGAGAAGAGATGTAGGAGGACACATTGTTTAAAAATAGGGGTTTACTCACTCTAGTGGTTACTGTTGGTATAACCACTCTCAATGGCCATGGAGGGATCGAGAGTGTGAGTTTGATCTGTTTTGCTAATCATTCCTCATACTTCTTTATAATTGTGTATTTTTGTGTATACCTAAACGCTATGAAAAACTATAATAACTCAGACCAGACTATTTCCTGATGGCCATTTCTAGATATTCCAGTATCACACCACTCACCACTAGATGAGAGAAAAACACCACCGTACATTTATTAAGTATTAAATAATGTGTTTAGAAACATGAACTACTAACATAAATTGGACAGCAAATTAACCTTCAGATTACCCTTCAAATTACCCTTCTCATTGGAAAATAAAACAAGTTTATCTTCCACAAGGTGGTGCTAGTACACAGATTATTTGGGACTGACTCTTGGGAAAGAGAAATCTTAAAATTATCTTTATTAACTATTAGACATAATAATTGTGAGCTGAGTCAGGAGATAGGCCGGGATTTATAGAAGGTAAACCTGTGTTCAAATGATGGGGTTCACAGAGACATTGGTTCCGGATGTCATGAATGTAATGCGCC
>NC_140181.1:85820903-85872339 GCF_963971535.1 Notolepis coatsorum | reverse complement strand
TTGGTTCCGGATGTCATGAATGTAATGGGCCTTCCTGGACACCGCGAGGCAGACCCTTCACTTTATGGCCTACCTCAGAGCAGACGGTCTAATGTAAAGTGGCATACCTGTTCTAGAAAACTGGTCTTTGTACCGGTTAACAAACATCTTCCGTCAAGTGAAGGCTTTATTTATCTGCGTTAATCCTTCGGGATATAGTCCGTGCGGTAGTAGACATTACGTAGACGAACTCGCCGATTTTATGTGACCATGCTAAAAAATTAAACAAATAAAATATCGAAGTAGAGGCTATTTTACTATAGCGTAAAATATTGACCTAGTGTGAGATTGATTTTCGAGGGCTGAATATTCGAATGGGTGATGTAGATCAAACACAAGTGTGCAAAGTGAGCCGGTCTGTGGTCCTTCCTTCTTGTTGTGGGTTCCATCCAGGGCAGGCTACACTACTACTACTTGGGCATCTCTCTCTCTCTCTCTCTCTCTCTCTCTCTCTCTCTCTCTCTCTCTCTTCTCTCTCTCTCTTCTCTCTCTCTCTCTCTCTCTCTCCTCTCTCTCTCTCTCTCTCTTCTCTCTCTCTCTCTCTTCTCTCTCTCTCTCTCTCTCTCTCTCTCTCTCTCTCTCTCTCTCTCTCTCTCTCTCTCTCTCTCTCTCTCTCTCTCTCTCTCTCTCTCTCTCTCTCTCTCTCTCTGACCAGACCCCACTGATCTCAGTCATTGATAATGGAGTGACTATGTATTTGAAAACATGGCAGCTCATTCGTGTGGTGCTGAATGGACAGCTCCCCGTTCTTTTTTATAGCCAGTTAGTTGCAGCTCATGGTGCTGAAAGGACAGCACAATAGAGTGCAGTAGAAGCATGTTGATGCTGCTCTACCAGCCTTGCAACTGCTAGAATTGTTGTTTATGGCCAACGTATGCTCTACGAATTGTTTTGTATGGCTGTACAATATAACTTTAATTGAGAAATTCAGATATGGTTATAAAGAGTGTGTATCGTTATGTGGCCAAAGTATCAAAGTGGGTACTAGGCCTTCATTTTTATTTTGTTTAACCAAAGTGCAATATAACGAGTGACCTCCATATTTTAACATATTTAAATAAATAGCTAAAGCATACTCCATTTGTGTTATGATTCTGATTGAATTGAGAGAAGACCTGCATTCTACTCGAATAATTAAAACGTCCCCCTGATTGACGGGGGGAGATAATCCCGGCGGGCCTCGTGCTCCTACTAGCGCGCGATGGGACAGAGCACGAGTCACACTCTGCCCGAGGCGAGGGCAAGACGCACACGAGGAGCCGACGAGGAGCACGCGCCCGAGTCTCACCAAGGCGTCTTAACGCGCGTTTTAGCGTCGCTTAGCAAAAACGCAATTAGAGTGCACTTGAACGTTGACTGTGCGCGCGGGGGGGGAGCACTGTGTCCTAGTGGAGGTGGATACATGTAGAGGCCGACTGCGTTCAGATCCAGAGCCTCCTGCTTGAAGAGTCACTGTGTTGAGAGGAAAGAAAGAGGAACTCTTGGAAAGAACTCTCGGAGAGAGCTGCGCGAGTAGCCGAATCTTCCAAACAAAAGACACAACGGAAAAGGTCTCCAGTTAGGCTTCTTAGTGAGATTTGTGTTGGTAGAGAATATGAATGCTGGAGACGAGAACCTGCTGAAGTCCATCAGCAATGACACGCTCCTGGACCTGACGCAGCGCTACGGCCAGGCAGCCTTTGGGTTTGGCGCTGTCCATGGTGCTGGAAGCCCGGCCGCTTCCCTCTCACACGGCAGCCGACTTCCTCTCCAGTCAGACCGGCAAGTCCATCGAGAGCGGCGGGGAGCAAACCAGTGACGACGATGACGGTTTCGACACACTCGAGTCCCGGAAGAGGGGCTCGGGGTTTGACGACGACAAGCACGGAGGTCCAGAGGCAAAAAGCCCAAGGAGCAGCGCTCCCTGCGCCTCAGCATCAACGCCCGGGAGAGGAGACGGAGCACGATCTAAACGACGCGCTGGACGGCCTGCGCTCCGTATCCCATACGCTCACAGTCCCTCGGTGAGAAAACTCTCCAAAATTGCCACTCTCTCTTGGCCAAGAACTATATCCTCATGCAGGCTCAGGCTCTGGAGGAGATGAGGAGGCTGGTGGCTTATCTGAACCAGGGACAGACCATAACCTCGCCTATCCCCGCCGCCCTGGCGCCCTTCGGACAGACTGCTGTTACCCTTTCTCGAGTTCGGCGCTCGCCGAGAAGTGCACTACTTACTCCGGAACACCGTCAAGTCTATTCAAACATTGCAACGACAAGCCTTGATTTGATTTAATACCTGAACTTTACCTACTTGCATCCATGTTGGTCTCTATCCCACTACGTTATTTTGAAACATTGTGTGGGGAAAGGATTTTAGTCTAATGCGTAATCCTAAACTATGTTTAAATAACTACCGAAATGTTTCATTGAGTTTGAACAACTATGGTGGAAACTCCGTTGACCTTGTGCAAGACTATAGTTGTTGAAACAAGCAATAGAAAAACACATTTAAACACTCTTTTGAGACGGCAGTCCATGTCCAAATTCTCAGTTCTATATTCGATAGGTATTTTGGGGGGAAATGTTTAGAATGATATCATCTCTTATTCGTGAACTATGCAACATTCAACAACAACACATTGCCGTGAGATGCAAAGAATGCGATCAAATGTCGATTTCTCAACTTCGTATAGACGTACTGCACCGCTGTCAATATGAATGGGTTTCTCCTGGCCAGTGATTCTTTGGAAGAAATCAAATGTGATGCTAATATATTTTTGGAAAGGGTGTATTGACGAGTTGCTTTTTGTTATTGCACACTTCACATGATTGTATTGTACAACTGTGGAAAATGTCTTGCTCAAAGTCCGGCTATAATGGTTACATAACTAAAGCCTACCGAAGAAGCATTTTGGTTGTGTTGCAACATGAATTTCATATATTGTTTATATGTCTTTATAATTAAAACACATATCTATGCTTGGAGTTTACCTGCTTTGCTTCATTTTAACATCTAAATTACAACAACCTTCCATTCACATGCTCTCATATTAGGCTATTCCACATTTAGAATAGTAACATTGAAAAATAAAAAGCCAATCATTTAACGATGCAATTTATACAACAATGTTATATTAGATCATTTCACATCTAATTTTAAGAACATTTCGTATAGTTAATGCAGCTGTTATAGCTGGTATGAGGCGATACGTGTGATGAAAAGTAGTATAGACTGATTTGATGTGCTCGACTAAATGTTTAACACGCAAATTAAGGATATTGACAGTGGTCGACAACAGATAACTTCAAAATAGTTTAACAATATTCTCTGTATGGAGTGATCCCATAAAACCTACAGTAATTCAGTTATAAAAAAAGAGGCCAGATATACTATGTAATAGCCTGATTTCAATCACTCAACTTTTTCTTATGTACAGAAAGGCCTTCAAAAATTAGTATGGAACTTTTTGAATGTTCTGTTTTCCCCCCTTTGATGATACTCTTTGACATAAATATATACGTTTAAATGATCTATGTGGCTGTGGGGTCTTTTTGGCGTGCTGTAAGGTCCGCGGCGCTGAGGGGAAGGACACAAGACCCGCCCGGGGCGCCCATGACCTGTCTCCGGGTATTTGGGTGATAGCAAGCTTCCTTGGAGAGCGCTTACTTACCCCGACCAGTTATTAATACGATTCCAGTTCCTGTCTTCCTCCTCGGCTTAATTCGATTAACGTGCAGGGGCAATTTGATTCGCAGGGCAGCAATGACCACTGCATTAGAGATGTGTTTCAAGACCTGAAATCCATGGTATCGTTCTCTGTCTCCCCTCTCCTCTAATTCAGATGGCAATTTTCATCTTTAATTAGGCTTAAATTGACTAAAATGTCAGTTTCTTTGTCAAATTGAAAATGAAGAACAAGCAAATGTATCCCATACTGCGTCACTGCACTGGTCGTGGTGTGTCATTGCTTTGATTAGGACAGCTAGATTATCATGTCTAAAATAAAAATAAAGCATCAATTGTTTTATCACTTATTCTTGTTTTGGAACTGTCTCCGCCCCTTGGTTATGGTGTCATATAAGACCCCCTAGCCATGTGTTTGGCTATAGCCTAAAGATGGCATTGGCTACCCAAAAGTCTACAAGTCCATATGTTTATCTGTAGTCTGAAGGGGAAAAAACTGAAAATAATACTACAATGTATTATCAAACTTGTTTCTGCTAAGTCAGTGTGTGTGGATATTGTCATTGTAGTTTAATTGACAGACAACCAAACAACTCCAATAGACATACAATTATATATTTTTCCAATTTTTTCAAACATCAAAGTAACCTAAATCATTAATCAGAGTCTAACAGGTGTTTCTTTGCAAATAAACCTACCCCCCACATTAATGCTATTACAATCCATCCACTCACCCCCCCCCCCCCACCTCTGCTCCTGTCAATGAGTGTCAAAAGTTTGCACCCCAGCCTCTCTCTTACAGTTTAGCTGTATGTCATAACAGCAGGCCAGCAACAGCATCTTACATTGACCTCTCTGATGACATACGACTACTCCGGAGCCTTGTGAGACAGTCAGAGGAGAGGCGATGAGTTATGACAAATGCTACTGATGATGCTGGGCTGTGGGCCCCTGTCTGCCCTCAGCCTCCACGCTGCCTAATTGGCAAAGATGATGACGTTTGCCTTTCTTGCACGGATGGATGCATGGGTGGTCACTCTCCCCATAGGCCTCTAACGTCTAACCGCTGAAATGTATGTTTTATTGTTTCACATTATTATCTTAATAGCCTTCAATTGGCATGGTGGCAACGTGTCATCTGGTATCAAGGCCGCTGCCTTATGGGCGACAGTCATGCATTTAGACCAACTGTTGGTTGTCCATGTTGTGTGTCACTCAACTACTGGTATTTTCTCTATATTGCGACCTTCAAACAATGGATACAGAATTTACCAACTGCAAAGATATTGTGTTCAGTTTTTACATTATTGTAGTAATAATGTTGTAAATTTTAACTATGCTATACCCTTTCCTTCTGGGATAAAGTAACATACCACGAGGTCTCCATAATGGACAGTCACGTCTGTATCTTCATTAGAATTTAGAAACGTTATTGTTGAGACAAACAGTATAGCACAATGGAATCACTGTTCATCAGCTAGATAGACAGGAACACAGACGTCTGGAAAGTAATTGTGCTGCTTATAACATGTTGAGTGTTGACTGATCACAACTCTTTGAAGCTGTGAGGTGTCATCAGTGGTACAGTGACACACTGGAACACAGAGAGTCTCCTCTCCCCTGAGTGGAATGATTTTGATGTTATAATCAGCTCTGAACGTACTCAGCAAATCAATATATTTATGGCACTGATAGTGCTAGAGCAATTAAAAAGCAATCGGCATACACAACATATATTAAAACCAATAACATTCTTTAGATCAAAATGATCTAAAACAAATATATGTTATACCGACTTGTTGGAAGTTGAATTTATTGACCCAGTTGAATCCACTTTGATTTCATTGACTTCATATATCAATATAGATTAAGTTGTGTTTGCTTTTGTTATTGTTTGTTGTATTCATTGCATGTTCGAAATAAGATTTCAAATCAAATCAAATATAGGCCATGCCATTTTGATAATAGTGTTACCTGCTCAGATAGAGTAAAGTGAATTAATTTATTTTGAATTATGTATGCACAGATTCCGCCAAATATCAGATTATTTGAAACCGTTATATTGGGGCATTCCATCACACACACACACACACACACACACACACACACACACACACACACACACACACACACACACACACACACACACACACACACACACACACACACACACACACACACACACACACACACACACACTCACACACACACCACACACACCACACACGCACGCACGCACACACACACACACACACACACACACACACACGCAGACACACACACCGCGTGCACACATGCATGCACGCACGCACACACACACACACACACATTTACACACACATTTACACACACATATACACACACACACAGATGATATACACTGTAGCCTACAGTATATAATTAAAAATATATAGTTATGTTGAGAAAAGACCAAAAGGCATTTAAGTTGCACATAAAGTCTTTTGGCTATAGTACATTTTTGTGGTAGTTTTTACCCACAAGAAATAGGCCACAAAATCTAGATTGAATTGGATTTTTCATCACAGTAACTCCATGCATATACTAATGAATTTAATGAACTAGCTATATGCAACTAAATTTACTTCTTACAAGTATATATTTCACACATAGTTCATAGTTGTGTTCACTTTATACATTTATCATTTAGACTAAATGGTATGGGCTTTATCTTATAGACTAGTTTGAGTATGTTTTCTGTAGGCTAAATACAGGCTCAAATATTGAATATTGAACTGATTGTAAATTAATACCAACATAACAATACATTCTATGAATAGACAACTACATTGCTCTCACGCGACAAACACATGATACCCACATCCATAAATGTACCCAACACACACACACACACACACACACACACACACACACACACACACACACACACACACACACACACACACACACACACACACACACACACACACACACACACACACACACACACACACACTCGCACACACACACACACACACACACACACACACACACACACACACACTCGCACACACACTCGCACACACACTCGCACACACACTCGCACCACACACACACACACACACACACACACACACACACACACACACACACACACACACACACACACACACACACACACACACACACACACACACACACACACACACACACACACAAACACACACACACAGGTCAGGTATAGCACCACCAACTCACAAACTGTGCTCAGACCGGTCGGCGTGTGTGATGTCTGTAAACATTTGTGTTTGTTCTCAGCGGGATGGGAAGGGAGTGATTTCATTAGCATGGCTGGGAGCTTTGAGGTATGTTTGTGTGCTTTTCTCCCGACCCGATGGTATAGCACTAAAACCATATGCCCTTAAGTGCCTAACTCGCCCTAATGCTTCTGACAGCGCTGTTTTCTCTAATTAAGCTCTCTCCACGCGCAGAGCCTATGTGTCTGATGCACAGTGTGCATCACTCTAGTCGACACAACAGGGCCCGGACACAGGCTCCCACGCCGGGCGAGAGCCTCGGAGGGGAATGAACGTACGCCAGGGTTAAGAATAATGCTGGAAGAAAGGGTTTCGGGGCTTTTTGAAGGAAACATTAAAAACAGGTTCTCTTTGTTTACATTTGCTGAAAGAAGAAAGAATGTGTTGGTCTTAGATGTTAAGTGACATCAAAGATGAGGTGACTGGTCAGGTTCCTGTGGGGGAGGGTTTAAGAGTTGGAGAAACAATAGGGCTGGACATGGTGCGTGTGTGTGTGTGTGTGTGTTGTGTGTGTGTGTGTGTGTGTGTGTGTGTGTGTGTGTGTGTGCGTGCGTGTATGTGTGTGTGTGGATGGTGTGGTGTTAGAGAGAGAGAGCAGTGCAAGGAGGGAGACACGCTGAAGCCTCTGTGTTATTGTGCCAGCAGTGAAACTGGAAGGGGCTTTATCCAGTGTTCCGTTCCTGTATGACATCACAGTCTGTCGGTGCCTCCAGCCCCGCCCTGTCGAAGCGATGAGCGGGTGAGTCAGTGGGTTCCGAGGAGCCTGTGATTCGGGGCGACGGGAAGGGCCCCGGCCCTCCACTCGTTAATCAGAGGGGCAAGGGGCAGGGGGGGATGTTTGTTTGCATGCATGTGTGTGTATCTGTGTGTGTGTCTGTGTGTGTGTGTGTGTGTGTGTGTGTGTGTGTGTGTGTGTGTGTGTTGTGTGTGTGTGTGTGTGTTCATGTGAGTTTTGTGCTCATATGGCCGCAAACTGTCCAAACATGGCAGACAGGCAAAGTGTTTTGCCTACTGCCACAAGGCACCTGACACCACGCAGGGTGGACTCAGACAGTGTAGCGGAGGCCTCGGCTGGGGGGGGGGGGGGGGGGTGATAGAGGCTACTACAACAGTATAGGAACCATTGTTGGAGGTGGTCCTCTGTTCAGCGGTATGGTACCAGCAGCTTCTTGACTCCCAGGGGTGCCGAAACTGCATTGATGGAAGGCTTATTTGTGGCTAATATGTGGCTATGTGGCTTATATCTGGCTTATATCTGGCTTATATCTGGCTTATATGTGGACCAGTAAGCAACTGTTCTTAGAACCGCTGTTTTAAGCCTCACACATCATTCATCATCAGGGTAACAGCTCTACCCTCCACCTTGCTATGCCTCTCTTTAATGTCTTCTTTTAAACTAAGTAGGTCTACAGTATGTGTCTGTCTTCTCTTCTGTCCTCTCTCTCTCTCTCTCTCTCTCTCTCTCTCTCTCTCTCTCTCTCTCTCTCTCTCTCTCTCTCTCTCTCTCTCTCTCTCTCTCTCGCTCTCTCTCTCTCTCTCTCTCTCTCTCTCTCTCTCTCTCTCTCTCTCTCTCTCTCTCTCTCTCTCTCTCTCTCTCTCTCTCTCTCTCTCTCTCTCTCTCTCTCTTTCAGCTTGTGTATTTGACAGAGGAGTGAGTTGACAAACGGGGGCATCCGTTACCTTGGCACAGCCTAATCTCTGTAATGGTCCCACAGACCCACAGGACTGTAAGGAACACGCTCTCTCTCTCTCTCTCTCTCTCTCTCTCTCTCTCTCTCTCTCTCTCTCTCTCTCTCTCTCTCTCTCTCTCTCTCTCTCTCTCTCTCTCTCACACACTCTCACACACGCACACGCACACGCACACACACACACACACAGACACACACGCAGACACACACGCAGACACACACACACACACACGCAGACACATATGCAGACACACACACACATACACACTCAGACATAGAGACACACACACGCACATACACAGACACACACACACCACACACACGCACACACACACACACGCACATACACACACACACACACACACACGCGACACACACGCAGACACACACACTCACACACGCAGACACACACACACGCAGACACACAGACACACATGCAGACACACATACACATACACACTCAGACATAGAGACACACACACGCACACACACACACACACACACACACACACACACACACAACACACACACACACACACACACACACACACACACACACACACACACACACACACACACACACACACACACACACACACACACCAAACGCACCGTCCTGTCCAGCTCAGTACCAGCTGAGGAGAGCCATGGTTTGTGGGGAGCAGGGGGAGCTCGTTATCCTCATTAATTAATGACACAAGCAATGTAATTGGCCATCCAAATCCACCATGCGGAGACAATGTGACAGGCAGGGCCGGCACCATCTATACGGCAACTCATAAACACACTACCGGAAATGAAGACACATTTCATCCTCTTTGTCTGTGTTTGTGTGTGTGCGCCTGAGAGAGAAGAGAGAGAGAGAGAGAGAGAAGAGAGAGAGAGAGAGAGAGAGAGAGAGAGAGAGAGAGAGAGAGAGAGAGAGAGAGAGAGAGAGAGAGAGAGAGAGAGAGAGAGAGAGAGAGAGAGAGAGAGTGTCTTTATGTTATGCTTGTTTTATTTTACAAAATATACCAAAAATATATATGGAAAAAGCAACAGTGTCCTGGGAGGTATAGAGCAGTCGTATGGTAATCCAGAGGTTCCCGGTTCAAATGCCGCTTCTCCCGAGCAGCATGTCGAAGTGTCCTTGAGCAAGACACTTCACCGCTAACTGCTCCCGGTGAGCAGGTGGGCACCTTGCATGGTCACCTGGCCGTCGGTGTGTGAATGTGTGAGTGAATGGGTCAAATGTGAGAAACAAAATTGTAAAGCGTTTTGGATAAACGAGATATATAAATGCACCATTTACCATTTACTAAGCCAGCGTATAGGCGGGACCTGGATACTGATGCTGAACTGATATCCAGTGCACCTGATGCGTTACTCCAGTGTGTCCAACGGTGCTGAGTGACTGTAGTGTCAGAAATGCACTGTACCTGTGTGATACGTTATTTTGCTCAACCCAAAGGACACGTTGTTCATGTGATCCACTATTATACAGATCATGATGTTTTCAGGAGTGTTGTTCATGTGATCCACTGTTATACAGGTCATGATGTCTTCAGGAGTGTTGTTCATGTGATCCACTATTATACAGGTCATGGTGTTTTCAGGAGTGTTGTTCATGTGATCCACTGTTATACAGATCATGATGTTTTCAGGAGTGTTGTTCATGTGATCCACTGTTATACAGATCATGATGTTTTCAGGAGTGTTGTTCATGTGATCCACTGTTATACAGATCATGGTGTTTTCAGGAGTGTTGTTCATGTGATCCACTGTTATACAGATCATGATGTCTTCAGGAGTGTTGTTCATGTGATCCACTATTATACAGATCATGGTGTTTTCAGGAGTGTTGTTCATGTGATCCACTATTATACAGGTCATGGTGTTTTCAGGAGTGTTGTTCATGTGATCCACTGTTATACAGATCATGATGTCTTCAGGAGTGTTGTTCATGTGATCCACTATTATACAGATCATGGTGTTTTCAGGAGTGTTGTTCATGTGATCCACTATTATACAGGTCATGATGTTTTCAGGAGTGTTGTTCATGTGATCCACTATTATACAGGTCATGATGTTTTCAGGAGTGTTGTTCATGTGATCCACTGTTATACAGATCATGATGTTTTCAGGAGTGTTGTTCATGTGATCCACTGTTATACAGGTCATGATGTTTTCAGGAGTGTTGTTCATGTGATCCACTGTTATACAGATCATGATGTTTTCAGGAGTGTTGTTCATGTGGTCCACTATTATACAGGTCATGGTGTTTTCAGGATTGTTGTTCATGTGATCCACTATTATACAGATCATGCTGTTTTCAGGAGTGTTGTTCATGTGATCCACTATTATACAGATCATGCTGTTTTCAGGAGTGTTGTTCATGTGATCCACTATTATACAGATCATGATGTCTTCAGGAGTGTTGTTCATGTGATCCACTATTATACAGATCATGGTGTTTTCAGGAGTGTTGTTCATGTGATCCACTATTATACAGGTCATGATGTCTTCAGGAGTGTTGTTCATGTGATCCACTATTATACAGGTCATGATGTTTTCAGGAGTGTTGTTCATGTGATCCACTGTTATACAGATCATGATGTTTTCAGGAGTGTTGTTCATGTGATCCACTATTATACAGGTCATGATGTCTTCAGGAGTGTTGTTCATGTGATCCACTATTATACAGGTCATGATGTTTTCAGGAGTGTTGTTCATGTGATCCACTGTTATACAGATCATGGTGTCTTCAGGAGTGTTGTTCATGTGATCCACTATTATACAGGTCATGGTGTTTTCAGGAGTGTTGTTCATGTGATCCACTATTATACAGATCATGATGTTTTCAGGAGTGTTGTTCATGTGATCCACTATTATACAGATCATGATGTTTTCAGGAGTGTTGTTCATGTGATCCACTATTATACAGATCATGATGTTTTCAGGAGTGTTGTTCATGTGATCCACTATTATACAGGTCATGGTGTTTTCAGGAGTGTTGTTCATGTGATCCACTATTATACAGATCATGCTGTTTTCAGGAGTGTTTCAGTTTCATTTATTTATTTCAAGTGAAAAAAGTAGTAGAACGCGCTCACCTCACTAGACTTGACACTGGGTGCTGTAACCTCTAATATCATACATAAAAATAGGGAAACAATGTCCAGGCACGCACTCCAGGTTTTTCCAAATTTATTGGCAGCCTGTAATCATGACGTTTCGGTGTGAACACACCTTCTTCAGAATGGCTTTATTTCAAACCATGCAACCTATACAATACAAGACAACCACAAAACAGTACAATAACCACCACAAAACAATAGACAACAGTAACAACAGACACCACTTAATGGTTTGAAAAGGGGGATAGAAGAAGCTAAGCTTGTGCATTTCCATTCCCCACACCCTGACCATCAATTGCTATACAACATGTAACATAGCTCTGTTTCTCACATTCCCCTGACATCTCAACAAGACATACACGAGTCTGACTAGTTAATACATATTCTATATATAACATATTCCTTTTAATGCCAAACGTCATGTTCACCCTCCTCCTTTTTTTTGTATTTTATCTTTTTATTATTTTTTAAACAAACACATAAACAAACATGACAACACACGATAAGATATACAAGCATTAGTTGTCAGTGCACATCCAATGAAATCACATTTTAGTTAATTGTCTTATATAGGATATACCCCTAATACCTGTTATCTAAAAACCTACACACATATGCTCCAGCTCGAACCCCCCCCTCCCGGACCCCACCTTGGATAGTACCTCCATTATCCCTCGCACCTAACCAGACACTACCATTATAAGCTAGCTTTTATTCTCTCCACCACTTCTAACCACATTGACATTTTGGATTCATTGAGACCCAGAATTCTTGCTGTAGATATTTCTTGATAAATCACATCGAGATATGTAAGAAACCAAACTTTCCGGCACATTTTTTCCGGTTGAAACCAGCGTGATGCGATCAGCTTTTTAGCTACTGTGATACCCGATAAAACCAATCTCTTTAGCTGTGGATTTACTGCAAACTCAAAAACATCATTCAATAGTAATACCGAGGGGTGTACAGGTATATTCCAAGATACGAGTTTTGATAATTGTTGGGTCACATCTTTCCAGAATGTCTTAACTGGTGGGCAGTCCCAATACATGTGCATAAATGTCCCTTCGTCCCCATTTGTACATTGGGAGCATTTGGAGTCTTGTTTAAGACCCATTCTGCTCAGTCTTATAGGAGTCAAGTATGTCCTGTGAATATAGTTAAGATTGATTTGTTGATGGTCCGGGTTCCTTGATGTAAGTCGGACATTTGCCCAGGCTCCTTGCCAATCAAAGTCACTTTCCAGGTCTGGTATATCCCTCCTCCAGGCAGAGTCTAGTTGGAGGGTTTCATACGAGGACGTTAGTAATTGATGATAAAAATCTGAAACAAAACCGATGTCTCTCTTTCATAGAAGAATTTGTGGTATCTGTGGTGTTCAATTGGTATGTCTAATGGAACACCGTGAGACTTCAAACATAGCCGTAACTGTATGTAAAAAAGCCATGTGGACTTGGTGAGATAATTTTTTTTGCATATTTCTCCATAACTACAAAAACCCTGTTTGTTAAAAACATCCCCTAATGAGTGTATGCCTTGCTCTTCCCATATAGGGAATCTTATAGGTCGTTTTTCAATTAAGAGTGCATTGTTATTGAATAAGGGAGTATGATTGTGCCATTTATGTGGGTTAGGATTTTTTTTTTGTGTTTCACGCCATATCCGGATCGCATGAGTAATTATGGGGCCAAATTTCCGTTCACAGTGCTTGATTGGTAGTTTAGTGTATGCTATGTCCTTCAGTCTATGTGGGGCTACTATGTTTTCTTCTAATTTTCTCCAGGATACTAATGCTTGGGGATCAAACCATGTTGTCAATGGTCTTAATGTGTACGCCTTAAAATAGTGGAAAAAATCTGGAAATGCCATGCCACCATCTGCTTTATTTCTCTGTGCGGTGGATCTTTTTATATGTGGTGGTTTGTTATTCCAAATAAATTTGTATGTGGAGGAGTGTAATCTTTTCCAGTAACCCTCTGGAGGGGGTAACGGTAGCATTGAACTGAATAAGTTGATTCTAGGTAGTACATCCATCTTAACTATTGATATCCGTGCTTGTACTGAGTTTTTAAGTTTTGCCCACCTATCAAGGTCGTCTTTGATTTTGTTTTGGATTTTTGTGTAATTGTGCTTCACCGTTTGTCTTATGGTGGGGAATATTTCCACTCCCAAGCATCTAAAATGTTTTACCATAGGTATCTCTCCTGTGAGGGTTATATCTTTTTTTGCAGGGGTGTTAAGTGGAAGGAAAGCCGACTTCGGCCAATTTATCTTAAATCCCGATAAATCACCAAAGTTCTCAATCAACTTGAGCAGATGAGGCAATGTGGTGTTGGGGTTTTGCATGAACAATATTACGTCGTCCGCATATAAACTAATTTTATGTTGTGTGCCCTTGATTACGATTGGTTCTATGGATTGGGATTGTCTTATATATTGTGCTAAAGGCTCTAATGATAGATCGAATAGTCCGGGACTAAGAGGGCAACCCTGTCTGGCTGAGCGTGATACCGGAAAGATTTTGGAGATGATTGTACCTGTTGTAATCATGGCCGATGGGTCTTTGTATAATACTTTAATCATATCAATCAATCCTTTTCCTAACCCCATCCTTTCTAATACTGCCCATAGATACGACCATTCCAGCCTGTCAAAGGCTTTCATAGCATCCAGGGACAGCATCGCCTTAGGTATGGTGTCATCCTTGTCGGCATCTAGTACGTGCAGTATTCGTCTTATGTTATCAGTGATCAGGCGGCCTCTTATGAAGCCAGTTTGGTCCGGGTGAACTAAAGACGTCATATGCTTTTGTAATCTGATGGCTAATACCTTAGAGTACAGTTTGATATTGGTTCCGAGGAGGCTTAAAGGTCTATAACTACCGCACTCGTTGGGGTCTTTGTCTTTTTTAAGGAGGACTGTTATGAGTGCAATATTGTCATTCTTATGGAAGTTCCCCTCCTTGACTGAGTATAAGATCATATTTAGTAATAAGGGTCCAATTATGTCCCAACAAGAAAGGTACATTTCTGATGGGATACCGTCTCTTCCAGGAGCCTTACCACTTTGCATTTCGGATATGGCCTTCTTGAGTTCCTCTAGTGTGATCGGTGTTTCTAACTGTTTAGCGTCATCCTCTGAAAGTTTAGGGAGAATAATTTGATTAAGATATGTGTCCATTTTGTTTTGATCGAAGGTCGTTTCTGATTTATATAAGTCGGAGTAGAATTCTTTGAATGTATCGTTTATTTTTACAGGGTCTGTTTCAAGTACTTGTTGTGATCTAATGGTAGTTATATCTGCAAATTTTGCATTAATTCTTAATCGCATGGCTAATAGGTGACTAGGTTTAGAACCTTGGGAGTACTGCTGTTGTCTTGTGCTGCGTATTTGTATTTCCGATTGTTGTCTGTATATGGCATTGATCTCTATTTTTAGTACGTTAACTTGTTTCTCTAGTCGAGTTGAGTTGTTGTATTTTAGAGAATTAAATAACGTTGAGTAAAGCGTTTCCAGCTCAGCCAGTTTTGTGCATTGATTATTGCGCATTTTGGAGGAAAAGCTATCAGTGAAATCTTTGATCATTCCCTTTACCGACATCCATATTATTCTGGGGTCTTGCACCGAGTTTGCATTCTCCCGTTGGAATACTATAAGAGCTTCTTTGAGTTGTGTAATGAATTCCTTGTTATTAAGCAGCATCGAGTTAAATCGCCATCTTGGGGCTCGGGAGGATAGTATACCAAATGTTCCTTTAAGGAGTAAATAACAGTGATCTGATAGTGCGTTGGGTATCATTTCCACTTCATAATTATCAAATAGTCTCTGTGATGCAAAGACATAATCTATTCTGGATAATGTGTTATGTCTCGCAGATCGACAAGAGTACTTTCGGGTCGTGGGATTAAGTAATCGCCATAAGTCATTTACACCTGTAATCTTCGACCAATCCTTTAATGCCTTAGATGAATTCTTTTGTTCGCTGGAAAAGGCGAGGTAAGATTTGTCCATCCTTGGGTTCCAAATGGCATTAAAATCTGCACCTATTATAAATGAGTAATCGGGAATGTCTAACATTGCATTGGTTAGTGTAGTGAAGAAATCCTCTTCGTACAAATTTGGGGCGTATACCGCTACCAACGCTATTTTCCTGTTCTTGTGTACAATCTTAGCTATAGTTATCCGACCTTCTACATCAGACCATACTCCCTTTAATTCAATATTCAACTTACGTTTAACGACTATGGCTACACCCCGAGTTCTCGTACCAATAGAAGAGTGACTAATATTATGATATGTGTTGTCCACTAATTTATCTATGTCTTTCTCTAGAATGTGCGTTTCGCTTAGCAGAGCAATGTCCACCTGTTCTTTTTTCATCAGTGTGAGCACGCTTTTGCGTTTGAGTTGGTTATTTATTCCCCCGGTGTTCCAGATCATTATATTCAAACTAGCCATAATCTATACATGTTGTAGTGTAGTTTTTGGTAATGCTTCTGGAGTGCGAGGCAATAATAGATATACATCCAACTAGTGAGGTCCCGTTGAGAGCCGAGCTTAAAAACATACATATATACAAATAAAAATCCCCTTCCCTCCCCTCCCACCGAGAGTCGTACAGGATTGTGTTCCATGAACACAACCTTTGCGTATGACTCCCTCCATTCACCCTCCTCCTTATACCTTTCCAATATTCCTTTTTTGACTTTCTTTTAAACTGGTTTATGTTTTACTCAGTTTAACCTCCTCGTCCAATCCATTCCAGTGTTGTTCATGTGATCCACTATTATACAGATCATGCTGTTTTCAGGAGTGTTGTTCATGTGATCCACTATTATACAGATCATGGTGTTTTCAGGAGTGTTGTTCATGTGATCCACTATTATACAGATCATGCTGTTTTCAGGAGTGTTGTTCATGTGGTCCACTATTATACAGGTCATGGTGTTTTCAGGAGTGTTGTTCATGTGATCCACTATTATACAGGTCATGGTGTTTTCAGGAGTGTTGTTCATGTGATCCACTATTATACAGATCATGATGTCTTCAGGAGTGTTGTTCATGTGATCCACTATTATACAGATCATGCTCTTTTCAGGAGTTTGTGTGGCTTCGCTGCGTCTGATGCCTGACGTTACCGCGGGCAACGCTCACGTGTTTCAACAATGGGGAATCGAGATTCACGCATGTGTGTTTCAACAAAAGGGGAGTCACTCAGTAACAGACACTGGCTCGTATTGGGCAGACCCTCCAGATCCGACCAAAGAAACATATTTGGATAACTGGTTCGTCTCACTTGTGGTGACATTCTAAGACATGACGCTTGGAAAATAAGCTTTTATTCCTGTATAATTTCAGTGGGTAATAGACAGTGTTAATAAGAGCAGCCGGAAGTGGTACATCGTAATATACTTCCTGTTTGTCTCATCCAATCACAGTAAGGTATGGGAGTCTAGTGGGTCGCCTGCACCATACCGCATCCTCTCTGAATGAAAGACAAGATTAATGGCACTTCCTGTCGCAGACTATCTTGCGCCAGCCTAATTAAAACCATTGGAACATGCGCGTGGCCAAGGATCAGTGGCTTTTAATGAGGAGCTTGTAGGCTGATTTGGGTCTCATTTTCTGCTTAATAAGGCCGGTTTAAAAAGTAATTTTGGAAGGATGTGACTCCTTTAAACCTGCTCATTATCAATGATAGTGCTTCACTTAAGTACTTCAGGAAACGCTGTGTTTAATTAATATTGCGTCGCGCGCATGGATTAGCTGACAGGCCGGAATGGTGGAGCGAGAGCGAGCGAGCGAGCGAGGGGGCTGAAATTGATGAAGAACTTTCAAGGGCACTGATTTCATTAAGCAGCTTCATTACGGCCCAAATAACTCTTCATGTCATTTCAATGCTTCAGTCGCTCCGCGCAGACACACACGCGCACACACATAATACGAGCGAGTGTGTGCGTGGGCAAGCATTTACATGCACACACACACGCGCACACGCACACACACACACACACACACACACACACACACACACACACACACACACACTCACACACACACACACACACACGCACACACACACACACACACACACGCACACACACACACACACACACAGACATAGACCCAGTAATTGCATTGTGTTTGTGCTGAACTGAATGGGGAGGGACATTAGCGGTGAAATCAAAACAAAGACACATTTTCTTCCACCACTTCCACCACTTCCTGTCTACCTCTCTGTTTCCAGTGCTGTCTTACCAGACGTTTCATGAATGTTATACAACGGCATGCAAATTTCTCGATTCTGATTGGCTGAAACAGTCCATTTACACGTATGTATTGCGATCAGTCCACGCTTGCTGGCCCAGGACCCGCCCACAACCGAATCACATCACATCAATCCGCCGGATCACAAGAAGGTGGACAATAATCTTTACAAATGGATATGTTGATAGCGACTAAACGACTAAATATCAAGCGATTCTGTCACAGCGAATGTCTTAGTCGTTTAAACAATGTTGGATGATGTAATTGATGGGTCTTGAATCATTCTGTAACAAAAGAAAAATCGCGGATTGATTGATTGATTAATTAAAAAAAAGAAAAAAAGAAAAAAAAATCCTTTCGACTGTCAGCGCTCGCTCTAGTCTCCACCCACCGCCACCCCCCCCCCCCCCCCCCACACACACACACACACACACACACGCACACACACACACGCACACACACGCACACACACACACTCTGCCTGCAACGCGGGGGATAGTCAGACTGAGAGAGAGCTGGGTGCTGCGCTGTTCTAAGTGAGTGTAACGGGTGTAAAACTCACTCCCCAGAGGCATCCAAACTGAGCGCTTAGAAGGGAATTCCTTTCTTGGCGCAGCGGTTTGTGATGTCGCCCGCAGTGCGGACGCCTGGGGTTCGACTCCCACTCAAGGCATGGTCGAATTCGTGGCAGGGGCGAGTTGCCTCTGTTACACTGGTGCCGTGACCCGGATGCCTTGGGTGGTGTGAGTTTAGGGGGGGTGAGTGTAACGGGTGTAAAACTCACTCCCCAGAGGCATCCAAACTGAGCGCTTAGAAGGGAATTCCTTTCTTGGCGCAGCGGTTTGTGATGTCGCCCGCAGTGCGGACGCCTGGGGTTCGACTCCCACTCAAGGCATGCCTCTGTTACATGAGCATGGCCTATTGAGTTGATTGATTGATTGATTGCTAATTTTATTACTGTACGCTTGGTTTCCAACTGGTTAAGTTTAGGCCCTCTACAGTAGGTTTAAAAAAATTAATAAAAGAATAGGGCGAAGAAAACGTTTTTTTCCTATAGGGCAAAGAAAACTTTTTAATTTGTTTTACCTACTTTCTATAGAAGCATCTAAGAATGAAGTTCTATGGAAAGTAGGTCTGCATTCCCTTAACAATTGTGTGTATTTAGCCGTACTGTATTGTACCCATTCTGCATCTGGTAATAAAATGTTCAATCAATCATTCCAATAATACACAGTTGGATGTGTTAGTTGGTTGGATGCACTTCAAGCTGCTTCCACATGAGGCAACTTCTCTCAATCATTCCAATAATACACAGTTGGATGTGTTAGTTGGTTGGATGCACTTCCGATCTGCTTCCACATGGAGGCAAATTGTCTTTTTTGTAGTTGTGGGAACTACTTTTTCTGGCGGATGGTTTTTTTCAATAAATCTTCGATTAATGTGTGTTTATTGTATAGAAATAAGGTTGGATGAATGTGGCAGTTGTATAAAAGCTTTACACCACTTGCAGTCGTGATTTGTGAACAATAAACCATGCCTAGGGGGGTCTAACGACCACCCCTAGGCATGGTTTATTGTTCACAAACCACTCCTGCGCGTGATGTAATGCTTAAATAAACCACTTCCTGTCTTCCTCTGTGTTTACAGTGCTGTCTTACCAGACGTGTTATGAATGATAAACCACTTCCTGTCTTTCTTTTCCCGTCTGCCTCACTGTCCGTTGGTTTTGCTTTGGTTTTTCCCCTTCATTTCCCAGACTGTTATTTCCCCCCACAGCTCACTAAACGCTGGCCGACCCCCACGGCTTTGAAAGCCCAAACAGAGGAAAGCAGGCTTGAGAAGCAAGTGGCGGACTTTCAGACCTCTGGCGTCCCACAGAGACAATGTTCAAAAGGCTCTCTTCATCCCATTGTAGTAATCTGCTTAGCCCCATGGACTCCGCTGTTCAATATCTACAAGCCAGCAAAGTGCTGGACTTGAGGGGCTTTGAGTGCCCTGCTTGCAGTTCAGTCTCTCTCGGTTCTCTGAGGGCAAATACCAGAGTCACACAGTCTGAGCACTTTGTTGGGTGATCAACTATATAGCTATAGTCATTTATTTTCAAACCTTTATTTAAACTCGCATGGCAGGTTTCTCTCATTTTTATTTATTTATTTATTTGATTAAATGTTTATTTAACCAGACCAAGTCATTAAGAACAAATTCTTATTTACAATGGCGACCTGGCAAAAGGCACATCCTTTTGAGGGATAGGGGGCAGGAAGTAAAAGAAATACAAAGTTAAAACAGAACAAGATTAAAACAAGTTAATACATGGTAAGACAAACAGAGCAAAACAGAACAGCCGCAGCAGGCAGATACAGGTGCTAGTTTAGTAGCAGTTGCAAGTGTCAGTATACAGTCGAGGTGAGTGTACATACAGAAATAAAAGCATATAAAATCACACAGCATTTAAAATCCTAACTGGAATGGGTGCTCATTGGAGCACATTATGTCCTCATGCTATCTTGGGTCATGAATAGTTCCCGCCAATGAATGAAGGATGTATGACATGAACACATACGTAGGTAGGGATTGATGTGTGGGGTGTTTGGGGGACTGAATGTTCCGGGGGAGTTCACATTAGTGGTCTGCAAGGGCCTTGAAATAAAGCCCGAGCCCTGCCCGAGCCCTTGAACTTCAGGCCCTGCCCGAAAATAAGCCCGACTGTAAATAATATTTTAAGCCCTAGCCCGCTGAAAACCCGAAAAAAATTATTATTATTATTATTAAAATATAATTTTTTTTGTATTTGTTTTAAATATTCGAAACACGGTTTTATATGAACGTAATAAATAAACAAAACTAAGAAGCATTTACATAGCCTGTTTCGCAATGCCGTCTCTCCCAGTGCTCGCTTACTGTATATCTCTGACTCACACATCAGCCTCGTAAAACGTATTGAAGGCTATAGAATCTTCTTTGACACACACACACACACACACGACACACAATAGCCTACTCAGTCAAACAAACAAACAGAAAACAGAAATCAGATTTCGAGCAGAGCAACGTAATGAAAATCACAACAAAACAGGTAGCGAGTCGAGACCCAGCAAATAATAACATCACTCACCAGACGTCAGCAACGCGTTGAACACCGTTAACAAAACCGGCTACATACATCCCAAGAACAAATTAAAACGTTTGCCAACTGGCTATATTCCAACACAACCAATCGAGTTTAACTTGTCCCCTAGCTGAGTTCTCCCTGCGCGCTGCAGTAATTACATCCAAATGTTTCTCTGGCGCAAAAGAGAAAGCGAATCTTAAAACGAAGGTTATCCTATAACCCTAGTTATAAAAAAAAAAAAAAAAAAAAAAAAAAAAAACGCGGTGCCCGGGCCCGGCCGAGCACGAATGATTTATTAAAAAAAAAGCCCTACCCAGCCCGAACCCGCCGGGCCCCGTCGGGCCTGGGCAAGGTTGCAGTGCACTAGTTCACATGCCTTCGAGCGACATTGTACGTATTTTATGCCTATTCTTAATGGTCTGCACGTTCACATTGCACTACTTTTATTGAGGTGGGTTCTAGGGGTTAGGGTTAGTGTTGTGAAGGGCCAGATTAAACCGAATATATATATTTATTATATATATATATTTAATTGTATTTGTATATTCTCTAATATTCCTTGATATCCCTTGTATATTCCTTGTACAATATGCATTGAATATCCATTCTAGCCTACTGAACATCCCATAATAGTCTCCGTTCTACTATTGGTCGAGACCTTGGTGCCAGGCTGCCATACCCCCCAGACCCAGTTCAAACGTACCGCTCAACATGTACGAACAAGTCCTAGTTCCGCGTAGGAATCTGGCTACCGCACCACTAACGGTACTATTTGTTCATAGTGCGTATATATACTGCGCTACTAAAGTAGGACTTCCTTTTTAGTCCAGTTTCTTACCCTCCAATAGAGTGACAGACGTAAAGCCTCCCCGCGACGCCACGTGTGGGAGTAAGGCCAAGTTCGGCCTACCATCGGTATTGAGACATCGTGTATATTAATATTTGAATAGTCATATTTGGCACTATATCGTCGAGTTGGACGTAGTCTATTAAGCTAATAATAGTCTATTCATATGTAGTGCTTCGTGCGGTGAGAATACTATCGTAGTCAGTACCCCATCGTTTCGGGCAGAGAACTGGCTGCTTATCCAGGGTGGCCGACCCCATGTGAGGCTGCACCCGAGGAGCCCCAGAGCCGACGAGCGAGTGGACCTGTATACCGGATTATTCTACCGACGACAGCCCGCCTTCCCAGGCACGGATTATGCTTTGTATACAGTGATTATTCTATGGATAAAGACCCCCGACACTGCCGTGTGTTGGAACCCCCCCCCCTGGAGAGGACGCAAGGTGAGGAGGCGCTCTGCAAGACGAGGTCGCTTCACGTCTCTCCTCCGTGGACCGGAGAGAGCCGGCCCACAGAGAGTCCAGCTGCTTTCATCTGTGGTCCAAGGATCGCTGGCGCATTGAACTGCACTACTGTGGGTTCACCCAGGATACCCTTAGCCGGACGAGGCAGCCAGACTCTACCCCCCCCCCCCTCCTACTCCTGTTGTCTTACAAGCAACCGGATTAACCCCCCTAGTGTATCCAGTCTTATAATCATTAAAGTATCATTGCTGTTATTCCTTAACTATTCCAGGTCGTATATTTACCACCTGCGCCATCAGAGATTGGACATTCTCTATTGATATACCGACGAATACTCTTTGCCATAAAAGTGCATACTATTTCAATTCATAAATGTAATTAAGTGATTAAGTGCTTGCTCTACACACCATTGCTGTGTAGGAATAAATACATACTTCGACTTCGTACATTTGTGTTGGATCCGTTTCATCTACGTGAGAGTGTTTATCATAATATATTTATGCCGAGTACTGGGTGGCCGAATATAAAGTACAAAGGTAGTGGTAGTAAGTATCATATCTAGTAATACAGTCAGGGAATTGTACCCCTCAGTTACAATTGGTCCTTCGAGCCGGAGGGTAATTAGTGTAATATTAATATAGTGTTATTAATATTGAAATGGCCTATGATGAACACTCCACGAAACGATCCTCCTAACCAACGCCCGCAGCGCGAACGACGGCTCCCTCAGTACTTAGAGGCTTACGCTGTCAGTCAACAACCTAGTCTTCTACTAACAGTAAACGCGGTAAAACTAGAAAGTAAAAGTATGTCTAACCCCAACGCCCAGACTACCCCGACCATAGAGGCCCCTACGGGTTCTAATGTAACTGACCAAGTTCACGGTGGGGACCAGTGGGAACCAGACATGACTTCACACCCCGCCAGTACTGAAGAAGTAGTCCCCGATGAGTCCCGGGAGGAATACAACGCTACCGAGAGAGAACTCGGCACGGAAGAAGACGGGGAGAGCACCGTGGAGATAGAGCTCCAAGGCTCCGCAAGGAGTACCCCGAGGGAAGGCTCCCCTATACAACCGCCTTCTCCCAGCGAGGCAGAGAGGACCCTACAGCAGGCCTTCCTCATCAGCCTGAACGCCGCTGCTGAACGCGACCGACTGCAGATCCAGCAGCGGAGCGAAGAAGAGCATATACGTCTAGAAATAAGACGCATTCAAAGGGAAGAGAATGTGGCCCGAGACCGAGCAGACAGCCAGCGAGCAGCTGCTGGTGCTCTACGGGACGCAGAGCGCGACAGACAGCAAGCGCAACTAATAGAACAGCTGATCAGACGGACAACACCCTCTCCCTCCGCCAGAGGCTCCAGGAACTCGTCTAGACACACCTCCAGGGCGGCATCCCCTAGCCGAGTAAACAACCCTGAACTTGACCAACAGACGAGGTCTATACCCCCCACAGACCACCTCCCCCCACCGGTCCAAGCGAGACCTAGCAACCGGGAAGGAGCAGCATATCCTGTGGAGAGGCTAAACCAGAGACTACAAGCACTGGATGACCTAACTGAAGACGAAGAGGAAGAGGAGGAGAACCACGCCCGACGACAGCACAGTACTCTACCGGACCAGGAGGTCCGGTACAGCCCAGGCTATACTCCCGCGGAGCTGCGCTACAGACCCCCGACTCTATACACGGGTGAGCACGACGCACGACCCGCACCGAGGAACAGCACCTGGACAAGCGGGCCATGGTACACTGCCGGTACCAGCCCATACCAAGGAGCGGGAGGAGACTCGCCTAGGAGGCCTCTCCCCCAACGCTCGCCGATGTATCCACAGTCAGCGTCATACATTGGCACGCCTATGGTACCCGACTTCACCCAAGAGAACCGGGCCCAGTATACAGAACTCCGCATGTGTCTGGAGACCATGTTGGTGGATGTATTGGATGAACGCCATAAATACGCCATCCTACTGAAGCACTTAAAGGTACCCCGCGCACATAATATAGCGCTCGCCTACGCGACTTCCACCACCCCATACACAGCAGCGCTGGTAGCATTGGACCAGAGGTATGGGCGCATGTGGGATTACGTGATCCAGGAGATCCGACACATCGACCGCTTACCCCCAGCAATAGACAATCGAGCACTGGACGACCTGTCCATCAGAGTGCAGTCCCTGGTAGGGATGTTGGGAGCGCAGAGAGAGAAGGGGAGGCATGAACTTTACGCCAACTCAAATGTGGAAAGGATCTTGGAGAAGCTGCCGCCCGCTCGACAGGAGCGTTTTAGGCGGCAGAGAGACCACCGAGACCCGAATGGCCCCGAACCGAACCTCCTCGATCTAGCAGACTTCCTGGCGAGAGAAGTCAGCAGCCTACGGCTAGATACATTCGGACGGAGCACCCCTGGCTCCAGAGAAGGAACCAGACGACTAAATGATGGAAGAAGATCGGTGACCGTGATGCACCAATCGGAGTCAGTACCGAGCAGCAGGAGCCACAGTACCCCCTCCAGAACGGAGAAGTGGAAGATAGTGTGCCCCTACTGTGAGAAAGAACACTGGCTAGCGCAATGTGACTCCTTCCCAAGCTGAACGCGGAGGAAGCAAGTCAATGGATATAGTCCAACAAGCGCTGTTTTCGCTGTGCGCGCTCACACATGGCAGCCGAATGCCGCTTAAAGAAAAGGTGCACCAAGTGCGATGGAGCCCATCTGGACATACTTCACGACAGTAACAGACGGCGCCCTTCACCCGCACCATCCAGCAGCAAAGCGAGCGTCATGTACATCGATCCCGCCAGCAGCAGTGGAGCCCGAGTACTCCTAAAAGTAGTGCGTGTGACACTAAGCTACCAGAATAAAGTCCTGGACACTTACGCCGTCCTCGATGACGGGTCAGAGAAGACCCTTCTGCTCGCCTCCGCTGCGGCCCAGCTAGGGCTGCGGGGAAGCGAAACCCAAATGACAATTCGGACAATAAGACGAGATTTGAAGACGATAAAGGGCGAGAATGTCTCATTCTCTATCGCAGCAAGCGGCCAGCCTGAGCGACGGTACCAGATTACAGACGCTTTCACCAGCCAAGAAATAGGATTGTCGCGGTACACATACCCCGTCGCCAAGCTGATGGAGAAATATGCACATCTGCGCAAGTTACCGATCCCGCTCATAGACAATGCTATGCCGACCCTGTTGATAGGCTCCGACCATGCAGACCTCATTGTCCCGATAGACCAGGTTCATACCGGACCCCGAGGCTGTCCTGCAGCAGTCGAGACCCGTTTGGGATGGACTCTCCAAGGCCCGCTCGCCAAATCTCTCAACCGAAGTACAGCCACTAGATGTCTCCACTCCCGAGTCACAGAGGGAGAAACCGCACTCCTGCAACACGTAGAGCGGTTATGGACCTTGGAACAAATGCCCTTTAAGAACGGAAAGAAAGACATTCGCTCTAAAGATGACATTTACGCCATTCACCTCCTCGAGACAGGGACCAAGAGAGTCCCGGTCAACGGCGTGTTGAGATACGCCACGCCACTCCTGCGGCGAGAAGGAATGCCTACTTTCCACGCCAAGACAGACGCCACAGAACGGTACCTGCTGAACACGGAGCGGCGCTTAGCCAAGAACCCCGCCCAAGAGAGTGTATACCGCGCTGAGATTGAGAAGCTCATCACAGCGGGACACGTGACCAAGATGGACATTAAAGAGGCTGACCAGACCACTGAATCGTGGTACGTGCCTCACCACAAGATCCATCACAACGGTAAAGACCGCATAGTATTTAACTGCAGCTACCAGATCGGATCCCAAAATCTGAATAAAGAGTTACTGCCCGGTCCCACACTCGGCCCCTCCCTACTCGGCGTTCTACTCCGCTTCCGCCAGGAAAAGGTGGCCATCAGCGGGGACATTAAAGGAATGTTCCTGCAGGTGAGATTAGTAGAGGAGGACAAGCCCCTGTTACGGTTCCTATGGAGAGAGAAGCCAGGAGATGAGCACCCAGCCATCTACCAATGGGAAGTCCTCCCCTTCGGAACGACGTGCAGCCCCTGCTGTGCTACATTTGCACTACAGAAACATGTAGCAGAGGACCCAGCAGCGGACGAAGAGGTCCGACACAGCGTAAAGAACAGCTTCTACGTAGACAACTGTCTACAAAGCCTTTCAACCCAGGAAGAAGCCGAGGCTCTCCTGATTAAACTCCGCGCCTCATTGATCAAAGGCGGCTTTGATCTCAGGCAGTGGGCCAGCAGCGATCCGCAAGTACTGCGCAGCCTCTCCTCCGAGGACAAGGCAGCCAGCAGCGAGACCTGGATGGCTACAATCCCGGGAGAAGCCCAGGAGATGACCCTGGGATTGGTGTGGCGATTCAAAACAGATTCGCTTCACTACAGACACAAGCCCCTGACTACGGAGCAGGGAAGGCCGGCGGCGGCGCCGACCACCAGACGGAGTGTGTACACAACACTCGCCCGACAATATGACCCGCTAGGATGTATTCTACCGTACACCACCAGGGCAAAAATGATTGTACGAGCATTGTGGGACAAGGACCAGGGCTGGGACGACCCCATTCCCGCATCCACCTGGAGAGAGTGGGAGATGGAGCTCCACTCACTCCCCGGCGTTAATATGCGCCGAAGCTACTTCCCACCCACGGTGAGGCCAGAGACATGTAAAATGGACTTACACGTCTTCAGTGACGCCTCAGAGGTCGCATACGGATCAGTAGCCTACTTGCGGGCCCCAGAAGAGGGGGGAGAGATCTACACAGCATTTGTCCTCGCCCGCTCGAGAATAGCCCCACGCAAGCAACAATCTATCCCACGCCTAGAGCTCTGCGCAGCCCTAGCCGGAGCGCACCTAGCCACGCTCATCCAACGTGAGCTCACCATACCGGTGTCTAGAACAATCCTGTGGTCAGATTCCACGACAGTACTCGCCTGGATCAAATCGGACTCATGCAAGTACAAAGTCTTCGTGGGAGTCAGAGTCACCGAGATTCAAGACTTAACCGAAGAGTTAACCGGAGAAACAGAGTGGCGCTACGTTGATACAAAACAGAACCCAGCTGACGTCATCACCCGGGGAATGCCCCTAGATGACCTCACCCGTCGCAATGTCTACAGTGACGGCCCAGCATTCCTAAAGCTCCCGGAAGGAGAGTGGCCCACGCCTATCCCGAGGGAAGCCAGTCAGGAGGAGGCTGAGAATAAGAAGCCTGTGTTCTGTGGATTGAGCACTGTTATCTCCGCAGACCCCAACATAGATGATTGCACTACCATAGAGAGTGCACAACAAAGGACATTCCTACTGCACTACCTACCGTCTCTACAGACCCGCCAGAAGTGGGTAAAGGAGAGAGACAATTTGACAGAAGGAACAGTCGTCATGATTATTGATCAATCACTGCCCAGAGCTATGTGGCCGGCCGGCCGCGTAAGCAAAGTGATCACCGGTGCCGACGGCAAGGTCCGAGCAGCTGAAGTGCTTGTCCAGGGTCGCACTTACACCCGTCCCGTGGCGAGGCTCATAGAACTGCCCCGACTCCCAGACACAATCGATGATGACCATGACCCTATAACCCTATGACTTTGTGAAGTTGACTGACCCCTACAGCAAACCCTTATGTGTAAATAGACAACGCGATTAATCTGTCTCTGCTTAACTGATTAGGTCTGGGACCAATCAGGGGGTGGCTGTTGTGAAGGGCCAGATTAAACCGAATATATATATTTATTATATATATATATTTAATTGTATTTGTATATTCTCTAATATTCCTTGATATCCCTTGTATATTCCTTGTACAATATGCATTGAATATCCATTCTAGCCTACTGAACATCCCATAATAGTCTCCGTTCTACTATTGGTCGAGACCTTGGTGCCAGGCTGCCATACCCCCCAGACCCAGTTCAAACGTACCGCTCAACATGTACGAACAAGTCCTAGTTCCGCGTAGGAATCTGGCTACCGCACCACTAACGGTACTATTTGTTCATAGTGCGTATATATACTGCGCTACTAAAGTAGGACTTCCTTTTTAGTCCAGTTTCTTACCCTCCAATAGAGTGACAGACGTAAAGCCTCCCCGCGACGCCACGTGTGGGAGTAAGGCCAAGTTCGGCCTACCATCGGTATTGAGACATTGTGTATATTAATATTTGAATAGTCATATTTGGCACTATATCGTCGAGTTGGACGTAGTCTATTAAGCTAATAATAGTCTATTCATATGTAGTGCTTCGTGCGGTGAGAATACTATCGTAGTCAGTACCCCATCGTTTCGGGCAGAGAACTGGCTGCTTATCCAGGGTGGCCGACCCCATGTGAGGCTGCACCCGAGGAGCCCCAGAGCCGACGAGCGAGTGGACCTGTATACCGGATTATTCTACCGACGACAGCCCGCCTTCCCAGGCACGGATTATGCTTTGTATACAGTGATTATTCTATGGATAAAGACCCCCGACACTGCCGTGTGTTGGAACCCCCCCCCCTGGAGAGGACGCAAGGTGAGGAGGCGCTCTGCAAGACGAGGTCGCTTCACGTCTCTCCTCCGTGGACCGGAGAGAGCCGGCCCACAGAGAGTCCAGCTGCTTTCATCTGTGGTCCAAGGATCGCTGGCGCATTGAACTGCACTACTGTGGGTTCACCCAGGATACCCTTAGCCGGACGAGGCAGCCAGACTCTACCCCCCCCCCCCCCTCCTACTCCTGTTGTCTTACAAGCGACCGGATTAACCCCCCTAGTGTATCCAGTCTTATAATCATTAAAGTATCATTGCTGTTATTCCTTAACTATTCCAGGTCGTATATTTACCACCTGCGCCATCAGAGATTGGACATTCTCTATTGATATACCGACGAATACTCTTTGCCATAAAAGTGCATACTATTTCAATTCATAAATGTAATTAAGTGATTAAGTGCTTGCTCTACACACCATTGCTGTGTAGGAATAAATACATACTTCGACTTCGTACATTTGTGTTGGATCCGTTTCATCTACGTGAGAGTGTTTATCATAATATATTTATGCCGAGTACTGGGTGGCCGAATATAAAGTACAAAGGTAGTGGTAGTAAGTATCATATCTAGTAATACAGTCAGGGAATTGTACCCCTCAGTTACAGTTAGGGTTATGCCATTTTGTCACAGGAAAGATTTGCCTCTAGGATGGAACCCAGGTAGGTAATTTCATCTTTCATATCTAAACGTGCCCACTGCACACCAACACCAAATGTCTGTTGCCTATTTACGAGCCCCCATTTATGTTACGCACCCCAGTAAGGGGACGCAACACAAGGCCACAGACAGGGTAGGTGAGGGTGCAGTGACACAAAACCAAGGAAACAATTTGCAAAATAATAGTATTTATTTTTACAAACACAAAAGAAACTCAGCAACACAGAGAGCAAGGAGGACTACCTAGTGGCACCAAATGAAATACCAAAAGGAAATGAACCCCCCCCCCCCCCCTTACAGGCGCTGGCGCCCAAAAGTACAGGTGGTGGTGCTCACTCTAAAGCTGGTGTCTTTAACATCAGGTCACCTACGTGATGCAAAATGTAGACCCAGGGTATCTTCCTGTCCTCAATGTCCCTGTGTGCGAAACAAAAGATTAATACACAAGGAAAAAGGAATCACCATAGGCTGGGTGACAAGGGAACAAATATACAAGGGATTAATACAGAAATGTACTATAAACACCAAAAGACACAAGGATTCCAATAAAGAACAATTCACCAAAGGTCCTACTAAAAAGCACACAGCTTTACAATTACAATAATGCTCCAAACGCCACAGTTCTACAATAAGGCTGAACACAAAAGATATCTCCTAAACTAACTAACAGCACAAAGTGCCAGAGCCTTCACCAGCTCTATTACCACACAAACAGAGAGAGCTCTACCAACAAAAGCACAGAGACATAGTTACCACCAACACACAGACAGAGCTCTGGCTAACACTGCACACAATGGGACATATGAAGTGAGAGAGAAGGTTGATTGCTGACGAGCCTCAGCTGTTGCTGCTGCTGAAGTCAGATGGTGATTGACCAGCTGCTGCCGGAACTGAGACACCCCCTGTTTCTTGTACCTGGATAACTGAGTTAGCCGGATAACTTTAACTGGATAACTGGGTTAGCCGGACTTTCCGGTTTCATGTACGTGGATTTTCCAAATCACCATGACAACATATCCAAAAGTTTGAGCCTGGTCGAAAGCAGAGTTCAAGTTCAACTTAGCCTGAACCATCGCCACGCCCCCGCAAAGAAGTGACGGCCCGTTTCCTGAAACTATTCCCACAGTCTACGATCTGCATTATACCATTCTGAATTACGTTCTTGTGCTCCATTCTTCCAGAGGGGGCTTTTGAAATGTAAAATAGACCCAAAATGCTGATACTAAATTCACTTTGTCCTAAATAATGCACGTTATATATACCGTGGCGACGGTGGCGCTCGCTCGTGCGATGTACACATTATGTGGTTATTTCAATTGTAACTGGGATTAAGATGTCTGATGAGATGCGCTGTTTGACGGATTTGAGAAATTGAATGAGCCGTTGACGTCACATTAATGAATGAGGATAAAGAGATAAACTTCATTCATAACAAAGGATATTCTAAACACGGGTCTCTCGTTCATTAATGTATAAACAATGAATTTATCCCATCTGGCACAGTGGTCCAGCGGTAGTGCTCAAGCCTGCCAACCCAGCGACCTGGGTTCAAATCCCGGTCTTTCCAATATGATTTTTTTGAATATAATATTAATGATTATACGCCAAAGTAGCCTGGTTTTAAGTTAAAATATTATAAATCTACATGCATTGAGGATGTCATTCTTTATATAGCTCTCAACGTGCACCAAATTGAATTATTCCTATATTGCAAAAAGAAGGAGACGACTAGGGTCTTGAACCCCGGTCGTCTGTGTGAAAGTCAAAAGAACAACCCGTTAGACCACATTGGAGATAAGTTAAAGATTGACTATACATCAATCAATGGGTAAGAGAGCCGTATCGTAATTCTGTATAACAGTTAACTAATTATTTTCGCTAGCAAGATCTCATTTGATTATTCAATCCAGCAGGCAAGTTTAAAGAAATATAATCTGATTGATTGAGGTAATGAGGGACTTAAAATTAGCCTATAGATAACGCATTTAACTTGTCGGCGAGGCGATTGAGCCGTACTGCAATATGTTAATAAAGTTTTAAATCAATTAATCAATCAATGCCGCTAGAGAATCAGGATTTCTGCGATCGACACCTGCTGTCTTCTCAGCTGAGGCGGGCGCGCGCACTGATCCTGAGAATCAAGTCTGGCTTGAGTTAACGAGACTGAATCCACCTTCTTGGAACAGGAAAATCCCGGCTTCAAACATCGGGTTAACTGAAGCTGGATAATGACATCTTGATCGACTTAGTTGAACCACGTACAAGAAACAGGGCCCAATGGGGATATGTAGACACAAGAGGGAGACAAGACAACAACAAACAAAACATGCCTATATATACAACAGATACTGTACATTACTCCCTCTATATACATACATAAGGACAGGGTCCGTAACACATGACATACAGATATACAGTACTGTTTCATCCAGACATTTATGACATGCAAGACATACAAATATACAGTACTGAGAAAGAGATCATAAAAAAAAGATATACATTCGAAGGGGAAGAAACTATACATTGGAGGGGCTTGGGTTGGTGGGTGGGGACATTTGGACATTTACCGGGGCCAGTTTCTAATTGCAGCCACCCGTAGGTGCTCTTTGAGAGCGGTTTTGAAGGAGGGTAGGGATTCACATTCTTTTACGGCTGTGGGTAGGGCATTCCACATTGTTGTGGCATAATTGCAAAACGTGTTTAGTCCCTTGTTTGAGCCGAATCTGGGTTCAACATGATTTGTGGAACTCCCTCTGGTGTTGTGGTCGTGGAATTCACTGACATTTGGGAAATATTTCGACATGTACATGGGTATCTAGGTGGTGTAGTGTATCTTGTAGACCAGGCCCATTGCAAGTTGCTGTACTCTGTCGTCTACTCTAAGCCATCCTAGGTTGTCAAAATGGGCAGGGGTAAGGTGGGTTTTAGGAGTAAGGTCAAGCAGTAGTCTGACCAGTTTGTTTTGTGATGTTTGTAGTCTTGTTTTTAGGGCCTTTGAGGTGCTTTGGTACCATAAGGTGGAGGCATAGTTGTAGTACCTTTGAATGAGTGCTCCTGTTAGAGTCTTCAAGGTATTCTTGTTTACCAGAGAGGAGATCCGGTACAAGAATCTTGTTTGTTGGTTGACTTTTTTGATTACATTGGTTGCCATTTTGTCACACGAAAGATTTGCCTCTAGGATGGAACCCAGGTAGGTAATTTCATCTTTCGTTGTGACAATATTGTCACCCACTGTAACAGAGAAGCCGTTGGCCTGGCTGAGTTTGTTATTTGATCCAAAAAGAATGGACTCTGTTTTACCCAGGTGTAATGATAGTTTGTTATCTATCAACAACACCAATCCCAGGGTGCTCAAAGTATGTGCAGAGCAGCTGGCAGCACCGCTCCAGCATCTTTTCAACCTCTCCCTGAGGCTGGAGAGGGTGCCCCAGCTCTGGAAGACCTCCTGCATTGTCCCGGTGCCCAAGAAGGGACGACCCAGCACCCTCAACGACTACAGGCCAGTCGCTCTGACGTCACACATCATGAAGACGTTTGTGAGACTGGTCCTGCAACACCTCAAGCCCCTGGTGCGTGACTCCCTCGACCCCCTGCAGTTTGCATACCAGGCAAACATCGGGGTGGAGGATGCCATCATCTACATGCTCCACAGAGCGTACACGCACCTGGAGAAGCCGCGCAGCTCAGTGAGGATTATGTTCTTTGATTTCTCCAGCGCCTTCAACACCACCCAGCCGTCACTGCTAGCGGAGAAGCTCTCCGCGATGCAGCTGGAGCACGGCTTGGTGGCCTGGATAAAGGACTACCTCACTGAGAGGCCGCAGTACGTCAGACTAAAGGACAGTCAGTCTGACGTACTGGTGAGCAACACCGGCGCCCCCCAAGGAACTGTGCTGTCACCCTTCCTCTTCACCCTCTACACCTCAGACTTCTGCTGCAACTCAAGCGGGTGCCACCTGCAGAAGTTCTCAGACGACTCCTCCATCGTAAGCTACATCACCGACGATGATGAGGAGTACAGAGCCCTGGTGGAGAGCTTCGTGGGATGGAGTGACAGCAACCACCTCCAACTCAACACCAGTAAGACCAAGGAGCTGGTGGTGGACTTCCGGAGGGGGAAGAAGAGGCCCCGCCCGATTCCCATCTCCATCCGAGGGGTGGATGTGGAGATGGTGGACTCATATAAGTTCCTTGGGGTACACCTGAACAATAAACTGGACTGGTCGGATAACACAGAGGCCCTCTACAGCAGTGGTCACCAACCCGTCGATCTTGATCGACTGGTCGATCTTTGAGACTGTCTCTGTAGATCTTTCCATGATTTTTTTTTTTTTTTTTTTAGATCTTACCCTGAGAGTCCACATTACAGTTCTACCTTTGTTTTGATGTGAAAAGTGATGCTGCACTTAGCACTGACTGAGAAAGTACACATACAGTTCTACTTTTGTTTTGATGTGAAAATGATGCTGCACTTAGCACTGACTGCACTTAGCACTGACTGTCTGATGTTCTTCCTAGGTTAGGAGAGGACGCAGGCGTTTGTTGTTCGCCGCTTCTCCGTCTGATTTGACATTTTAATTATATACAAAGCCAACTTTTTAGATTAATAACTTTGAGAACTGTTATATTGTTTATATATGTTTTAACTTTTTGTGATTTTTACTCTGATCTCTATACGGATACATTTTTGTTTAATGCTTTTTTCGACGGCTGTTATCAACTACACGGGCCCATTGTCCTCCATTTGAATCCTATTCAACATCCACTGAGATATTTCTCCAAGTTCCATCTCCTTTTCTCGATGCCATGGATCATCTGACCAGCTCCGTGGATCCAGCCCAGGGCTAATTCAACAAATAGCTCCTGGCTAACAACAACAGTTAAGTCCAGGGTTGTCTGATATGACAATTGTCTGGCTGTAGATATATGGCTAAACGTGGTGGTAATCTACACCCTACACCAAGCTAAACGTTAGAGTGTTTCAAAGTGTCCTACCTTGGGATTATTGCACGGGTTTCGAATGATCTGACGGCTGTCAGAGCTTCTTCCTGCATCGCCCAGGCTCTGTTGCTGCCGAGCACCAGCTGACTACCGTTAGCATTCGGCTAACTGTTTCAGCGCCGGTATGCTGAAATACGTCATCCCGCAACTCCTGTGTCTCAACAACTACAACCTCCCAACGCTCGCCACAACAATAAAACAACTTGGACCTCTTCGCCGGCCTCGTTACATCCACAGAGGCACCCAGAGGAAGCTTGTTTACTCCCAACATGGACATGCAGCTATTCCATCAATCTGTTCTGCTGGTCGCCGTGTCGCAGATCTGACGCGTCATCGGAGCTCTGTGACTGCTGGTGCTAGTAGCCCGGGAAACCCCGCGAGACTTCTGCATTTTACCATGGGGAGTAACGCGAGATCACAACCCGCAAAGGATTTCAGAAATCGTGGAGTGGATTCTAGCCTACTCCGGCCCTTACAGAGACTCACCTCATTACCAAAAGTCAAAATAGAACTTCTAAATACACAATCTCTCAATAATAAATCATCATTCATACAAGACCACATTATTGACAAGGAGATAGACTTCATGTGTCTCACTGAAACCTGGCACCAGCCAGAGGTTTACTTCACCCTAAACGAAGCCTGTCCTCCTGGCTACAGTTACCTGGAGAAAGCCCGCAGCACCGGTCGTGGTGGAGGCTTAGCCGTTATTCACAGAAAGGAACTGGAACTGTCCCCCCTGCCCCTGCCTGTACTGTCCTCATTTGAATGCCTTGCTTTCAAATGTAAACCCCCTCTCCTCATGACAATGCTACTGATTTACCGGCCACCTAAACCCAACTCTGTTTTCATCCCAGAGATGCAGGACCTCCTCACTACACTCTGCACAACCTCTGCCAATATTATAATACTTGGAGATATAAATATTCACATCGACACGCCCTCCTGCCACCCTGCAGCTGAGTTTCTGCTACTCCTGGACTGCCTCAACCTCACACAACACATTGATGTCCCCACACACACAAAGGGCCACACGCTCGACCTGGTCATCACAAACTCCGCCCCCATCAACAACCTGCTAGTCTACGATCTAGGGGTATCTGACCACAAGACCATCTCAATGGAGCTGTCTTTCCAGTCTCCACTCAACAAGCCCAAGCGCCAAATCCGTTTCAGGAACCTCAAAAATATCAACCCGGACACCATGACCCTGGACCTCCAGCTTCTCTCCTCTGTCAACTTCTCATCAGCAACTGAGTCAGTGGACTTCTACAATAAATCCCTGAACAGTCTTCTGGATCTCCATGCCCCTGTTAAATCCAAAACAGTCACCTTCGCACGCTCAGCCCCCTGGTACACCAGCGAGCTGCGTAGTATGAAGACTGCTGGGCGTGTCCTTGAGCGGCGACTCAAGGTCTCAGGACTCACTGTACATAAACTGGCCTACCGTGAACACCAGAAGGCCTACTCAAAATTCCTCAGTCTGGCACGGTCCCAGTACTACTCTTCCATCATAAATGACAGTCCTGGAAACTCCAAGCAACTATTCTCCACCATCAACCACCTCCTCAAACCCCAAATATCACCTCACTCTGATTCTTCTGAGGAACAGTGTAGCAACTTTGCCACCTTATTCAGGACCAAAGTTGACACCATCCGCTCCCTCCTCTCTAGCCCCTCTGCCCCTCCAGTCCAAACAGTTGAACCACAGCCGGCGACTACTCAACCTCTCTGCTGCTTTTCAATCATCACACAGCGAGAGGTTGAGGAAATCGTCAGGAAAATGAAGCCTTCCACTTGTATCCTGGACCCCTTTCCCTCAGCCCTGGTGAAATCCAATATTGTCACTATGAGCCCTCTCATCACCAAGGTCATAAACCTCTCTCTCCAGGCTGGCCATGTCCCCTCTGCCCTTAAAACTGCAGTCATAAAGCCACTAATTAAAAAACCCTCCCTAGACCCGGAAATCTTGGCTAACTACAGACCTATATCCAACCTCCCATTCCTATCTAAGGTGCTGGAGAAGGTAGTTGCCGCTCAGCTTCAGGACCACCTAAACTCGAACCAACTTCTCGAGAAGTTCCAGTCAGGTTTCCGCTCTGGCCACAGCACAGAAACTGCCCTGGTCAGGGTCACCAACGACCTACTGATGACGGCTGATGCTGGCTCTCCTTCCCTCCTCATCCTCCTTGACCTCACAGCAGCTTTCGACACCGTCGATCATGACATCCTCCTTCACCGGCTACAGTCCACCATCAGACTTTCAGACTCTGTCCTTGAGTGGTTCAGATCCTACCTCACCGGAAGAACGGAGTATGTCTCCTTGGGAGAGGCAGGGTCTGACACCCATCATGTCACCTGTGGTGTCCCACAAGGATCAGTCCTCGGCCCCACCCTATTCACCCTCTACATGCTCCCCCTTGGCTCTGTCATCAGCCGGCATGGAATATCATTCCACTGCTACGCTGATGACACCCAACTATACCTAAAAATAAACCCCACCCCATCCACAGTTCTGCCATCTTCCACGCTGACCACATGCCTGGAGGAGACCAAGGCATGGATGAAGCACAACTTTTTACAGCTAAACAGTTCCAAAACTGAAGCCATTATCATTGGCACCCCACACCAGGTTCGTTCATCCACCATCACCACCATCACCTTTTCCGGCCAAAACATCACCCTGTCACCAACAATAACCAACCTAGGGGTAAAAATGGACCCTCACCTGACCTTTGAGGCACACATAAATCAACTATACAAAAATTCTTTCTACCACCTTAGAAACATCGCCAAACTACGCCCCTCACTCACGCTGTCAGATGCCGAAAAGCTCATCCACGCCTTTGTTTCCTCCAGGCTGGATTACTGCAACGCACTCCTCACCGGGATTCCTAGCAAGAACATCCAAAGGCTACAATGTATCCAAAACAGCGCTGCTAGGATCCTGATGAGAGTGCGGAAATACCACCACATCACCCCCACCCTCAAGTCCCTTCACTGGCTCCCTGTCTCACTCAGGATTGAGTTCAAGGTCTCCCTGCTCACCCACAAATGCCTCTACGGAAACGCCCCCCTATACCTCAAAGAACTCATCACCCCTCACTCCTCCTCTCGACATCTCCGCTCTGGCCAGGCAAACCTCCTCCAGCACCCAAGGACAAATCTATGCACTATGGGAGATCGGGCTTTTTGCTCCTCCGCTCCCAGTCTGTGGAATGCTCTCCCTGACTACCTGAGAGCACCACAGACTGTGGATGTTTTTAAGAAAGGCCTCAAAACCCACCTTTTTAGTAGAGCCTTCTGTTGACCTTTTATCAAATTTTTTGCTCCACACATTTTATGTTCTTTTACCAATTTATTTGATCAGTTTTATTATTCTATGTTTCTCTGCTATTTTATGTTTTAGTCTTCCTATTTTTATATTCTTTCTTTCCTTTATTCTCGCTAACTTTTAAGTCCCTTTAACTGTAGCGCTCTGAGAGTTGCCCCGCAACTGTAAAGCGCATTACAAATGAAATCTATTATTATTATTATTATTGACTGAGAAAGTACACATTACAGTTCTACTTTTGTTTTGATGTGAAAAGTAATGCTGCATTAGCACTGACTGAGAAAGTACACATTACAGTTCTACTTTATAAAATGCTAATTGTAAATATGTTTGTCAATGTTAATAATATGAGAAAGTCCACATTACAGTTCTACTTTTGTTTTGATGTGAAAAGTGATGCTGCATAAGATGACTGCACTTAGCACTGACTGAGAAAGTACATAATAGTTCTACTTTGACGTTTTAATGTTGGACCAAAGCATTGCATGTAATTAGAATACAGGCAAATAAAAGTCATTTAGTTTAAAGTACAATCTTGGCGGTCTTTTTCTCTCAACGCTTCAATAGGTAGATCTTGCCTTCACCAAAAAAAAAAAAGTGATCTTGGTCTTAAAAAGGTTGGTGACCACTGCTCTACAGGAAGGGACAGAGCAGGCTGTTCTTCCTGAGGAGACTCAGGTCCTTCAATGTGTGCAACAGACTGCTGCAGTCTTTTTACCAGTCTGTAGTGGTAGCTTCAGTTAAGGTAGGGCCAGAGTGTTGCTGCGCGTCTATCCAGCACCGGCCGTCAACAACCGGTCTTCGCCGGTGTTCGACGTCTGCTCTGCCCCGGCTGTCGTCAGCCCAGCACGGGAGTTCTTCCCGTCCAGCGGAGGCGCCATCATCCAGCACACGCCTCCAGCCCCGCTTGCTAGTGTCCGTGACGAGAGCGTTCAACGCCATCTTGCTACCCCGAACAGTGGTGGCGCGGCGAGGATGCCATCTTGGTTGAGTACAGTAGAGCGCCAGTGCTCCGGATCTTATTGCACAGTACACAGTGTAATGCGGCCTACGGGCGAAGCTAACGTTGCTAAATCCAGTTCATAGGGGTACCCCATACACATTATATGCCGGCATTAGTATAGGACTTTTGTTTTGGTACAGTGGGCCCACATTTTGATTTCCTTTGAGTGTGATAACGTGTTGGTTCTTTAATAATAATTTCCCATCTAATCAACCCTTTCCCAGTGGGGAGGTACAGACCTGAGGTATTATTCCTACCATATAATTAAAGCCTGATAGAGGTATTATACATGGTACTGACCCAGACGTGGGTGATGAGTCAAATACATTAAAGTATATTATTCCTGGTGCTAACACAGAGGTGTGTGTAGAATATACGTGTACATAAGGTATTGAGTTACAACTGAGCAGTAGTAGGATTTCATTCCATTGGACCACTCCTATTAAACTTTTGTACTCAAACGTACCAATTAACATAAAAACATTAGATGGGATTCTGTGTGCGTGTCCATTACTGTGCACAGTATTAGCTATTTTGGTGTGGGTAACGCTACTATAATTAACCCCTTCCTATTCCACCTTTCCCTTTTTATTGTAAGGTTTCTAGTGTCACTGAGGGAGGGTACTGCTTGCAGCGGGAACAAAGTTATTTATTTACAATTCAGTCACTAGGTGTGGGAGGGTTAAAGGAGTAATTGGGGGAAGTGAGAGCGTGTTGGGGAGTACTGCTGACCGCCCTGAGAGGGAGAGGAAGACCAGAGTACCAGACCAGGTTGGTAAATCCCGGGCCCCATCCACTCCCACTGCCAGCCTCCAGTTGGTGCTCCAGACCCAAAGACGGAGGTGCAGTCGGACAGAGATCTACTGTGTCTCGCTACCCAGTGGCTGTGCACACCCGTTCCCACGAAGCAGGGATAATCCACCCTGCTACACAATGATAGTATAGTAGTGATTTAAAACCATTAGTTATATCTCTCTTTCTCTTCTCTCTCTCTCTCTCTCTCTCTCTCTCTCTCTCTCTCTCTCTCTCTCTCTCTCTCTCTCTCTCTCTCTCTCTCTCTCTTTCCCTTTACGTAAGGAAACTGAGACTTTATTATTTTCACCCCTCCTCTTGAGTCCATGCCTAATGTAGCATTAGTATATTATCAACTCAAGTCTTATAGTATCTGCATTGGACTAAAATAAACATTGTGCTGCCCTTTTTGCTTTTTGTGGATCTGTCAAAGCATTTGATATAGTTGGTCATCCTTTGCTTGTACATGTAGTATTGGTTTAGATAGAAAGGCTTGTGATTCGTTTCAGAATGATCTATTTAAGAGGCGTCAGTGTGTGAAGGTGCCCAGTCTGAGTCTTCACCATTTATATTAATGATAGTCTCTACAGAATCTGAATCTGAATCAGAATATTCTTTTGTCACATCACATAGTAAGTATAGCACAGATAATCTTTATTGCCTTTAGGAAAAAACTGTCCTGGAGCCTGCTGGTCCGGGCCTCAGTTTGTGGTTGGGGTGGTTGGGGTCTTTGATGATCTTGCAAGCAATCCTGGATATAAACATTGGGCTGTATATATCCTCACATCCACTGATCTTCTGGGCTGTCCTGTAGCGCTTTGCGATCGGGGGCAGAGCAGTTTCCATACCAGGTGGTGATGCATCCAGTCAGGATGCTCTCTGTCATGCCTCTGTAGAAGCCTGTAGGATCTGGGGCTCCATGCCGAATTTCATCAGCCACCTGAAGTGAAAAGGTGTGCTTTCTTCACCACCAGGCCGGCGTGCTTGTCCCAGGTGAGGTCCTCTGTGATGTTTATTGTATTGTATCGTGTGTGTGAATAAATTCAAATAAAAAAAATTCAAATAAAAAAAATTCTAAATGTCTGGTGTGTACGTCCCAGGTGAGGTCCTCTGTGATGTCTGGTGTGCACGTCCCAGGTGAGGTCCTCTGTGATGTCTGGTGTTTACGTCCCAGGTGAGGTCCTCTGTGATGTCTGGTGTTTACGTCCCAGGTGAGGTCCTCTGTGATGTCTAGTGTTTTACGTCCCAGGTGAGGTCCTCTGTGATGTCTGGTGTTTACGTCCCAGGTGAGGTCCTCTGTGATGTCTGGTGTGCTCGTCCCAGGTGAGGTCCTCTGTGATGTCTGGTGTGCACGTCCCAGGTGAGGTCCTCTGTGATGTCTGGTGTGTACGTCCCAGGTGAGGTCCTCTGTGATGTCTGGTGTGCTCGTCCCAGGTGAGGTCCTCTGTGATGTCTGGTGTGCACGTCCCAGGTGAGGTCCTCTGTGATGTCTGGTGTGTACGTCCCAGGTGAGGTCCTCTGTGATGTCTGGTGTGCTCGTCCCAGGTGAGGTCCTCTGTGATGTCTGGTGTGCAGGTCCCAGGTGAGGTCCTCTGTGATGTCTGGTGTGCTCAACCCAGGTGAGGTCCTATGTGATGTCTGGTGTGTACGTCCCAGGTGAGGTCCTCTGTGATGTCTGGTGTGTACGTCCCAGGTGAGGTCCTCTGTGATGTTTGGTGTGTACGTCCCAGGTGAGGTCCTCTGTGATGTCTGGTGTGTACGTCCCAGGTGAGGTCCTCTGTGATGTCTGGTGTGTACGTCCCAGGTGAGGTCCTCTGTGATGTCTGGTGTGCTTGTCCCAGGTGAGGTCCTCTGTGATGTCTGGTGTGTACGTCCCAGGTGAGGTCCTCTGTGATGTCTGGTGTGTACGTCCCAGGTGAGGTCCTCTGTGATGTCTGGTGTGTACGTCCCAGGTGAGGTCCTCTGTGATGTCTGGTGTGTACGTCCCAGGTGAGGTCCTCTGTGATGTCTGGTGTGTACGTCCCAGGTGAGGTCCTCTGTGATGTTTGGTGTGTACGTCCCAGGTGAGGTCCTCTGTGATGTCTGGTGTGTACGTCCCAGGTGAGGTCCTCTGTGATGTGAACACTGAGGAACCTAAGTTGCTAACTCTCTCCACACAGCATTGCTGTTGATTGGGATCCAGCCTCTCTCCCCCTCTCCTGGAGACCATGACGAACGAGCTCCTTGGTCTGGTCAACAATGAGAGAGAGGTTGTTCACTCTGCACCACTGTACCAGGTTGTTCACCTCACTCCTGTAGGCCGTTTTGTCATTGTTGATGATTAGGCCTATCACTGTTGTGTCATCTACAAACTGGAGCTGTGTGTGGCTTCAGTGAATGGTTGTCTAGTCCATCTTTATGCTGATGACATTGTATTGTACACATTGTTGAAGTGTATTGTATTGTATTGCTCAGGAATCTTTTTTTCTTTTACTGAAACAGAACCAGCTTCCCTATGATGAGTAGGAAAATGATTATTGAAGCAGTTTTGTTAGTTATTGATTATGGAGATGTGATTCATCAACATGCTGCTCATGCCACACGGTCTATCATCGTGCTCTCAGATTTATTACTGATGATAGATATAGTCACCTTTGTAGGCTATCCTGTATGATAAGGTCGGTTGGTCTTGTCTGGCAGAGAGGCAAAGTAAACATTGGTATTTGTTTTATAAGGACTTGGAAAGTCCGTTATGTAGCTGAGCCTTCCGCATTTCTTCACATGTTTTGTTTTGTCAACGGGTAACCGATTTTCTTTCTTTATACTCATCTGTGTTTGACTGTTTATTTTATCTTGCTTGTAATCTCGACATCATTGCAAAATAGATTAATCCTCAATGATTCCTCGAGTACACATAAAGGTTGGACAAATAATATACAGTCTATGAAGGAGCTACCTTTAGGCTGCTAATGCTAATACCTCGAGATCTAATGCTGCTACAGCAGCGGCTCCGGATAAGCCAAGCTATTCCTTGTTGTTGTTTTTTCATAGAATGCAAATAAGAGGATAATAATACAAGATATGATCCCCATGACGCGGTTCTTGTTTTTCCCGTTGATCTGGAGAAGCACAACAGAGGAACACCTCTTGTTTGTTTTGGAGTAGGTCAAAGAAGACCATTTTATATTAGTTGTGAATGTCAGTGAGGAGGACCATGTATTATAATTTGTGTACTGACATCTACTAGGTTTACTAGTGTAGAACATTGTAGCCTACCCAATATTCACCTTGTATTTTAACCTTTTCACTACCACACTACAAAGGGTTAACGCTTTCACTACCACACGACAGAAGGTGAACCTTTCACTACCACACTACAAAGGGTTAACCTTTCACTACCACACTACAAAGGGTTAACCTTTCACTACCACACGACAGAAGGTGAACCTTTCACTACCACACTACAAAGGGTTAACCTTTCACTACCACACTACAGAAGGATAACCTTTCACTACCACACTACAAAGGGTTAATGCTTTCACTACCACACAACAAAGGGTTAACCTTTTCACTACCACACTACAGAAGGTTAACCTTTCACTACCACACTACAGACGGTTAACACTTTCACTACCACACTACAGAAGGATAACCTTTCACTACCACACTACAAAGGGTTAACCTTTTCACTACCACACTACAGAAGGATAACCTTTCACTACCACACTACAAAGGGTTAATGCTTTCACTACCACACTACAAAGTGTTAACCCTTTCACTACCACACTACAAAGGGTTAACGCTTTCACTACCACACTACAGAAGGTTAACCTTTCACTACCACACTACAGATGGTTAACCTTTAACTACCACACTACAAAGGGTTAACCTTTCACTACCATACTACAGAAGGTTAACCTTTCACTACCTCACTACAGAAGGTTAACCCTTTCCCTACCACACTACAGAAGGTTAACCTTTCACTACCACACTACAGAAGGTTAACCCTTTCACTACCACACTACTGAAGGTTAACCATCTATAGTGTTGTAGTGACATCTGATTGATTGATTGATTGATTGATTGAAAACTTTATTAACAGATTGCAGAATGGGTACAATACAGTACGGCTCAATACAAAAAAAAATTAAGGGGATGCAGACCAGAAAAATACTTTCGTCTTGTTTACATCAGGGTCCCCCATTTTCAATTAATCATGACATTTATGACATATAGATATACAGTAGGCCTACTGTTTCATCCAGACATTTATGACATATAGTACTGTTTGAGAGAAAGCGATCATAAAAAAATATATATATATTCGAGGGGGACGAAACTGTACATTGGAGGGGGTTGGGTGGGTGGGTGGGGTTGGGTTGGGAGTTTGGACAATTACCGGGGCCATTTCGAATTGCAGCCACTCGTAGGTGCTCTTTGAGAGCATTTTTGAAGATCTGGCTAGTTAGCAACAAAGCAATGCAAAGTTAACAGGGTCAAGTTCTTGTCTGTACAGACTGACAACTGGAATCTACTTGTGTGCACTATGGAGTAGATTTCAGTTGTATTCAGTAGTACAGACTGAATGGAGTCTGTACAATGGAGCCTGACCCCATTGACTTTGTATCGGGTTGTGGCTAACTAGTCAGAGCTAGTATAAGGAACAGCATGGATTGTGCTGAGAAATGATTCTACCATCCAATCAACAACGTCACTGATGATAAGTATAAATTTGAGTTAGTGTTCCAAACATCTGAAGTATCCCTTTAATGTCTATAGTATTGAATGGTTGTGGTGATATTTATAGTCCACTGTATTGTATACCATATATGAAGTATATCACATCGGTTAGGATACCTTGTGTATACTGCACCTGTGTTTAATACTGTATACTTTACTTACTCATAGTATATATTTAGATTCTAGTGTTTATTGTAACCATATTTATTGTAATGTATACGTCCCTATATATCCCCTATATAACTGATAGGGCAGACAGACCCTCATCTGCACATTTGATCACACTGCCTACTTGCTCATATGCTAACTTTTCTACTGTACTATAATTTTGATTGCCTGTATTTATGTCTTGTATACCATGCCCATACCTGTAACTCCCCTCCCCCATGCTGCTATAATGTCTGAATTTCACCAAGGGGATCAATAAAGAAATATCTTATCTTATCTTATCTTATCTTATCTTATCTTACCTTACCTTATCTTGTATATTTGGGGCGACAGTGGCTCGGGAGATAGAGCAGTCATCTGGTAATCCAGAGGTTCCCGGTTCAATTCCCACTCCTCCCTGGCAGCGTGTCAAAGTGTCCTTGAGTAAGACACTTAACCCCTAACTGCTCCCGATTACAAATTCTTGGGTGTTCTCATGAACAATAAACTGGACTGGATGGACAACACGAGGCCCTCTACAGGAAGGGACAGATCAGACTGTTCTTCCTGAGAGGGCTCAGGTCTTTCAATGTCTGCAGATGTTCTAGTCTGTGGTGGGTAGTGCCCTCTTTTTCGCTGTGGTATGCTGGGGGGGGGGGGGCAACACTAACACAGACAAAATAAACAAACTGGTTAGGAAAGCAAGCTCTGTGGTGGGTGTAACTGAGGGGTACAATTCCCTGACTGTATTGAGAGTATGGTATCATTAAACCACTACTTAGTTATGTACTTTAATTACTGGCCATACAGTACATGGTATATCTGGTGAACACCCACACAAGAATACGGCAATGACAAAGAAAGTTCTAGTTAGAGGTATTTATTATTAGAGCAGCAATGGTAGGTTACAGATTGAGAATTATGATTGCGCTTGTAAGGCGAAGAACACTTAAAGTAGGTCAAGAGCGTAAGTCCATGAGAATAGTAAGATGGGTATAACTGACGCCACCTGTAGCATAAGAATTACATAAGGTACACTCTTAGTCAGCTGGAGACACTAGGGGGTTCCCTCCGGTTGTAAGCCGGCAGGGTAGAGGAATGTTCGGGAGCAAAGTCTGGATCAACGCGGAATAACGAGGCTCCAGATACAGGAGCCAGTGCAATACTCCCTTGGTCCGTAGACAAAGCAACAGCTATACTCCAGTATGCACGACAGCATGGATGAAAGCTAGCCAGCCTCTGTGGTCCTAGAGGCGGGCTCGAGGGTGCTCCTCACAGGGTAGATTCCACACAGCAGTGGGGTAGACGGTTCTCTGCTCCAGCAGCCACAGTACCAAAGCAATATAATCCAGCCGGAAAAGGCTCTGCATTCGCCGGTGTAGGTTCTCCGGTGTACATATCCAACGGTTCTCGTCTAGGACTCCTCGGGTGGTGGCGCGAGTTTAGGCCGCCCAGCCTGGATAAGTGCACTAGCTAGAGGTACGACGAACCGGTGGTAATGATGGTCACGGAGAACGGTAGCCGCACGATACACTATAAATAATAGACTATTACTTCACAATAGAATAAGTCGAACTCGACGATACAGCGTTAAACTCTGACACTTTAGCTATCTATTCGCACGCGGTTCTCAAGGCTCTATTCAGGGGGAAAGAGGCACACTTCACGGCACGTTGTATCGTGGTGAAGGCTTCAACTTTTAGGATAAGACTAGACTACTGCTGTATCCACCTGCAACGTATTTATACGTAAGGTGAATAATCTAGTGCCAACCTCAGTTCTGTCTCGTATTACTGCGCAAACCTGGACATGTTGAGACATGCCTTGGCGGTGGCTTTGAACTTGCCATTGGGGTCGCTGTCCAATAGGAGAACGAATATTATGGTCTGGCTTGTACCTAGGTAAAGGGATATTCCGTGTATATATACAAAGAATATACAAGGGATATCAGACGATATACAAATATTATACAAGGTATCTCAAGTAATAAATATATATATTCGGTTTAATCTGACCCTTTGTAACAGTGGGAGTGGACCTGGACAGTCTGGAGGTGGTGGCAGAGCGGAGGACGAGGAGTAAGCTGTACGCTATCCTTGAGAACCCCTGCCACCCCCTCCATGATGAGCTGACCGTAATGTGGTCCACGTTTAGCCACAGACTTATCCCCCCCCCCCCGACATACCACAAAGCGCTTCGGGCAGTCCTTTGTGCCGGTGGCAATCAGGCTCCACAACCAGGCATGGCCAGGACGGGCTAACTAACTGCCGTGGACTGGAGGAGCTGATTTGTGGACTCTAATTCATTAACAACATGATTAGACTCTTTTATTTCTTTCTCCCTTCACCACTTTTAGCTCTATTTTAGCCCTATTTTAGCTTTTTTTTTTTTTTTTTTTTTTTTTTTTTTTTAGCTCTTTCTTAGCCCTATGTATTATGTCTGTCTATGTTTTTTAACACGTAATAACTAATTGTATGTTATGTATTAACTGTTTTTAAATGGCTGTTGATGCTGTGATGGACACCTGAATCTCCCTCAGGGATAAATAAAGGTTTTCAATCAATTCAATCAATCAATGAGCAGGTTGGCACCTTGCATGGTTGCCTCTGCCGTCGGTGTGTGAATGGGTGAATGTGAGGCATACCTTGTCCTGTCTAGTCCTACTGCTCCATGTGTTTGATGTACAGTAACACTCTCTTAAAGGGATATTTCACTTTAGTAATATAAGACTGCTAGTTCTACTACTAAGTTATACTAAAGTAAAATATCCCTTTAAGTTAAGATGTCTCTGTAGCAATGTCACCAAGACACTCCTTTTTTTTTTATCCACTTTTTCTCCCCATTTCTATTTTTCTCCCATCCCAATTTCGTATTATCCAATTCTCCCCTCCCCTGTCTTGAACGTTGCTAGACTATGCCTCCCACTGGTCGGCTGTAGTGAGGATAGAAGCCTTGCATCACGTGTCCCCTCCGGTAGACGAGGAGGCAGCCTGTCGCATCTTTTCACCGCAGCAACTCGAACTCTCAGTGGCGAGGAGTAACGTGTGGGAGGCTCACGCTGCCCCCGATACTGCCTGTTTCTGCTGTACAGGCGCACCAACCGACCTGTAGGAGTCGCTGTCCACAACGTCCAATCTCCACCCACCGGCTTTCCCACCCTCTTACACTTGCCAATTGTATTAGTATGAACGACCGGCCAGCCGGTAGCAACGCCGAGAGCTGGGCTCGAACCCAGCGTCTCCTGCGTTAGTGGCGAGCGCCTTGCCCACTGCGCCAATGAGCCGCCCACTCACCAAGACACTCCTATAAATATTACTTTTTTATATAAATAATATTTATAATAAAGTGTTCCTGAGTCCCGGCCCTTAAGTGTTCCAACTTCCCATTAACAAATTCATCAACTTACCACCACTATATTATAAACCAATCAATCATACCCAACCTGGTGTTATCTCCTTCCTCCACTAGGCCTCTCCAGTCACCACCTCAGCCCTCCTTCAAGGTTGATCTGAGCAGACGATAGACAGGAGACAGCTGCCCATCAGTCTCCATACAGCCTCCCCCATTACAAGCGCCCGGGCAGGGGTGTGTTTGTCTGTGTATGCCGGTGTGGTGTTTGTCATTTAACGGCTCTAATTACACTGGGCTGCTAATGGGGGAGATGACTTTGGTGCCACGGATGAATGACACTCCTCCATCACCTCAGGCAGCCGGGCCGCAGTATGTCTCCTAGAGAGGGAGGGAGGGAGGGGGGAGAGAGGGAGGGAGGGGTGTAAGAGAAATTGAGATAAAACAGAAGGAAAATGTGAAGGGTGAAGGGGAGGGTCATATTGGCATTATGTATGTATGAATGGATGTGTGTGTGTGTGTGTGTGTGTGTGTGTGTGTGTGTGTGTGTGTGTGTGTGTGTGTGTGTGTGTGTGTGTGTGTGTGTGTGTGTGTGTGTGTGTGTGTGTGTGTGTGTGTGTGTGTGTGTGTGTGTGTGTGTGTGTGTGCGTGTGTGTGTGTGTGTGTGTGTGTAGTGAATGAAGCCCCATGCTGTATCTTGGCCGGTCCAGGTTACCTGCCGTCCTCTCTGTTGTGTTAAGGATTATCCCAGGAAGTGCAGTGGAGCAACGGTAATGTGGAGCATGCCTCTCTTACTGTAAGATACACCAAGACACACACACACACACACACACACACACACACACACACACACACACACACACACACACACACACACACACACACACACACACACACACACACACACACACACACACACACACACACACACACACACACACACACACACACACACACACACACACACACACACACACACACACACACACACACACACACACACACACACCTACACACACACACACACACACACACAATTATGCTGATGGTTACACATATTCTACATCACAGTGAATATTTGACTCCATAACAGTACATTTAACACCACCTAGGTGTGTATGTGGGTCCAAAGTTTCAAATGTAGTCTAGTCAAATATACACTAGATATTTGTACATAAACGTTTTCATAGCAATACTCTTTGATATATATATATATATATATAAAACAAAAAAATGGAATTGTATAATTTGTGCAAATGTTTTTCAAGTTTCATCTGTTTGTACAGGTGCTTTACACACAATGAAAACATGTTATCTTCCAACTCCAGTCTACTTATAAACAAATCAAGTTATTACTTGAAAATCCCTAAAATATATTAGGGTGAGCCAATCCGCTCGACCGTGATCTTTTTTCTATTTATATTACAAAGAATAAAAAGAAAACCAATGCTTTATGATCTCTATCATGGAATTACAGATGATACATTTATATTATCTGTCCTTTACACGCACACACACACACACGTGCACACACGCGCACACACACACACACACACACACACACACACACACACACACACACACACACACACACACACACACACACACACACACATACACACACACACACACACACACACACACACACACACACACACACACACAGATTCCTGATCTGTCGTTCTAACGTGAACATGGGATTTCTGGTCCCGGCTCCATTTTCATTTTAATCACGGCAATGGGATCAGACAAGCTGGTGGGGCGAGGTCGGGCCTCAGTTGGTTGTTCTGATTGAGATTCCTTTGTTTGGAAGATATGTAATACGGCCCTTTTAAGAGGATTTGATGAGGGGAACGAGGGTTGGTGGGGGGCTGGGGGGGGCGATTTAATCATGTTTGCGGAGGTAAACCTGTGGTAGTTCACCCCCCCCCCCCAACACCCAGACAGGGGTTTAAATGCCCCAGAACACTGGGGGGACTTGTACATATTAGTGACATAAATTTAACATACTTTTGATTTTTGCTATGATGCCCCTCTAGCTCATGGAATGTATTCCAACAGTCCTTAAAGCTTGAGATTATCCCCCGTTGCAGAGTTTAAAACCTTGATCTCCAACCATTGTCAATCAAGTTTTAATGTTTTAATTGTCATTCTTACTTTTGTCTCGCCTTGCTGTCTTATTGTTATGATTGTATATGCTGTGTGATTTTATATGCCTTTATTCTTTTGCTTATTTCTGTATGTACACTCAACATGACTGTAAATTAGGGAAACCTCAATTGCCTTTCGAGTTTAAATAAAGGTTTGAAATGAAATATTTCACTGAGTGTTCCACATGGTTAGGCCTATGTTTGTAAGAGAACTGGAGAGATTCTAGTACATCATTTAAGATGGAATATTATATCTGATTATGGAATGTTTTTGTCTCCCCCCCCCCCCCCCCCCCCCCCCTTTGTGGGGTGGGGGATGGGGGGAGTGGGTTCTAATTAAAATGACGCGTATTGAGACACAGTCCCTCCTCTTCCGCTAACCACCACAGGACCATATTTTGTGCCATTAATTACACATAGATAGAAAGAAAAGAAAGAAAGAAAGATAACGCAGCAAGTCAAGAATGTTGATTGACAAGCAACTTAGCTAATGTTAGCTAATGTCATCGATGGCTTTTGATGCTCGATAACGTTAGCTAGATGACAATTACACTTTTAAATTGACAAATGTCATATGTGTAATTCATGGCACAACTCGCTCGCTGAGTTTAACATTCACAAAAACGCATCAATTATGTATCAAGTTGTCAACAACATGAATCACAGACTGTCTGAGCTTGTCCCAGTCTGCCGTCCACTGCACATCCACAGCACAAGAAATAGGCATCTTATATTTGGAAAGAGGAGAAAACACAAATGTGCTAGCCTAAGCTTAGCATGCAGGGGCCCACAGATCTGGAACAAGCTTGACGAGAGTCTGAAAATGTCTAAATCCTTTAAAACATTCAAAAAATCACTGAAAGAGGAACTGCTTAAATCATATCTCTAATTAGAATCATAACTTAGGTATATAAATTGTCTGTATTTATGTATCTATGTTGTATGTCAGTTAGTAGGTAGGTGTGTAAACCTACCCACATTGTATGTTTTGTTTTTGTTTTTGTTTTTTTGTTTTTGTTGTTTATATTTTGTCTATATTTGTGATCAGGCTCCCTCCAAAAGCTTTAAATAGCTTCTTGGGAGACCTGGCACATGCACATAATTGCGTCGTTGTTGTATCACATGAAGATATGTACATGTAATATATCGTGTGTGTGTGTGTGTGTGTGAATAAATCCATTCATTCATTCATTCAACTCAAACAGGATCAAACAATGGTCACCGTTGACTTCATATTTGTTGGTCCAGCAGAAGGGGAGTGACTTGGCCTCTCTATAGCA
>NC_140181.1:85805903-85815903 GCF_963971535.1 Notolepis coatsorum | reverse complement strand
CAGCCCAATGGTTCCACAGCCCTATGTCCCCGGACGAACCCTCTACTACCAGAGGACAATTGGATAATAGATTGGGTGTAATTGGCTACCAAATTAAGAGAAAGGGGGATAAAATCAGATACAAATTTATCAAAAAAGGAAATGTGGGAACATAGGGTTCTGGGAACATAGGGCTGTGGGAACATAGGCACGCTCCCGAAATTCCCAAAATAACATATTTGTACTGAATGTAAAAAAAATTTGGCCCAAAGCCACATGGGACTAGCATAAACCGCATGGGACTAGCATAAACCGCATGGGACTAGCATAAACCGCATGGGACTAGCATAAACCACATGGTACTAGCATAAATCACATGGTACTAGCATAAACCACATGGGACTAGCATAAACCATGTGGGACTAGCATAAACCACGTGGGACTAGCATAAACCACATGGGACTAGCTGGCTGTAAAGAGACTTGTGGGCAGTGGCGGCTGGCCACTAGGGGCGCTCGGGCGCCGCCCCCCCTGGTTAACCCTGGTTAAAAGAGAGAAGAATAAGACAATTTTTTTTTGTTTTTTGTTTTATAGCCCTATAAATAATATAAACATGTTTAAAATGAATAATATTTACTCATTTTAACTATGTTTGTGTTTCCAATGCACAATATAACGTTAATATATCAAATATAAATAATCGTTTTCCTGAACAGGAAGTGACTCACTGTCTGATAGAGAATACGTTCCGTTACCGTAGCCGCATTTCTCCTAGCCGTATTTCTCTCGGGCTAGACGCAATAGCGCATTGAGTGCGCGTGCACGCCGTGCACTGTTTCATCGCTGAATCCGTCGCAACCAATCAGTGCGTAACGCACTGTGCGTTGAAATATGATGTATTATGATGGAACACAGGCGCGGTTTGAAGCGGTCTAAGCAGCAGCGTCTATAATTTCCGTAGCCGCATTTCGCGGAGACGCTCTCTCTGATTGGCCAACGCCGGTTTCTGGTTAGTTACAGTAGATACTAGTCTCTATGCTGTTGTGTTGTTGTGATGCAGCTATTTGTCTTAGAGCGTGACGGCAAGTTCTTTCGACGGTTAAGCTTAGGCACTCTTTCAAAGTTGGTTAAGGTTAGAGTTTGTCTTAGAGCATGGCGATAGGAACCGCCAGGTAGTTTGCAGGCTGTTCGATGCGGAAATGGACAAAGACACAGCTCTTCACTCACACAGTACTTGTTGGCTAACAACAAGCTATATATGGATGCAGTGTGGACATGCATGGACAATGGACATCAACACAGTCTGGACAGTGGAGTAGATATACTTTATCAAGCCCTTCTGCCTGCTGCCAACTTAACAACAAGGTAGAGTTGCGATATCTCTCTCTCTCTCTCTCTCTCTCTCTCTCTCTCTCTCTCTCTCTCTCTCTCTCTCTCTCTCTCTCTCTCTCTCTCTCTCTCTCTCTCTCTCTCTCTCTCTCTCTGATTGTGTAGGGCATATTGGCTGCATTTGACTGACTGTGATCATATATCGATTGATGGCAATGGTGATAGTTGTACCTAATAAAATATTTACCAATGCGTGGTACATGTTTGCAAAATGTTTGGTATAGCGCCCCCCATGGAGAAGAATGTACGGGCCGCCACTGCTTGTGGGTCCATTTAACCCATCAGAGATCAGAGGTCAAGGGACCCATCCAGGCCCGGACTGGCCATCGGGAGCACCGGGAGTTTTCCCGGTGGCCTGGCCTGCACAGATAAAAAAAAAAAAAAAAAAAAAATGATTGATGACAGAGTTGGAGAACTATCTGACTCTCTCCCTCACGCGGATCACACACACACAATGGAGCCGCGCTGCCGCTTGTGATTGGTGGAGGCGGGACCAGGCGATACAACTGATTGACAGCGGAGGCGGCGAATGGAATGGCAGATGGCACTCAGATGCAGAATAACAGCCAGGCAGTGAGCCAGGTAGTGAGGGACTCGGGAGAGATACAGTAGAGCGAAAGTCAATTAACGTTGATGTCAAGATGGACAGTGGAAGAAAGAGAAAGGGTGGAGGAGAATGGGATAAAACAAAGAAAAAGAAATGCCCTTACAGGAGAGAGTGGTTCACTGTATTATAATAGTAAATAGAAAAATATGTTGTGCTCTTGCTTTTTTCTTTTTGAAGGTGGAGAGAGTAGCATTGCTAGTGCCACAACAGTTTTATTTGAGGTCCATAACAGTACATTGTACTAAGCAATTGTTGGCTCATTAGTTTGTGATTCACATGCACTAAAATTCACCAGAATGCAGGAAATTAAGTCTTTGTAACAAAAAATTTCCTGGTGGGGGACCCCCAGACCCCCCGCTTAAAAAGTGGCCTGATTGGGGCTATATTTCGCGCTATATCTCCCGGTATGAATTATTTCCCCAGTCCGGCCCTGGACCCATCTATCTATCAATATATATATTTATCTATCTAGTTATTTGATATTGTTCAGTAATCAGCCAACATTAGGTTTTCAAAATGATGCATTTTGAATGGAACCCGGCATTTAATCGCTAAGCTAATTAATTTACAAACCAACACAAATAATCCAGATAGACTCCAGTTAGCTCTTGTATTCTGGACTGCCTTTTCTATAGAGGCCCTACGGGTCTGGCTGCCCGAATGACTGGCTGGCTTAGCGTCAGCTGTTTGGCCCCAGCCGGACTCCACTCAGATTGCTCCAGATTAGGAGTTGGGGCACTCAGAGCGAAACCATGATCCATATTAAAGCTGCATAAAATGAAAATTGAAAAGATTTAGAGGCGGATCATGGGCCACGGTGAATTTAATCACAACCTGGCAGAGAGAGAGAGTGTGTGTGTGTGTGTGTGTGTGTGTGTGTGTGTGTGTGTGTGTGTGTGTGTGTGTGTGTGTGTGTGTGTGTGTGTGTGTGTGTGTGTGTGTGTGTGTGTGTGTGTGTGTGTGTGTGTGTGTGTGTGTGTGTGTGTGTGTGTGTGTGTATGATCTGCATAATACAGAAGGCATAGTGACAGGAGGATTATAGATGTAGGCTGTATTTACTTATCAAGCGAGTGCTCAGAGTTGTATCGCCAACATTTATCTGTGCTCCTGTCATAGTTACCGCCTGATGACGCACGATATGTACTGTATGTCTAAATAACGTGTTTACACTATACTGTACACTCTTGACACAGCATTCATATAACATGTAATGCAATATATCATTATCAAAACGTCCAAGTGTGTATGCATGTGTGTATACATGTATCTGTGTGTGTGTATGCATGTGTGTGTGTGTGTGTGTGTGTGTGTGTGCACACGCACAGAGATGACATTGTTCCTGTGTTCTCGACACTTGTAATCCCTCTAAAGCTTTAAATACTCTCAGTGTGCAGTGAAATGGTGTTCTAATAATAATATCTGTGCAGAGTAGGACTGAACCCCTAACTGCTAAAACAAAGCCCACACAATGTTAATATAATGTTCACTTAAGATTGTGTTTGTCCATCTTCCTCGACATGATCAATTAAATGATAGATTATCATGATAGAAAATCCACAGATATCCATCATGCAATCATTGAATAACGTTGGATGGTGATATGGCGCGATCTAGCTTCAGGAGGAACCGAATGCTAACGATTGACTTTTTGATTAATTTATTCTCAAAAAGGACAATATTGAGGTTTTGCCTATGAAGCACTTTAAAACTAGAAAAATGCGCTCAGTAGAGTGCAGACCTCTGCCAAAGCTTAACAACCCCAGCCCCATGCAAGTTCCAATGCTTTGCATTTAGCATTTAGCATTTTGTACATTTTAGCTATGTATATTGTATATTTTGTATAGTGTTTGGTCTTTATTATTTTACTGTATGAAACACAATCTCAGGAGGGTCATACAGAACCAAGCATTTCACCTGTATACGACCCGGCATGCCCGTGGGCGGAACGCAGAAAGTCACGGCACTTTGCGAGCGTCTAGCGACTCGCAGCTGCATTCGAACGACACCTCACTCGACCAAACCCGTGCCTGGGTTCTCGAGTTACATGACGAAATGCACGATATGCACGCATGCACGTCAGATGACCACCCCGGACTCCTGATGTTTCAGAACTGCCAATCAACCGCTGATGGCAATTGGTCAGCATTGTAGCCAATGAGTGTAGCTTTCCAATGATCCCCCATGTGGGGGGGTGCGAATATGGGATCTAGGTGAAAGTTGACGAGCAAAAACCAGAAGTGAAAAACATTTCGAATTAATGGCTGTGGACGAGGAAATGGAATTCTGGAGAGCTTTTTTTTTTGGCACACGGTTTACCCTGATCTCTCCCAAAGACCCATTTCTAATTGCTGTTGCTATGTTAACTCTTTGAGCACCATCGACTTTCCCCATCTGTACTTACTGGCTAGCGCCAGCTTTTCTTGACCATTTTCACAACATTTCACGATCTTTGCGGAGCTATTGTATATTCTATATTATAGCTATAGGGACAATAGTATGGCTCATTTGACAGACACTATCTCTAGTCCAACATGTAAAAAAGAGTTTGTTTCTACATACTCTCGTTCGTTCACAATTCCAAGCTAAACATTGCACCGTTTCACTAAAATCCAGGCTGGTTTCCTAGATTGTGAGATAAAGTGTGTTTTGTGCAGCGTATGCGCAAATCTCACGGCTGCTCACTTGACACCTATATTATTGCCAGGTCAAAGGTAAACACAAAGACGGGGGGGAGGGGGGTCATTTATCCGACGCTGTGTACATACAAACGCATGTTTTATGATGGAGTTTCGGTAAAGTACACGTAAAACAGATGTTACCTTTGGTTTAGAGGTACTCCATTTCTCACTTCGAGTCCAAAAGTGTCTTGAATCAGAACAGGATCATACATATAACGTTACATCCGTCTTCTTCATCTGCTCGGGCCAGACTATAGACAGAGCCGAATAGGTTTCCTCATCGGTCGGTTTGCTTATAGTTGTTTTACATTTTACCAGTAGTGCTTAGTCCAAAAAATGCACCTTATCATCCATAATCATCATCCATATAATCCATTTAGTCTTTTTCATAATATCCAATAGTTCGCTCTAGGTGATCGCGATTGTCGAACGTGTCCTGCTCACTGCTGCTCGCAAAGAGTACCTAGTTGTTTGGGGGCTGTGGGGGCTGGTACTAACACACAAATAGCTGTCCCATGATGTTCATAAGGTAGGCGATACTGCCACCTGGCGGATTTTGATCACCATTGCAATTCCAACATTGTGCCAGGAAGTTCCGGCTGGATGTTTAGAACAGGGATCAAAAAAAATATCAAAGGATCAAAACCCGAGAAATCTCGGGTATAGCGCTCAACTGCTGGCGCGATAACCCGACTTATCTCGGGTATTACCAAACTACTTGTTGTATGTAACCTATCTGTTGCTTAATGTTTGATGGCCCTCATACAGGCCGCCACGCCCATGCACAGGACACGTGCATGTCGCAGCACTTTGCTCTCGTCTGTCGGCTCCAGGCTGTGTTTCTCACGATCATTCAATACATTGTTGGAAAGTATAATTTGCCGCCTTTCGATCGTCACCACACTCAACCTATTGCATACTTCGGGTCTCGAGTTACAAGACGAAATATCTGGCGAGTGTCATTTGACAAGCCGGTCCTGAACTGACCAGTCACCGCTGATGCCGAAAATTATTGACCACCATTGCAGCCAAGGAGCCACGTCTGCTCCGAAAGCGATCCCAGATGAGCGCTGATTGCAATGAGAAAGGGTCAGAAGAAGACCAACAAGTTCTTTGTTTTGACTCCATCCATTTTGGATAATAATGCTTAATTATTGCGGTACACACATTACAAAAACCTTTGTAAAACACAAATTCTTTGTGAAATATGTATAAACTTTGGACCTGTATGACTATAAGACTTCAGGCTATGGAACCACTATGGAAAGACTGGCAACAAGTCAACACAAAAATAAGGAGCAAATATTTTATTTCAGTGTGTTCAAACCTCTGTTTCTCTATAACATTAGGACTAAAAGTGATTTAAATTTTATTGTGTAAGAAACTTCAGAATGTTACCTTTCAAAAGAGACCTGACTCATGCATGTGCTATAAGTATAAAGTATAATAAATCACAAATTACTTTGGGTATGCAATCGACAGGCGTTTTATGCACCTCTTAAGCTGCAAGGGCCCACATGTGGTCCCTTTTGAGGACGATTTTCCCTTTGGCGACCACTAGTGGCTCGGTGTGCATATTTTGTAATACAATATATATATAGAATTAAAGCCCCATTTGTTGCCTGTCGATAGCCCTTTCAGTTGACAAAATCCGTTCAGCGGTTCTCGAGTTACATGCCGATATTTGAGGCTTGCGCAAAGTACACGGTATTACACAAATACCACTCCCGACTCTTGGGGCTCTAGTTCCGTCAATCATGGGCAGCAGGCTGTTACACGTCACAGTCTTCACCGACGCCTCCCTCACGGGATGGGGGGGACGTGTCGGCCCAACGCAGTAGGGGGCAGCTGGCAGGACCATGCTGCCCGGTCTGCACTACATTTCAATGTGTTGGAATTGAAGGCAGTCCTTCTGGTCCTCAAACGGCTCGGCCACCTTGTGGTGGGCAAGCATGTTTTGATCAGGATGGACAACACAACATCAGCATCGTATATCGACAGACAGGGAGGAGTACGCTCCCCCCGTCTGCACAGGGCGGCTGTCGAGCTCTGGCTATGGGCGTCTCTCAATCTGTGCAGCCTGAGGGCTCTCCACATCCCTGGCAGGGAGAATGTGGGTGCAGATGTGATGTCGCGGGGCGGTCCTCACCCCGACGAGTGGGGACTACGTCCAGACATAGTCAGACAGGTCTGGGACCGATTCGGGGAGGCCACGGTGGACCTGTTTGCGAGCAGACAGTCCCACCAGTGCCCCTTGTGGTTCTCGGTCAGTCGGAAGGGCAACCCCTCTCTGGGGGTGGATGCCTTCTCGATGTATCCGTGGCCGCCCGGGATTCTGTACGTGTTCCCCCCCATACACCTGGTAGCTCAGCTGTTGGAGCGGGTACGTCGGAAGCGCAAGACTTTGATCCTGATCGCGCCGGGCCGGGGCACGGCTGTGTGGTTCCCGGTCCTGATTCAGCTCTTGGTGACCCCGCCGTGGCCAAGAGGGACCACAGAGTGAGCAGATGCCATCATACCGAGCAGGCACATCACGGACAGTGCCGAGAACATCCACTCGCCGCCGCTCTGAGAGGGATGCCCAAGTACTCCACCCGTTGACTGGGAAGAGGAGTACTCTACTTCCAGTCTATACAGCAAAACCCAGGGTGGTGAGGAATTCCACCACCTGCCTGGTATGAGACCTGGCAATCTTCTCTGACCGGCCGAGGACCAGAACGTCATCCAGGGTAGAATAAAATTCGTATCCCCTGACGACGCAGAGGCCCCAGCGTGGTCTCCACGCACTTGGTGAAGATGCGAGGAGCCAGAGAGTAGCCGAATGGCAGCCTCTGGTACTCGTACGCTAAGCCCTGAAAAAGGAAGCGTAGGTATGTCCTAGGAGGGAAGATCGGGATGCGAATACGCATCCTTCAGGTCTATGGAGGTGAACCAGTCCCCCACCTGACAGCGCTTAACAGGTGGGTGACGGTCAACATTCTGAACCTTCCATGGGACAGGTCCAGTATGGGTCTGACACCCCCCCCCCCCCCCCCCCCCGGGCACCAGAGAATATCGGGAGGAAACGCCGCTCATCGCGTCCTCCCATGGGACCACGACGACGGCCTGCTTCGCCGCCAGAGAACGAATCTCCTCTACCAGGGCTGTCACTGCCGCGGACTTTGATAATAGAGTCTGTACCAAACCCAAAAATGGAGGGCGGGGGTGTGTAAACTGTAACACAAGCGCCGCCCTCAGCGTTCTTTCCATCCACACCGACATATGGCTACTACTGCAGCCATACGTGGTAAAAATTCCAAAGCGCCCCCCGCCGCCAACTGCCGCTGGTCCACTAGGAATCGTAGATAGGTGGCCCGGTCCCTCCCGCTGTGCATTGTCAACCCTGGTCTCGCCAACCGCGCGAGCAGGGTGTCCCGCGGAGCCGGGATATCGCACCCTGACTCTACCAACGAGGCTATCGCACCCAAGGGGGGGACCCCGACAGAAGGGGCGGTCTGATACGGGAGGAGCGGCCATCACCCCTGGTGACATAGGCTCCCCCGCTGAGCATCTTCCCGGCTTAGCTTGCTGAGGACAGCCTGCTCTGCAGCTGGACATGCATGGTGTGTGGTCCCACACTGCCCGATAGGGTGGGTCTCTACACACCGTAGCCCTGTAGTGATATTACTACCACCCAAATTACGCGTGCCTGCTGACCACCGCGGGATCGGAAGTCCAGACGGGGGTGGCACTAACGTAATACCCGGCCTGGCGAGGGCGGGGCTGGGGGGAACCCACGCTGCGACCTCCTGGGCCTAGAGTTCCCCCTCTGACAAATTTTTTTAGATACAGGGAGCCCTGCTCCGTCGACAGATACAACACCAGGCTCACCAAACACAGACGCAGGACGTGTGGTGTGGGAGCCGCTTGACAGCACAGCATTCTCATAGACAGACCCAGGCCTAGCTTGCAACTGGGTGTCAGCCCCTGTCTCCATGAGAAGCGAAATGAGGGGCCGCTTGCACTTCACTGGAAGAACGCGGCCCGCAGCCAAAGGGGACAAATCAGAGCCCTGAGTCCCGTAGCGTAGCGGGGGGGAGTAACCGGAGAGCGTGCTAGACACAGCTAGATGGCAATGGTTTTTTAGGTCGTGCCCATCTATATAGCCGATCCCTCGGGCCGCCGAGGCTGTCGGCCTTGTGATCACCTGTTTCCTTTGCGTCCTGGGTATCTCAGGCGGCGGAAACATGGCAGCTGGCCGGGGGCCTCGCCGGCGCAGCCACTGGCGAGGCCGTGCTCTCACCTCTGGCTGTGCACAGTGCGCAGTGTGGGGTGGCGTGGAGCCCAGGTCAAATACCGCCCGCGCCTCCGTGGACAGACCAAGGTCCACCCGCAGAGAGGGGAGCCCTGAGGAGGAGACCCCTCCCCTCCTCAAGGGGAGATTGCTCCAACCAAGATGCCTATGAACAACCGTTGACAGCATCCTAGCCCTCCCTGCGGTTATAGCTTGCGGCTGGGTCAAAAGCTGAATAACCTCAAAACCCTGCGCGATGGTTTTGACGTCGGCTGGCCCTAAGGCTCCACCACCCGACACCATTTTTTACAGAAAAGCAGCCAATTGAGCAATGTTGTTAGTTACTGCTAAATTCTGTACCGCGGCGGTATAAGCTTCATCAGCCCACCAGCCACCTGCCGGGCCGACTCGCCTCTTGGCGTCAGCTGGGCGGGATACCGTTCCACCATGTCAGGGCAAAGGGCCGATGCCACCTGCTTCACTAAGCACGGAACACCAGTGATGGCTGCTGACCAAAGTCTATTACTAGTGAAGCACTGCTCCACTAGCAGCCATACAACAACCTCCACTGCGGTGTGCACCCGTGAAGGGATAAATGAATGAATTCTAAACAAAAAAAGCTAACGTTAGTGCTATCTGGTTAGACTTATGTAAGCTATTTAATGTGTTCTATTGTGGTGGATCAACATAATTTACCCATGGAACGATGTGTTGGGGATAAGGGTTCCGCACAGACAATTATGTTTGTTACTTTCCTGTTGGCAAACAAGTTCCTGTTAGCTAGCAAGTAAACAGTGTTGACGTTGAAGTTGATGTTGAATAAACATTTAGCGTTGTCTTTCGACACCCCGCCTCCGACTCTTCGGTGCTACACTATGTTATTATTGATGCCGACGTTATGTTTTGGGGAAGAGTGGGGCGCACGTTCCATTAAACCCATGTCGTCGTAGTTGTGTCGTCATTTTTAGTCAACGACATTGCATGAATAATTTAGTCACATTAGTGTCACATGATCTCCATTAACGTGACATCTCATTTCGTTGTCGTCAGGGGAAAAAGCTTCATTGACAACCA
>NC_140181.1:85790903-85798403 GCF_963971535.1 Notolepis coatsorum | reverse complement strand
CAGGGGAGCTAACGAGGCTAACAGGGGAACTAAAAGGGGCTAACTCAGACAGGGTTTTCATAACGTCCGACGACGAGTGCTCAATATTTTATATAACCACAAGGGGGCGACAGACACTGCCTTACTCTCACTGGATGCAGAGAAGGCCTTCGACCGTGTCGAGTGGCCTTATCTGTTTGAGGTGTTAACATGATTTGGCTTTGGAGACACATTCGTCAAATGGGTTAGATTGCTTTGTACAGGGCTTACGGCAGAAGTTCTGACGAATAGCAAGGTCTCTAAACCCTTTAAAATTAGTAGAAGTTGCCCACAAGGGAGCCCTTTATCGCCCTTACTTTTCATTCTTGCGATCGAACCATTTGCTATAGCGGTGAGTGTAGTAAATTCCCACAGACTTTCTACAATAATTTGAGGTTATTGTAGCACAATACAATGAGATTGATTATCTGGAAGGAGGAGGAAAGATTCATACTTGATAGAATTGTTGGTCTCCTCATCTGGCTTAATGCAGATGAAGAATAAAACGTGTACGCCAGACAAACCAGAATTGTAGTTCAACTCAACTGATTTATTTGAGTCAGGGCCAGGAGTGAATAAAAGGTTGACTTTTACATACAAAAGATGATCAGATAACCTTAACAGCTGTCTGTTGTACAGAAATATCACAATCAGGTTTGCATCTCAAACCTCAATACTGCACATCAAACAGTCACCTGGTTAACATAATTTGAACATACATGGTTTACTGTACACATTATACATGAGTAAATCTGGTCTACAGATCAGGGATCTGTACATTACTCTAATCTATAAACAACCATTGGTGTTTCCCATGATTTACTCACGTAAAATGCAATCAGCTCACCGTAGTTTCTGGGTGGACGAAGCGGTGGAGGAGCCCCCAGACCCCCTTTGGGTGGGTCCGGCCTGAGAGCCCTCGAATTCTCATTTAGGGCCCTCCTATATACTATCATTTCTAGCCAATACTACATATGGCTGGTCCAATCCAGCGTCTTCTTGTGGGGGTTGATCTCTTGTGGGGGGTTGGTGTTTTCTTCCTGTTGGGGCTGGTTACCCCTTTGATCTCCTGTGTGGATCCTGACTCAATACCCAGAGGGGGCCGCCAGTGGCCCCCGTCACTGTCCTCCCGATGGCCCTGTCCCAACAGGTCCCAACTCCAACATTCCCTCTATATGGCTATAGATGTCTAATATCATCCCAGTACAGTCAGTGCTTTCTTAGACTGATACCAGACATCATATGAGACCTTTTGATACTAAACAGTTGATTAATAGATTACTTTGTCTGTGAGTTAGTGTCCATGCTTCAACAAGTCTAAACTGGTCTGCCCTGTGTTCAACCCAGCTGTCTCTGCTGTAATCTGGTCACAGTAGGTGTGACTTTTGTCTCTTTGTTCTGAGCACATTTGTTAGTGGGGGTTTATTGACTATTTCTGTAACACCAGTATCACTTAAAACACCCTCTACGGTTGAAAGGGCACACATTCCTTTTTGCAGTATGGTTCTCTAATTTATTCACACATATTAATTATGAAATTCCAAGGCAATATTACCACATGAGGATGCACAGTGATATTCATGGGATTCGAGAAGGTCATATAGAACATAGGATAGCCCTCTTCGCCGATGATGTAATATTAATGCTAAAAAATCTACACAGGTCTATCCCAGCACTCCTAAGTCTTATTGAAACATTTGGGAAAATATCTGGCTATAAAGTGAATCACTCCAAATCATCTATAATGTTACTCAATGAAAGAGAGAGGGAGGATGGGCTTGTTTGTGCTTCTACTCTCAACTCAACAGATACATTCACGTATTTGGGAATAAAAATTGTCCCTGAGGTGAATAAGATTTCTCAGATAAACTATGACCCAATTCTGGAAGCTAGTACTTCTTCAATAGAGCGTTGGACATCCCTACCCATCTCAATTATCGGCAGGATTAATATTCTAAAAATGAATATACTCCCTAAATTTCTCTACCTATTCCAGAATATCCCTTTACCCCCCCCCCTCGTCTTTGTTCACAAGAATCAAGAAACTGTTTACCAACTTTATATGGCAAAATAAACGCCCCAGATTACGTCTATCTCTACTTTACCTACCATATGACCGAGGAGGCCTGAAATGCCCAAATATCCAATGGTATTACTGGGCAGCACAACTGCGGACGATCATGTTTTACTTCTCATCGGAGAATCCCCCTGCTTGGATCCATTCAGAATCCTGCTCTGTTAAACCGAGCTTACCCTTGCACCTGTATTTGTACTCTGGAGACCGTAAATATCTGAAGAAAAATACAGACAACCCCATTATTTTAAACATGATAGATGTGTGGTTTGACGCACTCAAATATTTGAATATAAATTTGTCCCGATCCAGGTTCAGTCCTATTTGGGGCAATGCCAATTTTAAATCAGGGCAAAACGATAGTGGATTTAAAGTATGGGCTGAAAAGGGGTTAAGGAAAGTGCAAGACGTATACAGGGAGGAGGATGAAGTATTCATGTCCTTTGCGGAAATATCTACAAAATATGATATTCCGAAACATCACTTTTTTAAATATCTTCAGCTAAGGAGTTTTATATCATCTCAGAACCATTCATTGGATATACCGAACATTTCCATCTTAGAGGTAGCAGTCACTAGACACTGTTATGGTAAAGGTATAATTTCAATGCTATACGACTTATTTGTATCTGGTTCAGATGAATCATCTGAATCAAAACTGAATCAATGGAACGAAGACATAGAGGAGGAAATATCTTTAGAAGAATGGAGCGTGGCATGTAAAGAGGCACAGAGTCAGACAGTCAGTAGCAACCTAAAACTTATACAATATAAATGGCTGATGCGTACATATATAACTCCTGTTAAATTGCATAAGTTTAATGATAATATTCCAGATACTTGTATTAAGTGTAGTGAGGAAAGGGGGACACTGTTCCACTGCATATGGGAATGTGTGAAAGTGAAAACCTTCTGGCAAGATGTTATTGATCTGATCGATCAAATCTTATCAAAGAAGTTGCCATTGAATCCCAAGCTTTTTATTCAAATCTTATCAAAGAAGTTGCCATTGAATCCCAAGCTTTTTATTCTTGGTTTATATCCTACCACCCCACATCTACAACGCAAAGAGTTTAGATTTATAGATATGTGCATATTACAAGCAAAACGTGTAATAGCTCTTAATTGGAAAAATGTTGATGGACCAAGAATTGGTATGTGGATTAAAGAAATGGCTTCAAATATGTCAATGGAAAAGATGGTGTATATTGTTAGACGTAAACAAAACATTTTTGATAATGCCTGGGGACCATTTGTGTACTTCTTAAAGCATAATACGAATGTTGGGAACTTGCTTCAACAAGAACGGGATTAGGGGGAGTATTGTGGGACAACTCTTATCATTGTGTAAAAACGACAAGAAACACCCTTTACTTAATGTGTAAAACATTTTGGTTGTATTATTATTTATTTATGTTTATTTTTTATTTAAATCTGTATCCTTCCTATGTGAACCTGTTTTTGAAGTTAATTATTATTTGGTGGGGTGGGGTTAGGGGAGGGAGAACGGGGTGAAAATGTTTGCTGAATACTGCTCTGCTGATATACATGTTGTAATTTGCAAACTAAAACCCAATAAATATATTGTTAAAAAAAAAAAAAAAAAAAAGGGGCTAACTCACATACACTGTCTGTGCTGGCTGGGGTCCAGTCCTGGTCGGGTCGTACTGTTATGGTTTGTAACCGACCCCAATCGCACAACACAAGACAGGTATGAGAGTAAGCCAAAACAGGGCATTTATTTCTTACATAACAAAAAGCGGCACAGTCCCTTTAAGGGAAAACACAAACACAAGAGTCAAGGAAATATGGAAAATGCGGCACTGTGCCTTTAAGAGGCGAACAGGCTAAGGGACTAAGGCTAAGGGCCAGGGCTAAGGACCAGGGCTAAGTGTCAGGGCCAGGAACAGGGGCACTGGAGAGGGGGACAGGGACAGAGGCCCGGAGAGGCGGGCTGGAGACAGGGACAGAGAACAGGGTTAAGGCCTTGGACAGGGCGAGGGCCAGAGCTGCTTACAGGGATGAGGACAGGGTTCCGACGGCGGAGGCCTGGCACAGGGACAGGGGCCCGACGGCGGAGGCCTGGCACGGGAACAGGGGCCCGACGGCGGAGGCCTGGCACGGGGACAGGGGCCCGACGGCGGGGGCCTGGCACGGGAATAGGGGCCAGACAGCGGGGCCTGGCACGGAGATCCTCCTCCTCCTCTTCGGATGCTGCAGACGGGCAGCGCAGAACAAAGGGGGTCCCAGGGGACCGGGATGGGAACACGCCGTCCTCCCGTGGAATACTAGGGAGCGACGACGAGCCTGGGTCCAAGGGGAACGAGATGGGCACACGCCGTCCTCCCGTGGAATACTAGGGCGCGACGACGAGCCTCACCCCCAGGAACGAGGATCACGAAGAGACGCCTTTCTCCCGTGGAATCGGGAGCGATTACGAGCCGGCTTGACGTCTGGAGTGGGAACACTGGAAAACCTCCCGTAGAGAATTAGAGAGCGAAGACGGTGTCCCACTCCAGGCAAACGGCGACAGGTGGTGATGGCTGGCACGTCGTCTCACGCCGGAGACGCGGCAGGTGATGGTAACGTACAGGATGGTAACGTATAGAACTCCATGAACACAGAGTGTACACAGATACAGATACAGAACGAACACAGAGTCCAGAACACAGAACGACCCGACAAGGACTGGAGGGGAGTCTGCAACCTATGTACTCTCCCGAGGTGATTGCAAACTCCCAACAGGTGCGTGAAGGTAGAGGAACAGAATGTCCAAGGGTGGGGGCTGGTGAAGAGTAGGAGGCTGGCAAAAATGCTTGCAAGGGTGGGGGCTGGTGAGGTGAGGAGACAGGGAATAAAGGTCCAGGGAACAGGCGAATCCTCACAGTACCTCCCCCTCCACGGGAGCCACCGGGCGACCGAAACACTACCATGACGGGGCAGAACACGAACATGACGGTCAGAACACTAACATGACGGGGCAGAGGACAAGACAAAGCAACAAACAAAAAAAAACTGGGCCATGCTAGCAGGGGAAGCTACACCTAAAGTGGGGCTAGCAGAGGGACTGGGTAGCTGCCAGAGCATTGCTAGCTACATGGCCTATGCTAGCTGTACTGCTACATTAGCATAGAGGCTGCGCTAGCTGCCGGAGCTAGGCTAGCAGACAGGGCTGGACTAGCAAAGGAGAACAAGCTAGCTGGAAGGACAGTCCTGGCTGTGGGGAACAGGGTAGCTAACAGGGGAGCTAACGAGGCTAACAGGGGAACTAAAAGGGGCTAACTCACATACACTGTCTGTGCTGGCTGGGGTCCAGTCCTGGTCGGGTCGTACTGTTATGGTTTGTAACCGACCCCAATCGCACAACACAAGACAGGTATGAGAGTAAGCCAAAACAGGGCATTTATCCTCACACTGGGAGAAGCTGGAATCGAACCGGGAACCTCCGGATTACCCGACAACTGCTCTACCTCCCGAGTCCCATATGTAATGATGTAATGTCAGAATGCTATATCTCATGACTGCGTTAAGAAAAACAGACCTTCTAGCTTTTTTTTGTTAATTTTGTTGACCTGAATTTTATGTTTCTATAAACCATCTCCAGTGGCTTTTGTTGAATTTGTTGCAAGATCCCTTTAATTCACAAAGGTTTGAAAAAATTAAACGTGACACTGAAAAAAAACCTACGAAGATCGCCTGATAGCTTTTTACTGAACCCACAGGCTCGTGACGGGCACCAAGATGAGGGACCACATCTCCCCAATCGTTGCATACACTGGCTCCCGGTAAAACAACGAATTAATTTCAAGATCCTCATGTTCACATACATACAAAGCCATAAACGGTCTCGCCCCAGCCTAAATAAAGGTCCAATCAGCCAGCTCAAACAACCAAATCTGCCTTAAAATCCCACACAAGACTGGTGACGAAGGGACGCCGGGCGCGTGTATGCTTTTACCAACGTGTTCGTGTTTCCGGGTTCCAGTTTTGCGCTCTGATTGGCCACTGACCTATGCTATTACGCCCCCCTTTACGCTCTCGCCTGAGACGCGCTGTGAAGCACCAGCGGGGCGAGGCGGTGGTTTCTCCCCGGCTCCGTGCGCCTTGCTGCCGCCGGCTTGTCTGACATGACTCGGTCCAGCTCCAGCAGCAGCGGCCGTCTTCCGCCTGCGGTATCCTCCAGGCCCCCGGCCCCGAGGCGGCTCGTTCTTATTATTATCCCCCATTGTTCAGGTCGACATGGTCGCACAAACACGTAGGTTTCAATCACTGAGCTGTCTGTCTGTTGTTGTGTGTCTTCTTAGGTTCGGCTACTGGAGATGGAGATGAGACCCCCCGCCTCTCTCTCCATAATAGATGCAACCAGGCGTGCATTCTCGTGGGAAAACCCGAAACAACATTTAATAAAGACGAGTGTTAGTTGTGTTTCCCCATCTACCGTCAACATAAAACCATCCACCACCCGTTGGAGGAGTAGTGGGGGAGAAGAAGAGGAATATTTTTAAATAGCAAGAATTATGGACTGGCAACTCTGTGCTCGTCAGACCTGCAGCTGCTGGTACTGTATGGAGAGAGAGGCGGGGGGTCTCATCTCCAGTAGCCGAACCTAAGAAGACACACAACAACAGACAGACAGCTCAGTGATTGAAACCTACGTGTTTGTGCGACCATGTCGACCTGAACAATGGGGGATAATAATAAGAACGAGCCGCCTCAGGGGCCGGGGGCCTGGAGGATACCGCAGGCGGAAGACGGCCGCTGCTGCTGGAGCTGGACCGAGTCATGTGAGACAAGCCGGCGGCAGCAAGGCGCACAGAGGCGGGGAGAAACCACCGCCTCGCCCCGCTGGTGCTTCACAGTCTCAGGCGAGAGCGTAAAGGGGGGCGTAATAGCATAGGTCAGTGGCCAATCAGAGCGCAAAACGGGAACCCGGAAACACGAACGCGTTGGTAAAAGCATACACGCAAACCGGGCACTCGCAGTCGCAGCACCGACCCTCTGGAACAAGCTCCCACTCAACTTAAAATCTGCAAGCACTCTACGGACTTTTAAGGCCATGCTCAAAACCCACCTTTTCGCCATAAAAAAACCATTCGCTAGTTTTTGTATTGTAGTATGACTGGTGTATTATGTCTGTCCATTCTCTATCTGCTTGGTTGGCCTGCATGCACCTGTATTTTTTCTGTTTTCGTATTGTTCCTGTCTTTCTGTTTTTCTTTCTTTCCCAGGCTGCGCCCCGGGCCGATGTAACTATTGATTGAGGGGCAAAATATAATAAATGTATCATATCATATCATCATAAAACAAAGACTTACAGGCATTAATTCACAGATGACATTGTTTCTGCTGCGTGTCCCACATACAGCCGGTGTGTCAAAGACTGTTTGTCTGCATCATCCGTCTATACC
>NC_140181.1:85598733-85790703 GCF_963971535.1 Notolepis coatsorum | reverse complement strand
AGAGCAAAAGAGATAGAAGTGGGACTGTGAGGACAGAACATGCAAAATATTTGGTGACAGAAAACTTTAGAGATGCGGTTCGGTCCAAGAAAACATACTTTTACTTTCACCAAATCTGTTTTCCCATCTCCCTCTCTCTCTCTCTCTCTCTCTCTCCCTCTCTCTCTCTCTCTCTCTCTCTCTCTCTCTCTCTCTCTCCCCCCTCTCCCACTCTCTCTCTCCCTCTCTCTCTTCCTATCTCTCTCTCTCTCTCTCTCTCTCTGTCTCTCTGTCTCTCTCTCTCTCTCTCTCTCATTTTATATCTCACCATCCCCCTCCCTCTTTCTCCGACTTTCTTCTTTCATTTCTTATTAAGTTTTATGTTTCTGACCTAGGGAAGAGAAGGGGGATGAGTACACAGATATATTACAGTAATTACCTAATTTTACAGAGCCTTTAAATGTCATAGACAGGCAGAGTTATGGCATTAATACAATAAAGAGGATTTGGGCCAGAGGGATGATAACTTAAAGGACCAGTTTCATTTTGACTTCTCGCCATTAGCAGAGGTTGCCCGTCTTCGACACATGTTGTGTACATAAGTGTATATACAGTGTATACTTTAGTAGATCTCAGTGTAAACAGTGTGTACTTTAGTAGCTTACATTTCTTTCTTTTTTTAAGATATTTTTTACGGCATTTGCGCTTTAATGTGGATAGGACCGTTTGGAAATTTTTGGGAGAGAGAGAGAGAGATGGGAGGACATGCAGCACATGTCCTGGGCCGGATTCGAACCCAGGATGCTGCGGTTACGCTGAGCGTATCGTGGTCATTCATTGCCACTCGTGTTGAAAGAGTGTGGAGAAAACACTCTATGAGACTTGAAAGTCGCTATTTAAACATTTACATTTGGCTCAAATATTAGATTACATTAGATTCTATTCAAATGTATTGTCATCGACATCGTACGGCAATCAAATGTATTTGCAATCATGTTAGCTATGATTCAGCCCCTGGCCTCCCCTGCGGTGGTACAGCAGACGATGAGCTGGCTGTGGCAACATTCAACCTCTTATACAGTCGTACAGTCATAAATATATTATTCTATTGTGCTTAACTTAGCTCATATTTCATTTTATTTTACTCCGCCACTTTATTGTATTATCTGTCTGTTAATGTCTGTCCGCTAATGTCGCACCAGTAACGTCCAGAGCAAATTCCTTGTATGTGAAAAGTATACTTAGCAATAAAGACCTTTCTGATTCTGATTCTGATTTTCTGATCAGGCTTCAAGGTCTTCGGTGGACCACGGGACAGAACCAGGTTTGAGGTAGTGTTCACAACATACACATAAAGGCTGTATAACTCTGTGAAATCAATATGTGACATGGGATTGTATTTAGCGTATAGAATGGCAAGCAGACATTGTTTGGGACAAGTTTGGGATCATTTGGAAAACTGAAAATGTATTTGCTCTCTTTTTAGTGTTTTTGTAAAAACGATCACATCCTTGAACCAGCAACATGTGATTCTATTCTTCCTACATACAGCTTCATCTAACATTCCAGCAGAGCGCAACTCTACAAATTCACACAAGTCTGAGGTGTAACTTTCAGCCAATCATTGACCTAAATTATTCTTCGGTTCTGCCCTCCAAGCTGTCAGTCACAACAGAGCCGTGGGAGCAGTCAAGACGTATTTTAATACACCTGGAAAAAAGGTGCTGCATTTCAAACTCTAAATAAACTCGAATTTACCTTGAAGATAGCTTTTACTGATACAGTGAGTGTTGACAAGAAGAGACAGAACACACACCTGATGAAATGTTGTGTATTCAATAAGGTGTATTGTAAATGAAAGGACAGTGTGTGGGTGTTCTCTCTTCTCCTGCCTAGGGACATTTCCTCCTAAGCACCTGTCTGCAAGAAATTTAAGGTGTGCATGAGGTTTTAAAATCAAGCTAACGTTGACACAAATAATCAGGTACATTCTGTAACGTTTATTGAATATGGACAAAACGTAACCAAACACGGTATCTCTCTCTCAAATGCTGTATATAGCATATATATATTTATTCACACTGCATATATCTATCCACACCTGTCTGTATTTACCTTTTACATATCTGTAGATACTATATCTATATCGTTAGGTTATGACTATAACCAAGTTCTGTTAGTATAGCGACGCTCGGCATCACTCTCTGCACTGTCCTCGCACACGTGCACACGCACTGAATAAAGACCACAATGTACCTTTAATCCCAATATTTGTCTGACCACACCCCTATCAGCTTACCCATATAAGCAGGGGTGGGGCCACCCACTCGCCTCCTTCCCAAGCTTTCACCACAAGGCGAGATCAAGGGCTGCAGCGGCGTCGGACGCCGAGCGTCGCTATACTAACAGAACTTGGTTATAGTCATAACCTAACGTTCTGTATCGTATAGCTCTCGCTCGGCGTCACTCTCTGCACAAGGGAGGCCGAGCGAGAGCCATCGGCCGACAAATACACCCCGCTGAAAGCCCCCCACAACCATCAGAACAGGGAGGGCCGAGCCCCCCCGACCCACCCTAATGGAAGGCACCCCCCCTATTGGGGGCTTCACGGGAGGGCGACGGACCCGACCGTGCGAAGAGGCACTCAAGCAACTCAACGCACAGGGTGAGCAGCCGTGGCTTGACCCCACGACTACACACACGCACAACCCGCATGCCACCCGGGAACGAACGGAGGAAACAACCTCGTTACTGCCCCCAGAATCACGGGGTCAAGGGCAAACCCAACCCCGTGGCAAAGCCGTAGCATCGGAGCGCGAAGGGAGACCCAGACCCACCAAAGGGACTGGACCCCCTGGAACGGGGGCCCGGAGAAGTCCATGATGCCAGCATCAAGACCCCACCAGGTGGGCACTTAGTGACCCCGCCCCCCACATCGCCAGCGTATTCGGACAAAGGCCCCTCAGCCGAGCGGGCCCTGTCCCCCCAATAGTACACCGCCAGGCACACTGACCCTGCAGAACAGGCAGTCAGCATGGCCATAAGCACACAAACAAGGTTAACCAACGGAAGCAGGCAGCGCACCGGGGAAAAACCAGGCAACAGGCTATTAACCCTAGCCTGGAGACTGCGGACGAGACAGGCGCCAGAGGGTACAGCTGAACACAGCCGCCCCGGCGGAAGGGGCGTAAGCTGGCGGTGTTGCATGACCAAGCCTCCATTTAAAAAAAAAACCCACCCAGAGGGGTTGAGGCAGAGAAGGCTGACACGATTGGCAGACGTCATGAACGTGCAGGGGCACGCTCAAACGGTGAACCCGGGAGTTGACACTGCTCCAACACACCAGGGAATCAACCACCTTGGTGTTACCCAATGCGGTGGTTGTTCCTATAACCCCTCAAGAAAAAACTCCAAAACACACCTGCGGGTATACACCGGCTATACCGCAGTACAAGTGTTTCAGTTTTAAAAAAAAAGGGTTAACCCAGGCCTACGGGTCGACGAAACATTACTTCGGACCGGGCCCGGCGATACGGGAAGCACAGGGTCACCAGAGGAGGTCAAAGACCACCCCAACAGGCCCCTCTTCGCCATGCGTGAGAGAGGAGCGAAAAAGAATGGAGAACCAGCCCCTAAGCACACCGTACTTGGTATTCCCAGGCGGTCTCCCAACCAAGTACTAACCAGGACCAACCTGTGTAGCGGCCGAGATCTGACGAGATCGAGCGTGTACAGGTTGGCATGGCCGTAAGCCATTACTACAGTGCTGAGTAAAAAACGTACCCAACCAGGGTCTCCATAGTGCTTAACCCTGTGACACCCGGACCAACCTGGCATTTTTCCCCCTGAAAAAAGCCCAAGTCCCTCAGGGTACCAGAACAGCAGATCTGCATCCCTGGCGGACAATGGGTTCAACTGATCCGGACCAGCGTGACCAGAACCAGTCCCGTGCCCTAACCACGCCGACATGCCTACTCCAGGAGAAGGGGCAGATATGCGTGTTGATCTTAAACATGAAAAGAAGGCGCCACCCAGACGTTCGGGCAAACCGCGCCCGGTGGCCCACCCCCAGGGCGTGAGACCCCTCTACATATGTTCAGATCCATTCCGTCATCATCCCCCAGACATGAACGAGAATCCGTCGATGACAAAAACCAGGTAGTTGGATTTGGTCGTCGGAAGAGGAAAAACCTCCATCCCAGTTGCTTTATAAAAACGCCGTTTTAACCTCAAGCAACCAAGGCGTGCCAGTCAGTCGCCTGTTTACAGAACACCCCGAGCTAGCACTATACGTGCGTCGGGACACACCCACATCAATGAACAGGCTATTTAGACCTGTCATTGAATCCCCAAGGCGCCATGGGGAACGACAAGAGGGGTGTGACACTTCCTAACTCCAACTCTTTTTAGTAGAAAAGAAGGAAGCACCAACAGTATGTATCCCAGTCTACACAGCCGGGGGTAAAACATTTTCACATTTTTACATCCCACCACCCTCCCATAGGAAGGAGACGGGAATCCCCAGAGAGACTTCCCACGCGAGCTGTACAGATTGAAAAGAATATATTGCACCTTGAGCCATGTAAAAAATTGGATTTAGGGCTCTCCGGGGAGGAGGCACTGAACCCATACACACTCAATAATCGAATTGAATCGAATACATATACAATAGAGTAGGACTCCTTCTAGAGGGTCCACTCACCTTGACAATCTGAGGAGGAGGCTCTGTACTCTGAAGGAGGTTCCCTCACATGGAAGGAGGAGTCCCAACTCACAGAAGGCCCGAATAGGAGCTTGGTGAGGAGGAGCCCTGACCACCCCCCGAAACAGATCCATCACATGGACCTGAACAGTTTCAAGTTTCAAGTTTCTTTAATAGTTGTCATACAGAAGTACAGAATACTTTCATACCAAATGCTTCTTACTGTTACGCTCCAGAGACTGTGCTAGACAAGATAGTATCAAATAACATAGTATAGCATGTAATTTAGAAGTAGAAAATGAGGTCACAGTGTTCAGTATAGACATATGTACAATGTTCGATGCAGAATAGACGTAACTGAGTTACCATATAATATACAATACTATGCAGTGTACTAATGTACAGTACTATATAGTGCAAAGCAGAAATGGGATGAGGTACAATTTAGGTACAATTTACAGTAAGGTGTACGAGTTGTAGTGCAATCCTTCATCAATAAATATAAAGTGTGGGGAGTGGGTGCTACAGTGTGTTTGTTTAAAGTGGGTGTGTGCTATAAAGTGTGTGGAGTGGGTGCTACAGCGTGTTTGTTTAAAGTGAGTGTGTGCGTGTGGATGTGTGTGCTATGTGCGTTTGATGGTTGTTGTTGTGTAGTGTTCATTGTTCGTTTAGCAGCCTGATGGCCTGGGGATAGAAGCTTCTTCTGAGTCTTTCTGTGCTCGCCTTGAGACTCCGGTATCGCTTGCCTGACCGCAGCAGTTCAAAGAGGCAGTTGTTCGGGTGACTGGAGTCTTTAATGATTCTCTTAGCCTTGCCCTTGCAACGCTTGTTGTAAATGTTCTGGAGGGTGGGGAGCCCCCCTCCAATTGTGCGTTCGGCTGAACGTGTCACTCTTTGTAGTCTGCTTCGGTCTTGTGCAGTGCTATTCCCAAACCAGGAGGTGATGTTGCCAGTCAAGATGCTCTCTATTGTACATGAGTAGAAGTTCTTAAGGATCTTCTGACTGACTTGGAACTTCCTTAGGCGCCTGAGGAAGTAGAGGCGTTGTCGTGCCTTCTTCACAACACTGTCAATGTGTGTGGTCCATGTCAAGTCCTCGGATATGTAGGCTCCGAGGTACTTAAAGCTGTTGACTCTCTCAACCGGTGCCCCGTCGATGCTGAGGGGGCTGTAGTCCTTGACCCCCGACCTCCTGAAGTCCACAATCATCTCCTTTGTTTTGCTGACGTTCAGGGAGAGGCTGTTTTCCTGGCACCATCCCGCCAGGACCTTGACCTCTTCCAGGTAGGCCCTCTCGTCGTTGGCAGAGATCAGGCCCACCACCACTGTGTCGTCAGCAAATTTGATGATTGTATTGCTACTCCGCTGAGCCACACAGTCGTGTGTGTACAGGGAGTAGAGGAGGGGACTCAGAACACAGCCCTGGGGGGCCCCTATGTTGAGGGTGATGGATGAGGAGGTGCAGTTGCCTGCTCTCACCACCTGGGGTCTGCCCGTCAGGAAGTCCAAGACCCACTGGCGCAGGTCATAGTTCAAGCCCAGGTCCCTGAGCTTGGCTATGAGTATGGAGGGGACTATGGTATTGAATGCCGAGCTGTAGTCGATGAATAGCATTCTCACATAGTTCCCCTGCCTCTTGTCCAGGTGTGATGCTGCTGTGTGCAGCACATGGGCTATGGCGTCCTCCGTGGACCTGTTGGGGCGGTATGCAAATTGCAGGGGGTCCATGTTGATGGGGAGGGAGGAGCAGATGTAGCCCTTTACTAGCTTCTCAAAGCACTTCATGGCTATGGAGGTGAGAGCTAGAGGGCGGTAGTCGTTGAGGCAAGCAGGCTTGGATTTTTTGGGTACAGGGATAATAGTGGACTTCTTCAGGCAGGTGGGGATGACAGCCTGTTCTAAGGACAGGTTAAATATGTCAGTGAATACCGGGGCCAGTTGGTCGGCACAGACTTTTAGGACGCGGCCGGGGATGCCGTCCGGACCTGCTGCCTTCCTGATATTCACTTTTTTAAAGGTCCGCCACACCTCATGCTCTGTTACCCTGAACACTGAGTCTCCATCAGCAGCAGACCCCCCCCCCCCATTGTCGTGGCTTGTGGGCTGGTGTTGTTATTACCAACATCAAACCTCGCATAGAAGGTATTGAGGTCATTTGCTAAGGAGATGTCACTGTTCAGTTTGAGGGAGGCGCCTTTGTAGTCTGTCATCGTTTTGAGCCCCTGCCACATAGCTCTAGAGTCAGCCTGCACACAGCACACGGAAGTCCTACCAACAGAGACGCGCACGGTGACGTACTCTATGGCGGGGGAATTTCTGCGGTGCACACGCCCAATATTCCAGGCCGTGGGACCATGAAACTTCCTCCCCCCCCCCCCTCACCCCGTAACGTGCGGGACTGCAACGTGACAGGAACCTTGAAGGACAGGGGGTGTACCCCTGACCAACAGAAAAAAGGGGGAGAGGAAAGGTTACCAGTTCACCCCTTTACGACCCCACACCCATGATACGATGTAATGACAAAAAGAGAGAAACACAGTCATAGTCAGCTCTATGAAGCGTCTGACAGCTTCACACCTGCTATCTGATTTTTACTAAGGAAAAAACACAGAATAGAGAGGGCTCTCTAAGAGCCCCGGTCCAACTTACACATGTGCTTCTGTGGCCAGTCCAACCCAGTTGTAGGTCACATGACACACACAACCCATCATCACCTATAAAAAATGGCAAAAACACTCTACAGAGGAACGCCGTTTTTCATAATGAGAGAATACATAATTCTCGATTAGTATCGGCCACAGGCCTTGCTAAGCACACACGAAAGCGACCAACAATCTTTTCTTTTAGGAAAATAAAGTTACTCCAGCAGATTTAGCACAACCTCAGCAATCAAGCTAAGGGTTACATCGTATCCCTACCACACAGTGACACAATGTAGTGCAACAACATGTCCACTCTGATAGGAGGATGAAGAAGTCCCCAGGGAACCGGGGGGAAACACAATCCTCCTACTTTACCCTTAATACGACCAGTTAAAACAGGAAAACCTGTTAATATGTGAACACACTGTTCATTGTCATTACAGGCTGAGAAAAGAATCAGTCTTTACTCATTTGTCACTAAGCATAGCTTCATAGGTTAGTTAACCCCCTTAGTTGTGAGTACACGGTACATATAAACACACATGATGTTTCTCACACAACAACCAGATCATTTTCACATCTGTAACAACAACCCGATTTGCACGGAGAAGCTATTACCAGTGACAAGACAATTCACACATAACTCGCGTCGTATCCTAAATGTATTGCAGCAACACACGTTTTTGGAAAACACCGTTATTTACAAAACATTTAGAAGGGAAAAGCCAGAAGACGTGTATAAGGTCTGGCCAAACCTCGCCTACCCGGAGCGTAGATCAACGAAGTGCAGTCTCAAGGCACCGTAGAAAACACAGCCGTCCTGTGTTGTCGATCTGGGCAGCGTCGCCGCTCCAACCCGTCGCTACGGTCCCCTTTGTTGACGCAGGCTTTGCCGTCCTGGCCCAGGGCAGGTTCGACGAACATCCTCTGCCAAAGATGACGTCGTAGTCAAGAGTGTTTAAAACATGTTATAATCAAAGCACGTTCAACAGAGTAGCATTAAGCTAACGGCCGCCCTAACCGTCTGACGCTATCGCCCCTGCCCGCGAGACGCCGAGCGAACGGCGCGCGCGACCAGAGGGGAGCTTCGAATCCCCCCCCCGCCTCTCCCCGAGGGAGAGGGGAGTCGGGAACCGCGGCGACGCACGAGGTGCCGGAGCCACCCCGCGCTGGGCCTAGGCCGATAGCAGCAAGCTAACGTTTCCTAGCCTAACCTAGTAGGCCACCTAGTGATCACAGCAGGCCAGCGCCACAGCTAACAGCTGACTGGCTAACAGTAGGCCACCACTAGCACGTAAGCTAAGCAGCTATCACCTGAACTTGTACACAATGATATAACACTCACCCAGACAGGCCGCCGTTCTGAAACCCTCCTCACTTTTTAAGAGAAAAGAGAAACAAGATGTTAACACAGTTTTACAGCGGTGATTTTACCAACACCCGACGGAGCCAGCACAATACCCAACTGGCCTGTGTAGCTGACTTGAACACAGATCTTCCGCTATCAAACATCTATGCCCATATCTCCTCGTGAGGGAATACTCTCATTTGGATATGAAAGAAGGGGCCTACACGGTGGCAGAGAGATATCCACTCGTCCAGAAAACACAGGGATCATCAGTGTTAATGGTCGCGGCCCACTAGTTAAAACTATAATGGGCTTCAGACCAAGGTCTTCTGTCGCCTAAGAGGCTGAATAAAGGACCCTAGCCTGGGGCCGGTTTTCATAAACATTGTCAATTAGCCCCCATAGCACTAACAGACAAGTGGAGCCTGCCAGCAAAACATAACTCACCAAACCTGGAACCCACCGCTTCTCACAACAGCGGCGCGTCCTACAGCCCAGCTGTGTCTTTACCGCAACCAGCACACAGCAAGGACTGCAGTTGGAAAAGCATGTAGCGGCGCGAACTCCCAATACGAAAACCGGTGGAGGATTTTTAGAATGATCATCATCTTCCAGACACTCCAGTACGAAGACAATATCGCCGTATTTTCTCGAAAATAGTGAGAGAGAAAATAAAGATATGATGTCAACGTATCCTTGCTTTCCAACTCTTCTCCTACCATCACATCACTTCAAGTGTGGGGATCTACCGAGGCACTTCCTTGTGGTGAAAGCGAGAAGGAGGCGAGTGGGTGGCCCCACCCCTGCTTATATGGGTAAGCTGATAGGGGTGTGGTCAGACAAATATTGGGATTAAAGGTACATTGTGGTCTTTATTCAGTGCGTGTGCACGTGTGCGAGGACAGTGCAGAGAGTGACGCTGAGCGGGAGCTATACGATACAGAACTGTACATATCCTACTCTTACTAGTTATGCTGCTGGACAGTATGACTACTACCATACTCTTTACACCTGTATCACTGTACATATTAATACTACAACTCTGTACATACATCTGATTAGCACTACACTCAGTAGCCTAGTACTAATTTGTATATAATCACCTGTACATTGATTAGATTAGATTAGATTAAAATGTATTGTCATTTTCAGCACAAGTACAGTACAATGAAAATAAGTTTGGCATCCAACCAGAGTGCAAATGTGGCAGTAAAGTGCAACAGCAATATACAATGTACAGGTGGTTAAACTGGGTCCAAAATATACAAATTAGTACTACTGAGTGTAGTGCTAATCAGATGTATGTACAGAGTTGTATTACCAGTATATAAATAGAGACAGTATGACTACTACTGACCAGCAGCATAACTAGTAAGAGTAGGATATGTACATATATAGACTATGTGCAGGTACAGACTAGGTGAGGATATATATATATGCAGTGTGAAATATATATATATATATATATATATATATATATATGGATACAGCATTATAGTACAGGCTATCATACAGAGCTAAGGGTTATGTGCAGGTGTACAAGCAAGTATATGAGGGGTTATATGCAGCTATATTCAGACAAATATGGATATGCAGTAATATAAATATATAAATGTATATTTATATATATACAGCAGTATATACAGCACTGTTGTACATCCTATCATACAGAGTATATGGGTAGACAGTGAAAGCAGTTGGTAGGTATACATTTGTAATATTTTACAATATTATTGTATATTGCTGTTGCACTTGCAACATCTGGTTGCATTTGCACTCTGGTTGGATGCCAAACTTCTTTTAGTTGTACTGTACTTGTGCTGTATAATGACAATAGATTTTAATCTAATCTAATCTAAACGATGTGCCAAAATTGACAATGGACAATGACATGTAGAGTAGTAACACTGGTACGGTCCTTTAATACAGGACTCCACTATAACAAAATGTCTGCCATGGATTTTCTTCCTCGTTTTGTAATATCATCGTTATCAACATGGTTTCACAAATTCACAGTGAACTTACTTAGAACTTGGCTCGGTAAAGAGTGAGGTAATATCATTGGGTCTCATTCTCCAACGGATTTACAACAAGAAATTTGCTCTCAGGCAAATTTCAGCCGATTTTAGACATATTAGGGCCGGTTGTGGGATTCCCTAACCATGCCTAAGCTTGGATTCGGCCGTGGCTGAGAGCAGGATTTACGAGTGCTGAGGAGCACACTTACTTGACAGACTGGTGTGCTCCGTGTTCTTAATGGCTTTATTTGAGAGGAATCATAGTGATTCCTTCATGTCAACCCTACAGGCCTCCTTGGAATAAATTAATTAATCATAATTTAAATAAATATGACAATATTTGTACAATAAAAAATTACGCATTTGATGTTGGTAACATTTATAATATGGATTCATCTGATCACAGGGCAGCTGGATTAACCATATCTGAACCAGTTATTTTGGACAAATGTATAATTACTTTAATTACTCAGATATTCAAACACAATTATGCAATTATTGTGAAATGATTGAAAATAATAATTATTTAATGCCTTCTGTGGAATTTGTATTTCTTATTTGTTACATATCTGTTTTATTGATTAATTATACATTTGAAAGAATGCAGGTTATAGCCAACATGCAATATATCCCATTATTGGTACAATGGGACAGACATTTGTTTGATATAGCTGCATTCCTTCAAATATATCATTAATCAATAAAACAGATATTGAAATACACTATGTAGCCTACTACACCAACACTGCAAATGCCAGTGAATAAATAAATAAGAACTAAAGCTAATTGCGTGTAAATAGACTGCATTAATATTCCATAAGTCTTGTTGTGTGCGCCACACACACGCACACAGTATAGCCTACGTGTCTAATGAATGAACAGTAGACTTATATTATTCTAATTACTTGTTTCATTAGGATTTAGTAGATACTATATATATGCTCTGCCCTATACGTACAGTAAGCACAGTACACATATTAAGGCCGCCAGAGTCGGGATTCGGGCGTACCATGAGCGGACTGTACTACGGGCAGCACAGTATCTGTGCTGCTCTCCTAATAAAACAAGTCATTAAAATAATATACGCCTATACTGCATTCATTCATTATGCACGTAGGCTATACAGTACTGCGCGCATGTGTGTGCGTGTGTGTGTGTGTGCGCGCGCTGCGGCAGGTGCAGCTCGAGCTGTATTATATGATGACAATACATTAATCTAATCTCATTTTGATCGGTCGCAAAGCGCTTCCGCATATCAGCCACCATTTTCACACGACTGCATCATCAGTTGCATTCTAATGAGCTGGACAGGTGTGTCTAATTATTGACTTTTTGCGATTTCATTTGCCTTATAAGGAGCTTCGGAGGCGTGGTTTGTATGCAAATGACCTGGACGGGGACGCGCGTTCACGTTTCAGAATGGTGACATTCCTCAACGCCGGTATCTCAGCTGTGATCGTTTGAGCCACTTAAGACAGCTTCCCCACGCATTGGGAAATCAGAGTGAACTTGTCGTCGATTCTGTCTCAGTCGGTTCCAAGCTGGTTGCCCTAAGAGAAGTCTTTGGAAAATATTGGAGAATGAGACCCATTGTTTATTTTTATTTTTTATTATTATCTTTTTCCCCCTCCTTTTTCCGATTTTTCTCCCATCCCACTGTTAGTCGTTATGCCAATTCCCAACCCCCTTCCTGGTTGTTGCGCACTCCCCCCTACTGTTGGTCCGGGAGGCCGGAGACTGTCACATGCTTTCCTCCGACGCATGTGCAGCCAGCCGGCAGCCAGCCTGGCAGCGCAGATTCTCACCGGGAGAGTGTAACGTGTGGAAGGTCACACTACCTCCCTCCAGATCCTACCCTCGCTGTGCAAGCGCCCTGACCGAACTGTAGGGGTTGCTGTCCACAACGCCCAGGACCCACCAATCAGCTTTCCCACCCCTAACACTGCCAATTGTGTTAGTATGAACGACCAGCCAAGTTGATAGCAACGCCGAGAGCTGGATTTGAACCCAGCGTCTCCAGCGTTGATGGCGAGTGCCTTGCCCACTACACCACCTAGCCGCCCACATGAGACCCATTGTTATCAGTGATACACTGGTAAAGTAAAAGGTTTGTAAACGATTTAACTCCATGCAGTCGACTATCACAGTAACACCAATAATCAACATTGTACAAAGAAAAACACACTGTAGATTTTTTTTTAATAAATCAACTGCATTTCTCTATCTATTGCTGCACATTTAGAATGAAAAATCAAAAAGATATGATGATTTTGTATAAATCTTGAATAGCTGGCATAAAATAATAATTAGCATTTGATTGATATCCGGTTTTCACCTGAAGCTGGCAGGGAATAATGAGAGGGAACAGACATGATAACATACATGATCAGACAGACATGATAACGTTACATCACTGGAACAGACACGCATGAGAACATTATCACTGGAACGTCGGGCGTTTCCGCCTTTTTTTTCACCACCAGTCCAGTGTTTTTCCACCAGAATTCCGATTTACAGAGTTATTTAGATTCTCTTCATTTCCCAGAAAGCTGGCCGGCGATGGTGTTATTTACTGTGGAACTGACTGAGGCACTTTTGGGAGCAGTTCAAATTCAGAAGCCAATCCACAAATAGTTTTCTCTCTTTTCTTGTCCGTTTCCCCCCTCTTTTCCTCTCTCTCTCTCTCTCTCTCTCTCCCTCTCTCCAGTCATCCCTCTGTCCCGATAGATGGAGATGTGAAATATCGAAACTCACTTTGTTGTTTGGGGACAATGCACCTAGCAGATGGGTGAGCCCTGCATAGACCCAATGTATGCAAATCTCCATACAAAGCAGGCCCAGGATGTTTTCAATATAACACCAGCGCCTCTGGCCATGTTTTAATCCCTCTTTACCCGCAGCCAGCGCACCGTTTCATCCAGTCAACCGCCTTAAGCGCTATGTCAACTTGGACATCTGGCCACATGACTGAACCAAGAAAAAAAGCGTGCGTTGGTGAGGGAGCTGGTTTCAGGGAAGGTATTGAGGTAGTAGGTATGTTATGTTGAAGGTTGCCGGGCGGAGATGAAAGGGGAGGTGCAGACGTGTTCGGTCAGAGTATTATGGTATGGCGGAACCGGGCAGGTGGGAGACATGGCAGGTATAGGAAGGAAACTGCTTACCTCTGTTAGGCTACTGAGTGCCAGGGAAACAGGTGTCACTGTCCTCTCTCTTTCTCTCTCTCTCTTTAATATGTTGTGTTGTTTTCTCGCTTGTTTTTCTCACCCTCGCCCTCTCAGAATGCTTAAAGGATAACTCCACTTTTTTTTTAAATTAGCTTATTTAACATCTTCCCTGGAGTTAGACAAGAAGATGCATACCTTTTTTGTCTCTGTGCGTGCATTTTAGCTTTGGGAATAGACGCTCCGTTAGCATAGCTTAGCTTCATCACTGGAAGTGGGGGAGGACAGTAGCCTTACAGTGCCTTACAGTGTATTGCAAGGTCTGACATTGACCAAACTTGATATGCATGACCTTGGTGGGCTCTAGGTCAACTCCTGAAAAGGGGGTCAATGTCAGACTTTGCAATCAAAAGTTAGGGGGCTAATAACCCTTGCCATAATTTCAGTGCGCCCCTAACTTTTGATTGCAAGGTCTGACATTGACCCCCTTTTCAGGAGTTGACCTAGAGCCCACCAAGGTCATGCATATCAAGTTTGGTCAATGTCAGACCTTGCAATACACTGTAAGGCACTGTAGGGCTACTGTCCTCCCCCACTTCCAGTGATGAAGCTAAGCTATGCTAACGGAGCGTCTATTCCCAAAGCTAAAATGCACGCACAGAGACAAAAAAGGTATGCATCTTCTTGTCTAACTCCAGGGAAGATGTTAAATAAGCTAATTTAAAAAAAAAGTGGAGTTATCCTTTAACCACAAACTACTAGGAATACACACACACACACACACTATCTCTCTATCTCTTTTTCTCTCTCTCTCTCTCTTTCGCTCTCTCTCACACACACAATCTCTCTCTCTCTCTCACACACACACACATACATGCACACTACAACACACATGCTGCCTGCGGCCCTCCTGGTCAGAGCAGTGGTTTCTGTGGTCATCTGAAGGCTTCAACACAGCCAGACACCTGGATACACATGGCACCCTTCACTACTCTGTGTGTGTGTGTGTGTGTGTGTGTGTGTGTGTGTGTGTGTGTGTGTGTGTGTGTGTGTGTGTGTGTGTGTGTGTGTGTGTGTGTGTGTGTGTGTGTGTGTGTGTGTGTGTGTGTGTGTGTGTGTGTGTGTGTGTGTGTGTCATTGTGCTAGGTGTGTGTGCGCTAGATGTGTGCATGTGTGTCTTTGTGCTAAGTGTGTGCATGTGCATGTGTGTGTGCATGTGTGTGTGAGAGTGTTTGTGTGTGTGTGTGTGTGTGTGTGTGTGTGTGTGTGTGTGTGTGTGTGTGTGTGTGTGTGTGTGTGTGTGTGTGTGTGTGTGTGTGAGAGAGAGAGTGAGTGTGTGTGTGTGTGTGCATGGATGTGTGTGTGTGTGTGTGTGTGTGTGTGTGTGTGTGTGTGTGTGTGTGTGTGAGAGAGAGAGTGAGTGTGTGTGTGTGTGTGCGCATGGATGTGTGTGTGTGTGTGTGTGTGTGTGTGTGTGAGGTGTGGGGGAAGGTGCCATAGAAGTCAACATCTCCTGAGGGAAGACCATCCGGATTTCGAGGCAGGATTGTGGTGAAGCTGCATGTCCTCATTCCATGACATCACACACACACACACACACACACACACACACAATAACATACACACAATAACATACATGTACATCAGTGGCGTCGTTAGCCCTGGGCTTCCGGGGCTTTAGCCCCGGATGTTTTTCTCCTAGCCCCGGATCTAAAAAAAAAAAAAAAAAAAAATTGTTTACTTTTTTTTTTTTTTTTTACTTTTTTTTTTTTTTTTTATGTCAGCATGTTGTTTGTGTTATGTTTGTTAGTGTTTGGTATTTTTTATTGGTTTTTAGTACTTTTAAACATTTTTAGTAAGTAGTTTTCATTTGATCCTATAATTTTTCATTCACCGATTTGTGGACTTTTTTTTTTGTGTCCTGAAAGGCGCCTTATAAATCAAATGCATTATTATTATTATTATTATTATTATTATTATTATTATTATTATTATTATTATTATTATTATTATTATTATTATTATTATTATTATTATTATTATTATTATTATTATTATTATTATTATTATTATTATTATTATTATTATTATCATCATCATCCAGGAGGGAAAAGACACTTTGGATAGTAGGGACTGCATCTCTGCCTGTCCTGACCAGGAAACACTTTGCAACTGTGATCTCCTCTGGCAATAGTTGGATATTGTAATGTGTGGCGAGGGGTTGCAGCAATTCCACTGAGGGAAACTGGTCTGAGGCTGGATAACATGCCTGTATGCCTCTCATAAGTTGTTATCCAACTCATGAGAACCTGCTCTCAAGCTCTGGATAGAACAGTCTCTGTCTCAGCTGATCTCCTGAGCTGAGGTCTGAGCTTGTGCCACAAGATGCCATTACATATGGCCTTTGTCCTGTCATACATGTCCACTGCCATCTCTGAGGTGCGATAACCTTTGAGTGTGTCCTGCACTGTGCTTTTAAATAGTACAGATAGGTATTGAAGATGTGCACTTTAACGCAGCAGCACCTGGAGCCTCCATACCCATGTCCAGTGTCCACTGACAAAGACATGCTCATGATACTGTGATAAACTATAATAAGCTTTAATCGAACCCTGGTTCATTTCCTCGGATAGTCCGGTTGGTTTGGGGTGGTGTGAAAGCTCATTCACTCTTGCAAGTGAACCCTGCATTTGAGATGTGAATGCAAAGCGGACCAAAGGCAGGAAAATACCCAAAAATCTAATATCTTTTTTATGAGACTTTCTTTTTCGATTGCTTAAGCATGATTTTTAAAACGGGGCCCGGTGTTTCAAAACACACAATTAGCACAACCACACACACAATTATCAGAACACCTCAGATCCTTTGCTAAATTAAACACTTGTCAAAACCATACACTAATTTAAAAAAAACTACATTTTGTTACTATATGAAACACGTTTTATATGACTTAATTCTGTTTGAACCAGTTACTCACACTGCTGTGCTTAACCTAAAACACATTTAGCTATTCTACTTCTCAGTGATTAGAGTACTGTAAGTGAAGTACGCAGAGAATGTGCAAATATACAATAAATTCACCAAACACTACACAAGACCAATGCTGTAGACTGATGAAAATATTATTTATTTATCTACATATACCCAAATCAATGATGCAGACTGCTGGAAAAAAAACATTTTCTCTCCATATACCCAAATCAATGATGCAGACTGATGAAAATATAAATTTTCTCGCCATATAACCAAATCAGTCAACATTTCAACATGGAGAATCACAACAAAACATGTCCCAGTTTTCATGCTACTATGTGCATAACACTGTAAGCTCAGCAAATATCAGACAAACATAAAATACTGTATCCAGTAGGCCTACAGGTTAAAATTACAGTAAAACAAAAACAATTTTGAAAAAATTTAAATAGAGTACAGAAAATACTAGACATTATCTCTTTGCCTAGCTGGATCTGGCAAGATACTTTTTTGCTCTGTGTATTGTTTTGCAAAAAGTGTGAGGCTGACATTGTGCTTATAGAGGTGCAAATCTGGGCCTATGTTTTGCTCCTTGAGTGTAATGTTTTGATAATTGTGTAATACTTTTGATTTGAGTGTTTATGCAATTGAAGAAAACTGTAAAGACTAGAGATTAACTGTTTATTTCTTTTGTACATAGGCTGTGCATATGTTTGTTTGTTTGTTTATTTGCTTATGTGTATGATTCTTAACTGTTTTATTTTGTTATTGGTGTATATGTGTGTATGTATGTACAGTATATGTATATATATATATATATGTGTATAAATATGTATATTTGTACTCCTGTTGGGGCCTCTTGGACCAGATCAATGTTTTATCTGGCTAAATAAAGGTTAAATAAATAAATAAGAAACTGATGATTTGGTCCTGTTAACTTTGAATTTTCTATGGGGACTGCCCAGATCCCTCTCATGGACATGGACCTCACTTTGAGAACCTCTAATGACATTGGAGAATATTATATAATCATATCAGATCAGATCAGGTCAATTATTTTCAAGTTGAATACAGTTTTAACCAAGGTTTTGTATCTTTGAATGGCATAAATATGTTCAAGTTCAAGTTTTGTTTACCCAAAACACTAGGAATGGAGGAAATGCTTGTGCAACTGGAATGTATTGAATTATTGGGTGTCACACTTGACAAAACACTTTTATGGTCCACTCACAAATGGTTGTCAAAATGAGCAAAGGCATTTCAATCATTAGAAGATGTGCCTATTTCTTAACAGAAATGGCAATGGTATAAGTAATACAATCCCTAGTCTTATCCCACCTTGACTACTGTCCAGCAGTCTGGTCTAGTTCCTCAAAACAAGAGCTTAACAAGATCCAACTGACTCAGGACAGAGCTGCCCGCCTGACCCTTCACTGTTCAATGGGATGCATGCAGGCTGTCATGGTTGAGGGTGGAAGACAGACTGGCTTGTAGCATCATCCTCTTTGGTAGAAATATCTGTACCTTGAGAGTGCCTATAGGTTTATATACACACTACAGACAATACATACTAAAGATCAACATGTTTATAATACCAGACATGCAGCTATGGAAAGATTCACGCTTCCACTACCCAGACAAATTCATTAAAGATAAATTGTAGTGTATAGAGCTATGTGAAACTGGAACAAACTGCCATTACATCTAACACATATTACCAGTAAGACAAGTTTAAAAAATAAATTGAGAACAGCAATTTTACAGAAAGAAATAATTTAATGATATTCTTATTTAAAAAAATAAAAATGATCCAAATTAGGGCATTTGTGTGGTGGTAGGTGAGAGTTGGGACCTCTGTCACCTCTCCACTTCTGTGGAGCTTCATTCATATAGACAGACAAATTACTATATTTACTGTCATTATTAGGGTTTCAAGCAAAAATCGATTTTTTTTTCTTCAGCATTGGTTTCGCAAATTCCCGTGAGATGGTAAATGGTAGCAACATGAACTTTGACCCATTGATTGGAAGTTGTGTGCAAATGGTCTCCAACGAATATGACCCCAATTGGTCAAAAGGGAGCGCTATAATTAAAGGTCAACTTTAAAAGATCAGAACTCCTACACCGTGATTCCGATTTACAGGAAACTTGATGCAGACATCCCTCTCTATGCCCTCTACAGATTTTCCTCAAGGACCCATAAAGTCCACCATATTGGATTTTCCGCCATTTTGGATTTTTATTTTAAGTCCAATATTGTGCTATCACTGTTTTTACCACCCTTAACGTGCCATTTAATTTTTTTTTATCTGTGGGCCATGTCTAATATGGGCAGGACTCTGTAGTTAAATTATAGGCCATCGATTGAGTTGTTTCATTTCATTTCTATACCTTTATTTATTTATTTGTTTACAGTGGAACACTTTCATTTGTTTGCTTTGTTTGTTGTGGGTTTTGTTTGCTGGCTAGGCCCCTTTACCCCTAACCAGTTTGTGTTACATACATGTCATGGGGTGGATTCTGAAGAATGAACGTGTGAATAAGTATATTATTGTTGCATTGCTGTGTTTAGTTTCAGTTTGAGTCCTCTTGACTTCTGTTTGTAGTGTATTTTGCTGTGACTTATTGTTTTACCTCACACTATTGATTCGTTAACTGAAAACACCTGTGTCACTACCTGCAGACGATTCCACAATTTGCTTTGACAGCAACACAGCTGGTAACCAAGTGGAAAGTCAGATCTTGGATCGGGGTAACCTGTGAACAGTGACTGGGGGCGGGCCTACAGGTGGATATCAAACGGGGAAGGTAAAGACTGTTTTAAACTGTTGGAACAGTAATTCAGTAATGTTTTATTGCACTGCACTATTTCTGTCTATTCTACTCTCTGCAATTCTTGTATGAAAGGTGCTACTGTATACAAATAAAGTGTATTATTATTTTACAGGTGGCCACAAGGTATGAATGAGTTCAGCTGGTGAAGCTCAGTGTGCTGCAAGGGTCTGGAGAACACACGGGTGGTAGATGAGTCTACCCCTGGGTGGATTGTGAGTAACGCGTGTTGACCTTGGATGTGAGTTGTTCATTGTGTAGCGCGCCAGAGTGCTTGGCTACGGTTGTGGCTCGCTGCTCGCACTTGCTCCCCTGTCTTTTCAGAGACCACAGGACGTGCCGGCGGATAACGGGGAGCTAGGCTAACGAGACGGTGGATGAACCCTGGCTGGCGCTCCACATCCCGCAAAGCGATGGACACACTTCCTGGGCTGTGGATACGTCCACGCCAGTGGAGGTTATTGCATGACAACTAGTGAGGCAGTACTTCAATAGTATTTTACAGACAAAAAAAAAATATATATATTATTATTAACACTTTAATCGCCGGGAACGCCGTAACTCGTCTTTGCTTGCCATGCTCATTCTGCCGAAGACGCCGTAACTCGTCTTTGATATCAATATTTCAAAAATCTGTGATCGAAATCATATTTCTCCTCCGGAGACATGAGATGTACTGGTGAGCTCCACTCAACTGTCTAACGGTTCAAGAGCGCCATCTGGTGGCCGATCGGCAGATCGGCCAACAGGAAGCGACGCGCCAAACAGGAAGTGCTCATCCATATTTCGTCCGGGCACTCGCGATCGTTAGCCGGACTCCATCTCAACACACTGGATAATCAATCGCTCGCCCCAAACTCAATAAACAACGTTATTTGGACGTATATAGTATTATACAACCTGGAAATGGTTCATCTAAATCAACATCCCATAATCGAAAACTGTCTACTCCAAGCTGATCGTCCAACGGCGCGAGGAAGATACGGTGAGTTTCAACGTTATTTTATAACGTCTTCTATACTAACTGATCTGATGATCATATGACCAGTGTTGGGCAAGTTACTTTAAAAAGTAACTAGTTACAGTTACTAGTTACTTCTTCCAAAAAGTAACTAAATTACTTACTCAGTTACAAATTATAAAAGTAACTAGTTACTTCAGAAAGTAACTATTGCGTTACTTTCAAGATTTTTTTTTACATAAACAACATACACAAATCTAAACTATTTTAATGTTGCTGTGGGACAAAGTGAGACTAGCCTCCAATCAAATGCCATGTAGGCTATGTAGATATTATAATTACTATGTTTATATAGTGGATCATACAAATACAAACAGAATAGATGTTTTGGAACTTTTGATATGTATTGCCCCTCAACAGGCCACAACTGGGCAACATTAAATTATGCTTGTTAAGCACTATACCAAAAATAAATAACAAATATATACTGATTGATTGAACATTTTAATTAACAGATTTCAGAATGGGTACAATACAGTACGGCTCAATACACACAATTGTTAAGGGGATGCAGACCAGAGAAAGAGTTTCGTCTTGTTTACATCAGGGTCCCCCATTTTCAATTCATGACATTTATGACGAAAGTCTTTCTCTGGTCTGCATCCCCTTAACAATTGTATGTATTGAGCTGTACTGTACTGTACCCATTCTGCAATCTGTTAATAAACTTTTCAATCAATCAATCAATGACATACACAACATACAGATATAAGAATCTAATCGAATCATCTAAACTAATCTAATCATTACATTTAAGACATGCATGACATACAGAGATATATCTCTGAGCAGCTGAAGCCTGTGCTATTAAACCAGGAAGTGCAGCACTGTTGATAAGGCTGTCGGCACTGCAGTAGAGCCACTCAGTGCCCTGCGCTGCAAAGAGTGAACACAAAACACTCATGGACCCGCGGTCTCATGTTGACATTGTGTTGTTCGTTGGATTCGTTTTTGAGCTCAAAACATACACTACACGGACCGCGGTCTCATGCTGACTGATCAGTGATCGCTTGTCTTGTCGCGCTGTGTGTCAGACTCTAAATGCTTTAGACACCCGCCCACCTACACCTCTGATTGGCTTACCATGACATTGTATTCAACCTCAGCCAATCGTCAGCATGTATGCTTGGCTCGCGCACTGTCCACTAAACAAGGAAGAACATATTATTGCCTCTCGGCGCAGAGATATGTCTGATGAAAGAAACAGGTTCATTCATAGTAACGCGCCGCATTTTTTTGTAGTAACGGTAACGACGTTACTCGTTACTCAAAAAACGAACGCCGTTAGTAACGAAGTTACTTATAGTGCCGTTATTCCCATCACTGCATATGACCCACCCTAGATGAATGATATAACGTTGCCCACGGAATTATAAACGACCCCCCGCCCATCCGGTCAATATCAGATGATACGTAGTAACTTCTAGAAGTACCTCCAGTTGGCACCAATCGCTACCAAACTGTATTTGATCATCAATATAATGCATTTGGGGCTATAAATCAAGTTCTGGAGAAAGCTGCAGAAAACGATAAAAACATACTTATACTTTAGACCATATTTTAGTATGAATATGTGAATGAAAAAGTATAACGTTGCTACACCCTGAACAATGGATATAGGACATTGAATGGGCCATAATAATGTCAATTTAGCAATAGAATTTAAAAAGTTATAGCCCTGCAAAGAAGGGGAACTTCTCCATAGACAAATAGAGCTGGCTAGGGATGGTAAATTATGAATTTAACCATGGCGATCAAAGTGTTAATATACATATATATATATTCTCTTTTTTTTTTATTATTATTATTATTATTTAATTTTTTATTATTATTATAATTTTTTTTATTAGAAATGTTTTCCTCTGTGAACAATGCCAGTGAATTTGAACAAAAACAATGCCAGTGAATAATTTTTTTCTTCAAAAATGTCCAAATGACAGCTCTGAGCTCTCTGACCTGACTGCAGTAATGGCCAGCTGTCAATCACTTACTGCAAAAAAAGTTGCACAGGTTGGGCTTAAGAATATAATTATCCAATCAAAATAGGCTATTTGAGTTTTAAAAAGCCGGGGTAGTGAGACGGAGCGCACTTGATTGATTGTCGTTCCACATTGTCTGTCAACCCTTGAAATCCAATCAGAGATTGGCCCCAGCTAAACTCACGTAATTGTCCTTGTGTTACATAAAACCCATCTGTGGCCTCATGCAGAGGAAGGTGGTAAATACATGTTAGATATTCCAATGTACAGTTTTGCTTGTACAGTTGTACAAGCATGTACCATTGACTCAGAATGGTCTGTTTTATTGAAATCATCACAGCAGTATAGTTTGTTTATACTTCGGAAGTATGATATTTAAACATGGTCCCCAAAATGAATGGAAGCGAATGAGGAGCCTGACACCTGGGAGGAATGGGGGTGTTGCAGCCTTGGGGATGTTTTAAAAATATAATTTAATATATTCTATAATAATTTGTGCTTCACCAAGAAATTTGGTCAGCAGCCGCCACTGGTCCACGCCAGTGGCAGCTGGTCCATAGAGGGCGCTAGGGCACTGCCCCCCCTGGTGGAGAGAGAAAAAGAAAGAAGAAATAGTGGTTTTAGATTTTGACCCCTAAAAATATAATCATTTTAAAAATAAATAATAATTACTCATTTTAAGTGTTTGTGTTTAAAATGCACAATAACGTGTAATATATCAAATATAAATCATTGTTTGTGCGTCCTATTCATCCCCCCCCCTCTCTTCTCGGGCGCTAGAAATCAGCCAATTGAAAATTTCACAGGGCAACATAAATGAACCTAGCAACTAAATCCAATCAGCGTCTTCAAATATGATGCCTGTGGGCGCTTTTCTGTAGCGACCGAAGTATAGTCATTGTAGCTGACGTGCGTGTCTGCGGGTGTATGCCCGCGAGTGGCAGAATCATAAAATGTGTGCCCAGTGACTGCCGCACTTTTCTTGTGTTCTAGCTGTCGGTGACCTGGGGACGATGGAGGCTACGGGCACGGACCAAGAGGCCGACCCACGGGACAACTCGCAGATTGGGCGGCGTTTACACATGGACATGACATTGATGATTTGATATTTTGATGTAGTCTAATAATAAGTTGTGTATTGAATCCTATAGAGGTTTTATATTTGTGTTATTGGCCTGGTAATAAAGTGTTATATTTTAATCCTAGTGTCCTCTGTTCTTTGCCACTATCTGTTCTTTGCTCCTCCCTCCCACCAGAACCTACATTTATATTTATACTAGAGCCTTTTGGAGCTATAAGAATATGTCCAGATAACTACTCGAAACATCCTAAAAACTACATTCAAATTGACGTCTAGGGGGCACTACAAATGTACAAAATGTGCATGGAATAACACAAATCGTATTATATTTCCACGTTTTTGTCAGTTCCTACCTGGCTACTCGCTCCCTCTATCTCTCTCCCGCTCTCGCTTTAAGTCAGGTGTAGAGTGCAGGTGCTGTTAGCGGAGCAGCTGATTAACGTGGAAGGGGGAATAACAATGTACCTAGCTTTATTGAGGTTGATGGGGCATTTATAACAAAGCCTGTTGATATAGCTCTGTATTTCAATGACTTCTCCTTGTGTAAGGTAAGGAATAATATGTGTATGAGTAATGTAAAATATAATGATAAGATATTAGAAAAAAATTCTCATTTAGTCTATGTTCTGTTGACACTAGAATGGTGAAGGAAATGTTGTCAGATATAAAAAAGGAAAAACCAGCAGGCCTGGATAACATGGATGGTAGACTACTGAAGGTTTCAGCAAAGCATGTAGCAGGTACGGTCACGCATATTATAAATCAAAGCATCAAATATGGTATATGTCCAAAAGTCTGGAAGGAGGCTAAAATCATTCCTTTACAGAAAAATGCAAAAGTCAACCTGTCAGGTGCAAACAGTCGACCTGTGAGCATTTGCCAGTGTTAGCGAAGATAATGGAGAAAATAGTGTTTACACAAATCCAGAGTTACTTCAATGACAATGAATTGAATACTGATTTTCAGCCTGCCTATAGGGAGGGTTACTCAACAGTGACAGCGTTGACACAGCTAGTAGATGATTGTCTAATGGATATTGATAGAAAGAAATGTGCAGGATCAGTGATGTTAGACTTCAGTGCAGCATTTTATGTCATGGATCATGAAATACTACTGGAGAAACTTAAAGACTATGGCTTTGCTTCATCGTCAGTTTCATGGATAACTAGCTACTTATACAGTAGAAACCAGAGAGTATTTTTTAACGGTAGCCTATCTGTTATTCACCATTCATAAAAATTATTTGCCGTTAATATCTGGGTGTGGCACTAAATAAAGAGCTACAAAAAAGGCTGAGCTTGCCAAATTAGATCTGCAGCATAGGGAGCTAGACTTTTTTTTGTCTCCTCGTCCAACGTTGTCTGTGTTCCCTGTTCCTGTATGTAACATTTCTCTCATTTCAGGTTTGGGAAGTGGTGATGTGCAGAGAGGTGTGCACGCTGAGTTGCTTGTTGATGGTGTGGACATCAAACTGGGTAACAATCTTGCCCGGGTGCGGGTGGGGGCCGAGGGGCCTCTCCCAAGTGTAGTCACCCAAGACTCTCCTAGTCCAGACTCACAAGACTCTCCTAGTCCAGACTCACAAGACTCTCCTAGTCCAGACTCACAAGACTCTCCTAGTCCAGACTCACAAGACTCTCCTAGTCCTATGTTTGACGACATATCAGATGTTGTCATTGAGCATCCAGCCTGTGCAGTGACACAGGCAATGACAGCAACGTGTGATGCGCAGGGGGCTACCCAGGGCGCGGATGTTGAGACTGCTCATGTTAGTTTGGTTCTGCCTGGCCCATTACAGTCCATGTCGCAGACTGATTCGGGTACAGATCAGGACAGTGATCCGGCTTTAAAAGGGCTGTTAGAGACAGCTGTGCCATTTGAAAAAATAATTGAGACAAATGTTGTTGGCAAGAAAGCAATGACATGTGAACATGGGAGCCTCCTAACGCCCACCAACTTTTTCCCATCTGAAGGGGGGGGGGGGAATAATAGGGAATACAATAATGTTTCTCTCTGTTCCACTTCTCCAGTAGCCGTTCCTGAGGAGGGACTGCCTTGGCTCCTATTGGCTTCCAGAGAGGTAGTCCAGGAGGGCACAGGGTTTAGCCCTAATGACCTGGTGGTTGGTCAAAAAGTTTGTGGTCCCATGACTGTTCAGAATGAGACTGTTCAGAATGAGATTAAGAAAGCAGGAAAAGGAAGGAAAAGGAGAAGGAAAAAGAAAATGGGAAAAGGAAGGAGAAGAAAAAAGAAAATGAAGTATTTTGGTGATCGTTGTGCTGGGCTGGCGGTCAAGTTTTGCTTTTGCAGCCTGTAGTGGCTTCTCCCTGTGAGGCAAAGTTCCCAGGCCCTTACAGTATTGTGCGGCAGGTGACCGAACTAAATGATGTTGTTGTGCCCGCAACTTTTCAGCGCCTAATGACATGGGTCTGTGCATGGTTGACCATTTAAATTATAGGTTTGACTCCATTGGTTTTGAAGTACATCATATTTTAACATTCTCTGTTCTTCTCGTCTTGTTTGTTCCCCATCTCTTCTGTCTCTTGCTCTCTTAATTTGCTTCTTAGGATCCGGAGAGCGGAGGCAGGAGGGTGAGGGGAAAGGGTGACCGGTCAGCAGGGGTGTTGGAGATGATTTGTGTCTGAAATTCTGTTGCTTTGTTTGATTTGATGGTGTTTCATTGTGTGGTGTATTATCCCTTTACATGTTGGCCTTAATTCTTTGACTGTTGTATTATAAGCCTAGGGCTAATTTTGATAATGCACAAAGAGGCCTAAACCCTTAACCTATGTGGGGTATGCTTGATAATTTGGTTGGAAATGCCATTTAGCTCTGTAGGAAAATATCCCTTTTTGGCAAATGTTTTGGATTGTAGACATTTGTATTTGTATGTGCTCATCTAATATGCACCTTGTTTTGCCTGTCTGGTCTGTTCCCCAATCCCTACTGTCTCCTGCTCTCTTAAATGGCTTCCTAGGGCCCTATGTTGCAGAGAGCAGAGGCAGGATGGTGAGGGGAATGGATGAAAGTATGTTGTATGTTGTATGTTTGTGAGGATTCGCCTGTCCCTGGACTTTTTTCCTATGTTTTCCCTGTCTACTCTCCTCAACAGCCCCCACCCTTGCGATGATTTACTCTCCTCTACTCTTCACCAGCCCCCACCCTTGGACATCCTTGATCCTCTACCTTCACGCACCTGTTGGGAGTTTGCAATCACCTCGGGAGAGTACATAGGTTGCAGACTCCCCTCCAGTCCTTGTCGGGTCGTTCTGTGTTCTGGACTCTGTGTTCTGGATTCTGTGTTCTGTACTCTGTGTTCGTTCTGTATCTGTATCTGTGTACACTCTGTGTTCATGGAGTTCTGTACGTTACCATCCTGTACGTTACCATCACCTGCCGCGTCTCCGGCGTGAGACAACGTGCCAGCCATCACCACCTGTCGCCGTTTGCCTGGAGTGGGACACCGTCTTCGCTCTCTAATTCTCTACGGGAGGTTTTCCAGTGTTCCCACTCCAGACGTCAAGCCGGCTCATCATCGCTCCCGATTCCACGGGAGGAAGGCGTCTCTTCGTGATCCTCGTTCCTGGGGGTGAGGCTCGTCGTCGCTCCCTAGTATTCCACGGGAGGACGGCGTGTGCCCATCCCGTTCCCCTTGGACCCAGGCTCGTCGTCGCTCCCTAGTATTCCACGGGAGGACGGCGTGTTCCCATCCCGGTCTCCTGGGACCCCCTTTGTTCTGCGCTGCCCATCTGCAGCATCCGAAGAGGAGGAGGAGGATCTCCGTGCCAGGCGCCGCTGTCGGGCCCCTGTTCCCGTGCCAGGCCCCCGCCGTCGGGCCCCTGTCCCCGTGCCAGGCCTCCGCCGTCGGGCCCCTGTTCCCGTGCCAGGCCTCCGCCGTCGGGCCCGTCCCCGTGCCAGGCCTCCGCCGTCGGAACCCTGTCCTCATCCCTGTAAGCAGCTCTGGCCCTCGCCCTGTCCAAGGCCTTAACCCTGTTCTCTGTCCCTGTCTCCAGCCCGCCTCTCCGGGCCTCTGTCCCTGTCCCCCTCTCCAGTGCCCCTGTTCCTGGCCCTGACTCTTAGCCCTGGTCCTTAGCCCTGGCCCTTAGCCTTAGTCCCTTAGCCTGTTCGCCTCTTAAAGGCACAGTGTCGCATTTTCCATATTTCCTTGACTCTTGTGTTTTTGTGTTTTCCCTTAAAGGGACTGTGCCGCTTTTTGTTCTATAATAAATATTTGCCCTGTTTTTGGCTTACTCTCATACCTGTCTTGTGTTGTGCGATTGGGGTCGGTTACAAACCATAACAATGTTGGTGCTGTCTTCTTAGACCTTAGCAAGGCTTTCGACTGTATCAACCATAATATCCTCCTAACCAAACTAACTCACTTCAATTTCTCAGCTGCTACAATAGAGTGGTTTAGATCCTACTTATCAAACCGAAAACAATGTGTCACGGTCAATGGCGCCAAGTCCCCATATCTAGACAACCCTGTAGGTGTCCCTCAGGGATCAATCCTTGGGCCCCTGCTATTCTCCCTGTATATCAATGACCTGCCAAATGTGTGTCCCGAACTCAATGTACAGATGTATGCCGATGACGCAGTCATCTACACACAGGGAAAGGACATAGAGTTGATTACATCTAGGCTCACATGCACACTAGACAAGGTACAATGCTGGCTAAACAGCACCTGTCTCCTACTTAATGCGAAAAAGACTGTGTGCATGTTCTTTAGCAAGCGTCCAGAAACCATCAAGCGGTCCAATGTGTTCCTGAGGAAGGAGGGAAGGAAGGAAGAACTAGAACTTGTTTCCCACTTCAAAGTCCTTGGGGTCATCTTGGACTCAAACCTGACCTTTAAGAAACACATAAAGAAAGTGAGGAACACCATCAACTTCAACATTTCCAACTTCAAACAAATACGGCCCTCCCTAACACTTGAAGCCGCAAAGACATACCTACACTGTATGGTCTTCTCCCACATTGAATATTGCCTTCTAAACTGGTCATTTACTGGGGCCACAGCCATGAAACCCATAGAACAACTTTACAACAGAGCATTGAAGGTATATGACAGGAAACAGTACTCATACCACCACTGTAAAATCCTGGATAAGCATCCAATTTTAAATTTTGAAAACCTCAGACGTTATAAAAGTTCCTGCTTTGTATATAAATGCCTGCACAGATTAGCCCCTCCTCCTCTCAAGGAGTTTATCCACGAGAAAAGGAACACTGGATTAGCCACTAGGTCAAACACCAGAGGGGATTGTGAGGTCCATTTTAGAAAGACCGCCTTCAGCAAAAATGTTCTATCGATAAAGGGAAGTGGAACATGGAACAGCCTTCCGGTCCCCTTAAGGGAATGTACCACCCTGTCCACCTTTAGGGGCCAACTCAGGAAATGGCTGTTAGACAGCCAAATATGCACTCAATAGGGATGTTAGTGATGATGTACTGACTGAATGTCATGTTAGTGTGGTCATGTCAGTGATGTCAGTTTTTATTAATGAACGTTGTATGGTCCGTTTTGTGTTTGTTTTATGTTAGGACTACGGGTGGAAATTAGCCCTGTGCTATTCCTGGCATATTTACGTCCTTATCATGCTGTGATGTTATGCATACACTCATGTAAATGATGTTCATTAATTTGCATTGTCCTTAATAAACAAATCTTAAATCTAAAAGGGTTAAACAATTTGTGATTTGAAGTTAGAACAACTCTGGATTAAAAATATTATGCTTACTTTGTTGTGGATGGAATTAGCTTGTTTGTCAAATAAAATGTGATTTGTTAATAGGGTAGAATTCTTTTCTTTAGGCGGAGGGTGTGACGACCCCCACTTCACCTGCAAATGGGGAGTCTTCTGACTCAAAGAGCATGGTAGAGTGGGCAGGTCGTTACCCCAATTTGAAGCACCTGTGCAGTGCAGAGAGCTGCCTGCAGCACCAGTATATATGTTTCCCCTGTCTAACCCCTCTGTCTGCTTTCCCCATCTACCAGGACAGGTTGTATCAGCCACCAAGCGAACCAACTTTGGATCCTTTGACAATTCTAATACCTACATTTGTTGTTTATTCAATTATTGTTTCTTTAGATAATAAATTATTTTGTTAACGTGTGGACTCCCTATTTGTGACAAGGTACATTATGTACATGTTATATACCTTTGATTTGGGAGTATTTAGGGGTTCAGGGAATCAACCAGAACGATTCGGGCTTATTGCACATAACACGTCCTATCTCACGATCTATGGAAAAAGACTGGATTATTTCGGAAATGGGTGATGGTCAGCGTGTAATAAACTACAAACTACAGTGTGTAGAAATGAACGCCTTTTTACATGTTGGACACTTGTAATAGTGTCTGTCAAATGAGCCACACCATTGTCTCCACAGCTATAATACAGAACACACACACAGCTCTGCAAACATCGTGAAACAGCGGAAATGACTATTTTAAGCTGGCCTTCTAGCGGCAGGGTATTAAGCGTGACGCTGAAAGTGTCCCTTTCACTGCCACATGGCAAAGGGTTAACCCTTTCACTACCACACTACAGACGGTTAACCGTCTGTAGTGTGGTAGTGAAGGGGTTAACCTTCTGTAGTGAAAGGGTTAAAGGGTGACCAAACGTCCTCTTTTGCCCGGACATGTCCTCTTTCCACGCCCTGTCCGGGGCGTCCGGGGGGGGGGGTTTATAAATTCATGGAAATGTCCGGGGTTTCATTGTTTTTCAGTTTCAGTTTCACGGCCCTTTGCGAGCATCTGAAGGCTCGGGACTGCATTTTTCGCCGAACATATAAATTACAGAATTAAAGCGATATCCGTTGCCGTTCGAATGCCATCTGAATCGCCAAAATCCGTGCCTCGGTTCTCGAGTTACATGCCGATATGTCAGGCGTGCAACTTTTTACATGGCGCGCCAGATTATCACCCCGACTCTCGGAGAAGCATGCAGCTGCAGAGCCGCAGAGCCAGCGGCGCTCTCAGGGCCGCGCGCTGACGGCCGTGCTGTGTTCAAGTATAAAAAAAAGGCTGCTTTTCTGGGTGCATGTTTCCAAGCATATGTTAAAACAATAAAGGCATCTTTGAGTAAACTTTGAGTAGAGATTCAAGATTCAAGAGGTTTATTAATCACATACAGTACAGTACACAAGACATAGTGAAATGAAGGTGGCCATGCCCGCTTCGATTGTGCAAAGTATCATTAAGTATCTCGAGGCTGGGGCCAGCATTTCCTCTTTTTCAGAAATCAAAATATGGTCACCCTAGTTAAACAGGTCAGTCCAAAACATTACAACCAGATACCTCTCACAGCATTGTGTTCATATTCACATTACAATGTGTTATTTCACAAAGTGGGCCTAAAAGAAACCTTAGCAAGACATATCAGAAATACTAAACCCCTCCAAGCTTATTTCTTTTTTGAACGTGCTCAAATCTTAAAAATGGTGATCATGTTATGAGTAGCCACTCCATACCGGAGCTCTGTAAGCATTATCTCTTTCTCTCTGTGGTTGTACTTGGCACGAGAAAGACTGCCTGCAGCCTGTATGATGGTCTGTGGATTTGTGTGGATGTGGGGGGTTCTGTGTGTATGTGTATTTAAACCCCAGGCCATGATGGTGTGTGTGTGTGTTCATCTGTGTATGTGAATGTTTGAGTTCTTGTATGAGTTTGTGGTTGTGTGTGTGCGTGCGTTCGTGCACGTGTGTGTATGTGTGCATGTGTTTGTGTCCATGTGTGTGTGTTTGTGTACATAAGTGTGTGTGTTTGTGTGTGTCCATGTGTGTATGTGTGTCCATGTGTTTGTGTCCATGTGTTTGTGTGCATGTCCATGTGTGTGTGTGTGTGTGTGTGTATGTGTGTGTGTGTGTGTGTGTGTGTGTGTGTGTGTGTGTGTGTGTGTGTGTGTGTGTGTGTGTGTGTGTGTGTGTGTGTGTGTGTGTGTGTGTGTGTGTGTGTTGGATAAAGGAAGAGTGTAGGTGGAAGCAGCAGACATACCTGTCAGTTCCACAGCTGGTTCTCTGGCTGCAGGGCTCTGGCCTGTGTGCTCAGTGACACTCAGCATCATAGCACCATAGCATAGGGCCTGGGGTCCACACACACACACACACACACACAAACAGGCACTGGCACACACACGTGCACACACACACACCTTGGCTGGCCGTGTTCACCTGTAAGGGCAGGAGACCAGTGAGACAAGCCACCTGGGCACGTCATGAGATCTTGTCAAAGATTTTTTTTCTTGCCTTTAATCTTTGGCTGAACGGAGGTGTGAACAACATCACAGACCAGATTGCCTGGCAGTGGACTGACTGACCATCCTTTTGTAAATGAAGGTGGTGGGAGGCGGTGTGGGGGAGGAAGGGTGAGAGAATGACGAGAGAGAGAAAGAGAAACATGGGAAAAAGGCACGTAGGATGATGGGTTTGGTTTGGTTGTTCACAATTTCTCTGAGAGCATGGCTCCAAGTTCACTTGTCTCCCCACATCATTCGACTCGGCTGCTTGAATGGGACTACAATGTCCATTCCTGCCCCCGTTATAGATGATAGAAGTTGATGTGTAGGCCTACTATTAGCTGAATTGTCTCTCTCTCTCTATATACTTGAGAGATGGTGCTCCCAGTCCCCGGTCTCATATATAGGGACTCTCTTCACAGTGTGTACCCAAGCGGGGTGGACTCTTTGTGGGGAGAGAGTGCCTCGGGCAGTGCCCCTCCCCTTCCACACACATCTCCATCTCCTCCAAAACGGAAGGAATGGCAGCGTCTATAGGGGATTATGAGGACGCAGGCCTGTTCTAGTAATGACATGTACAGTTCACATGTAACAAACACACCCAGTTGTCACGGATGGTGTTACAAAAAAAATTTAACAATGCAATGAAAATAGTATTATGACTCCATTAAGTTTTAAGACGTCATGAAATGTATATGAAAAAAAATAAAAAGAAACTAGCCAATAGTGACATATTTACCCATAGTGCTACAGTATATCAAGTGATAGGAATCATAACTATATAGGAGGCCGGAGGCGAAATGAGCAACAGAAAACAAGTGTTTACTTTTTTATTATTAATACAATTAAAAAAACATCACGTATTCTGCAGGCAGAGAAATAACTAACCAGAGTCAATTATAAAAATAAACTAAACGTGTTGACATGAGACACGACACTGTGTTTTGACTTCTGCTGTCAAGGGAGGTTCCTCTGCTCCCGCCTCCTGTCTAAAGTTACACACAAAATCACTACGCCTCACTGATTCGGCCCTCTGTGCGTGTGTGCGAGTCTTTCTGTCTGCATACTGCCTGTGCGCTCGCCCCGCTCGGCGATCAACTTCTGCTAAATACTAATTACTGAATACTTAGTGCGGATGCCCTTTCTATTGAGTCCCTTTAGTATAAACATTCATTATGGCTCTTCTCCTCCTTTGTAGCGCCATCATCATTATTCCACTGCATCCCCCGAGGAAGGAGAGAGAGAGAGAGAGGGAGAGAGAGAGAGAGATGCGAGGCCGGGGCCCGGTCCAGGCTGGGGGGGGGGGGGGCTCAGCGGAGCCAGAGCGACAGAGGACCTGGGAATGCACACAAGTGATATTTGTGCGCTGAGATCAAAAAGCGTTTTTACCTTTAGATGTTTCCCTGATATGAATATTCAGTGGCCTTATTGAAATCTAATTTGGGTCTCCCTGTCTCAGGGGGTCTTTTCATCAGTGCCTGTTGCCCGAGGCCACTGCTGACTGACAGCCAAACTTTAGTGAAGAGAGAGCAGGGAGGATCTGGTGGTGGTGGTGTTGGAGATGTGAGCGGTAGGGAGGGCTGGAACAGACAGTGGAGGGGTGCAGGGATGGATGGAGGGAGGGGTATTTAACCTCCTTGTGTGCATGCACAAACAGAATGCTGCCATTGATTAGTACCCACCTCAGAAAAACAATGGAGGATATAAATCTAACGATCTTTCATCCATTCTGTATTTTACCCATGTGTGAATATTGATCTGTCCCTGTAATCTTAATATAGAGTACAGTCGACATGGGTTTGTTGTCATTTGTCATTAATTATAGGTAAATCATATGACGTTACCACAGTGAAATCTCTTATTTATTTTATTGAGAAACAACTACAATAACTACTGATTCCTATCTTGAAGATGATGTTGCTTGTTTACACACAGTACATGTAATAATTCTGCAAAAATATGTTTTTTTGTTTTGTTTTCATAGAAAACTTTACTCCTGCCATTTAGTTTTCCAGTCATCCTCACAAACAAACAAATTGAATCGTATAAACACGTACCAACTGTTGGAGTTACAAAGGACAGACTTTCTTTGTGTTTACACATAGTTTCAGATCAGAGTATATGTCACGCTTCACTGCCAAAGGCAACGCACCATATTGCTTCCTAAAATTAGATTCCTTAAAACATTTGCTCAAATGGGTTTGTCTCTATTTCCCAATAAGGACGTGTGTATGTGTGTGTACCCTGCATGCATTCATTGGGCAAAATGAGAAAAGGCTTCTCTCCTCTCGCTCTCCTCTGGCTGCAGGGGAGTGTGTCTCGCTGGAGTGGGTTTGTGAGACTTTGTTGTTCTGGCTCCATTTATACATTCATACAGCCGTGAATAAAATAGCTGAAACCAATGCACTGCTTGTTTCCTAGTGTAGCTTCAACATGAAGCGTACATGTATACAGCCTATGGAATATGCTATATATATATATATATATATATATATATATTAGTGTACAGTAATATATATATGAATGTACAGTAATATATATGTACACATACAACACACACTGTACTCACATGTAGAAGTTGTTACTGCAGTGTTATTAGTTATTATCAATTCCATAAATGCTGCATAGAAAGTAATATATTATATTTTAATGTAATGACAGATCTTAAACTCCTCTAGTTAAAGGGTTGGGATGGGGGGGGGGTTCAGTGGTAATAAATTAAGAGAGGAGAGAAGGTACAGATGTGGTTGAAAAGGGAGACACAGGGCACGCACGCACGCAAACACACACACACACACACACACACACACACACCTCATCTGGCCAGTGGGCTGAGCAGGGTTCAGGTGTGGATTCTGTCCCGCAGGGTTCCATTAAAATGATGCCCCTCTCAATGCCGGCTCCATGTGCTCTTTAGGTCTAACAGAGGCCATATGTCTAGCAGGAGGCAAACAGCTGATGGGGTTTAATTGACAGAAATCAACATATTTGGCAGTGTGTGAGTGTGTGTGTGTTTGGGCATCAGGGAATCCCTTCGAGGGGTCAATTACATATCAGAAAAAAGCTTTAGAAGAGAGAGGCAGACAGAAAGAAAGAGAGGCAACAGAGAGAGAGAGAGAGAGAGAGAGAGAGAGAGAGAGAGAGAGAGAGAGAGAGAGAGAGATGTAGATTCTTAGTTGGAGTTGAACCACAGACCATGGCTTGGCGTTGCATAATGGAATCCATCGCATCATCAGCGTGTGCATATGAATACTTCACCTTGGGGTTCCAAAGACGCCGCTGTGTTCAGAGTGTAAAACTCTCATCTCTTTTCACAGAGAAGTAGAGACGCCGTCACGACACTGACTGCAGTCAAATCACACAAATCAGTTCCGTCAGGGGGCTGGTTTAGGCGCAGGAGGGAACCTCAAACAGCTGACAGTATATGAGGCTCTTAACTCAGTCAATCAGCCACCAGATTGGCACCAATTGGCACCAGTTGTTGTTTTTTGGGGGAGGGGGCATTGTAATATTCTGATAGAGCCAAACCAAAATAAAGTGTTGTGCTTGTATGCAGAACGTCCCTTGTGTTATGTTTTCCTAAATACATTTCCCGTTTTCAATCTTACCAACTAGGATAATGTTTAAAATGAGATGTGAATCACAAGGGACAGCCAACAGGCTAACAGGCGCAACGCAATTAGCACATAAAGACCGTCAATGAGTCCTCAATACAAGGGCTCTCGAAGGAACATTATACTTATAAAGACTCCTGATCTATTACTACAAACGTGATTAATCCTCCCCACACAATGGCCAGTCTTAAACTGGGCCTTTATGTCATTAGTTAGCCCTATAAGGCGGTCCTTCCTTCATCCAATGTTCTACTAATTAGCATTCGGATCAGGGAGCAGGGATGGGGAGACGGCCCCTGCACCACCGAGGAAGGACATGGGATGAGACGGCGACACAGTGAAATGTCATTAACTTGATGTTAATTACTAATTAATGGGGCTATTTCATTTACATGTATCTCTGGCTCTCTCTGATGGAGCCTGACTGGGTGACTCTCCTGGCCTGCGCCAGCCTACAAGATGGGGGAGGGTCATCCTCTCTCTCCACTACTCTCTCCCTGTAAAATGTTTTATCCCTGCTAATTAAATAGCGGCCACTCGTCATGATTGTTATCTCCCGAGTAGTCTACTTCTCACCACTGTTTGCTGTCGTGAATACTGTTAATAAGTGATCTCTTTTAACAGTATGACATGTTTTCATACCGCATCTCAAACACCCACTGCTCATTTCGATAGGATCCGTTAGTTTTAGCCACTTGTGTGACCCCTCCCTTTCTTCCCGTTGCCACGGCGGCAGTCACACAAGCCGCCCGTCTCCATGGCAACGTGAGCCGTCCCGTCCCACGAGAGGGACATTGGGTTGGGTTGACTGGCGTCTGGCCGTTTTGCACGTGGGCAGTGCCAGCTAGCCAACATGGCACACAGCTTCCTGCCATATGGTGCCACCACATACAGTACATCCTGCTGGTCTGGGCTAAGGATCTGGGCCTGAAGGGAGCCACTGGTGTGAACGGGACAGACCTGCATCAGAACCCATTCAACAGCTGATCCATACTCACACACACACACCCCGTCTGGCAGTGGAAGCAAATCATTCTCAGTCTCACGGTAGAAAAACCAAACTTTGCCTCTTCCTTGCCTGCACCTTTGTATAGTGATGATTTAGGATTGTAATAAAATCCTATCTCCACAGTATATACACGTACTTAAACTGAAATGCTACCAGGTTTTGGAGGTCAGGAAAGGTTGACATTACTGGAATACACATTCTATATCTAATATCACATTGTGTGTTGCTACAGTACTAGAGGTTTAAGGCTCAGCAGTTACTTGGTCCCTCCTTCATTATCTGCACTGTACTGCCTCTCTGTGGTCCTACAGAGAAAATACACTCACAGAGCCCAGTCTGTGGGTGACTTTGATCTTGAAAGAGATGAGGACAGGTGGCTGGGTGGCGTAGCGTAGATTGCGCTCATCACCAATGCAAGAGACTCCGGTCTCGACTCCCCGAGTCAGCATTGCCTGCGGCTTGGGCCAGTCGTCATACTAACACAATTGGCAGAGGTAGCGGGTGGAAAGTCGATGGGTGGGGATTGGACGTTGTGGACAGCGACTCCTACAGGTCGGTTGGGTGACGCCTGTACAGCAGAGACAGGAAGTATCGGGGGCAGCGTGAGCCTCCCACGCGTTACTCATCACCACTGAGAGTCAGCGCTGTCTGGTGAAAAGATGCGACAGGCTGCCTCCTCGTGTACCGGAGGGGACACGTGATACAAGGCTTCTATCCTCACTACAGCCGACCAGTGGGAGGCATAGTCTAGCAACGTTCAAGACAGGGGAGGGGAGAATTGAAGGGGAGAATTGGCGATATGAAATTGGGATGGGAGAAAAAATAGAAAATAAGGAGAAAAAGTGGATAAAAAAAAAGAAAGAGATAAGGACAGCTCAAGAGTTTTAGAAACTGTTAGGCGGCACCAGGGTTGGACTGGGACCAACAAAAATCGGCCCTGGCATTTTTGGCCCAGACCGGCCCACCACAATTGGTCGGACACCACCCACCAGTACACCATCCTTGCGGTCCCCTTAAATATGCGTACCTATGGCGTAGCGGAGATTGCGCTCGTCACCAATGCAAGAGGCTGCGGTCTCGACTCCCGGAGTCAGCATTGCTTGAGGCTTGGGCTGATCGCTATACTAAACCGTTTGGCTGGGTTAGGGGGAGGGCAAGTCATGGGTGGGAATCTGGCGTTTGCTCAGCGGAGGCAGGACTTGATGAAGGCAGCGTGACCTCCCACGCGTTACACTTCACCAATGAGAGTCCTCGCTGCCAGGTGAAAAAAGAGTCACTGGCTGTCGCTGCACGTGTCGGAAGAATCGTGCGGATGACTTCAGGGTTCCCTTGTACCGACCAGTAGGAGAACATGCGCACAACAACCAGGTAGGGGAGGGGGGAATTGGCACAACGACTAAATTGGGACGGGGAGAAAACAGAGAAAAATCGGAGAAAGAGAGGATTAAAAAAATAATAATAATAATATGTGTACCTACTGTACTATTCCCACAAACCACTACAAAGCTGGGTAGTAAGTGCCATGGACAAGTGTACCAGTGCAAGTGGACTCACTCGCTCTTGGCTGAATCTTGTTTTGGGTGGTGATGTAAAAACACCTGCATCATAGCAGGCTCAGGACGGGCAAAGTAGTCTACAGCCTGTTCCTCCCTGTCTCTCTCCTCCACAACCTGGCTTGACGTGATAAGGAAAGAGAGAGATGATTACAATTAACTGGTACATTCAGGTCCAGAATTGTTGGAATTCCCTGACAAAGATGTGCAAAAAGCTGTACAATTTAAACAATACCATACTGGTAATGAGCAAATAGTTGTTTATTCAATTAATGCATGGAGCTGTTCCATCTTATTTCATTTGATACTAACTACTCAGTTCATACAGATTTCAAGTATTCAAATATCAATGATGAATATTGCATAAGGTTTACACAGTTAATATATCACCTTTTTGTTTTATATTCATGTTCAGAGAGGAGTAATAGTTAGATCTTTGTATGTGATTAATATGGCAATTAAATCAATGGTGTGCTTGTTTGTTTGGAGAGTTTGACCTACAGTTAATGTGCCTACCACGTGAAGGTGCATGCTCAATGGACAGCACAAAAACAATTTGTGTAGGTGGAGACTAGAGCTACCACAGATAGTAATACATTATAACAGTAAGTAATCCACACCATATATATATCCTAATAGTTACCTTACCATACCATACTTAAATATAACACTTTTAAAACCCTTTGTTTATCTTTAGATCACACATTTAAAAATAACTAAATGATATAATCTTAGAAATTAAGTAAACACTGTAATCTGTGTTGCATGTACCTGACAAACTGAACTGTTTGTATTACAGTCATATTCCAACTTAACTGAATGCACATGTGTGTGGACTACTGTACTATTACAGGTATTGAAATAAACAATGCAACTTCCTTATACAAAAATTGTTTAATAAAAAAAAAAAAAAAAAAGTATGAATAATTAAATATCGATATTGCGGGAAATGAGTATTGAAACCGTTTTAAATATTCAGAATCGATATGTATCGAAAAATCGATATGTTTGACAACACTAGTCTGCCCACCGGGAAAATGCATGCCAGATTACCAGTCCAGCACTGGGCGCGTGAAGATTTTCCCTAAGCGGGTTGTACTTTCCGCATTCGGTTTGCGCAATCTAATTGGCCACTGACGTTTCTGGTCATGTGACATGTGCGCCAATCGTGTAACGCCTAGTTCTGCGCCTATTTCCGGCTCTAACAGCAGCAAACTACCTAACGCCTAGTTTATCACTGGTTAAGCTTAGGCGACTCTTTCGAAGTTGGTTAAGGTTAGAGTTTGGAATCAGGGCTGGTGTTCTATCGCCATGCTCTAAGACAAACTCTAACCTTAACCAACTTCGAAAGAGTGCCTAAGCTTAACCGGTGGCAGAACTAGGCGTCACACGATTGGCGCACATGTCACATGACCAGAAACGTCAGTGGCCAATCAGATCGCGCAAACCGAACGCGGAAGTACAACCCGCTTAGGGAAAATATTCACGCACCCTGCGTGGCACCACACAGCTTTCTGAAGTGGTCAATGGCAGGACTCAGGCGTGAAAGGCGTGGCCGGCAGCAGGTCAGCAGGGTGTTGGTGTCGCTTTCCTGTGGAAAATAACATTTGAGCCATATCACTCCTGTTTGTCTTGCTTTTGTTTCCATGGGGAAATTATATGAAGCATCGATACATTCACAGGGGCGGGACTTCCATAATAAGGGAATATGTCACCAAAGAGGCTGGATATAGGAAACATTTATAAATAAAAAGATCTAGTCAAACTCCATCTAATGAACATTCAACCACAAAGCTGTATGAGGGCTGTCAAAATTGCCCAAAGATTACATTTGAATATTCCTTCTAAAAAACACATAGGTTCGAACCATTCAAATATCTATTGTTGCACATTATGTCCACAAGAGGGCAAACGAATACAACGGGAGACATAACTAGTAGGCTATAGGTCTCTCGGAGCAAGATGAAATTAATGAAAGTTCAAAGTAAATAGAACGGACATTTATACACAGCAGCGAGCCTCCAAAAAAGGCTTGATAAACATCAAACAATATATTTTCCTTGACATGAAACATCCGTATGATGCTTCTGTCAATTAATTATTCAATATCTGTTCAGTAAGCCTACAGTATAGCCTATACTTGTTTCATGTTTTGTTTAAATTAAATTAAGGCACACAATTCCTAGAAATGTGACTAAACAAAGTAGTTTTGCCTTGAGGGATGATTTACAATAAAGTGCTATAAAAAACACAAAAGTTAGGGTGCTTAAATTCTTGACGGTATAACCCTCAAACAGCCCTATGAATCCATTCTTACCCTTCCTGTAGCCACTCACCATGGCTCAAACTCCACTGATTAGGCTATAATAATGTATTAAAAAATAAATAAATAAAAAGATCTAGTCAAACTCCATCTAATGAACATTCAACCACAAAGCTGTTCATTGAAACCCTCCCAGTCCCGATGTGCTCTTACACTCCATCAGGCGTGACTGGCATGAAGGATGCAGGATGTAGAGATATCAATAAACCAAACTCTGAGCATCATGGTCAACATTTTTGGTGCAATTCCTCTCCCATTACAGAAATTTGCCACAAAATGACTAAATACATAGATTCTACAGATCTCACATTGGTCTACATTGGTGACATCTTCTTGTACAATGAAGCTAAACGTCCTCATTCAAACTGAGTTAGCGAGGAGCTGGAAATTACAAATACATTACCATGACCCTCTCTATTCAGCCTATACCTAAAACTCTATTTTGTTAGATCCAGCACTGAATGTATCTTGCGATTATCAATTTGCGATGATGACAATAACTATTAGCCGTCAGCTATTTCCTGGTTGATTCCGGACATGATGTCACACGAATGCCAGGCTGCTCAGTTTCGTTTTAATTAGTGTGAATGTATACTTGTATCCAGTGCTTTTGTATATGCAAACTTCCTAAGAAAGGTGACCTGAAAAGCTGACAACTGGCAAGGCATAACACTTCTGTCCGTCCCTAGTAGTCTTTTGCAGAATCCTTCTTAAGAGATTTGATAGTGCCATAGATGTCAAGCTAACAGGCAGGATTTCGCAAAGGTCGAGGTTGTATCGATCAGATCTTTACCTTACGCAACATCATCGAACAGTGTATTGAGTGGAACGCCCCCTTGTATATTAACTTTATCGATTTTAAGAAGGCATTTGACAGTATTCATAGCGAGAGCCTATGGAAGATCCTAAGGGCATATGGAATACCTTCCAAAATGGTCAACATCATTGGAAAATTCTATGAACACTTTGAATGCAGTGTCATCCTTGATAACACCTTGACAGAGTCATTTCCCATTAAATCTGGAGTAAGACAAGGCTGCGTCCTCTCCCCTATTCTGTTTCCGATTACCATCGACTGGGTTATGCGTCAAACTACATCAGACCGTCCCCGTGGAATCCAATGGACCCTGTTCTCCTTTATGGAAGACCTTGATTTTGCAGACGATCTGGCAGTCATGTCATCCACTCGTAGCCACCTCCAGGAGAAGTCTGACCGGCTAAGCAATTATGCAAAGTGAACTGGTCTCTACATCAACCAGAAAAAGACCGAGGTGATGTGCATCAATGCCCCAACAGCACCTCCAATAACCATCAATGGAGGCGTTGGAATGTGTAGAAGACTTTACATACCTCGGAAGCCGCATAAGCAGTGAAAGTGGAACGCAAAAAGACATCAAGACGCGTCTCAACAAAGCAAGAGGTGCTTTCAGCCAATTTCGCAACATCTGGAAGTCTAAACAATATAGCCTTAAAACCAAACTCAGGTTCTACAACAGCAATGTTAAGTCTGTCCTGCTATATGGCTCTGAGTGCTGGAGAGTAACAAAACAGGATATGAGAAAGGTTGACGTCTTCCACAATAGCTGCTTACGTAGGATCTGCAACATCTTTTGGCCAAATAGAATCTCGAATGAGGAACTTTATAAGAAGACAGGCAGCTTGCATATGTCCCTTGAGATAAGGAGACGGAGGTTAAGATGGCTCTGCCATGTATTGAGGATGCCCAATGAAAGGTTACCCAAAGTTGCCTCGAGATGGACCCCAGTTGGGAAGAGAAAGAGGGGTAGACCAAAAAACACCTGGCGAAGGACAGTGATGATGGAGCTGAAGGAGATGGGTCTTTCCTGGGACGAAGCGCAGGCCAAAGCACGAGACAGAATTCAGTGGCAGTGTATGATTGCGGCCTTATGCCCCAACCGGGACGAAGAGGATAAGTAAGTAAGTAAGTGCTTTTGTAAGGTGCACGTAAAGGGCGCGGTGATATCCCATGAATATATATAGCTTTCACGTCTCTCCTGTCCGTCATGCAGCGCGTTCAGACACGCGCAAGAACTTAAGTCGAGGGGGAGACCGCCGGGACTTTACATTTTTTTTCTTCTTTAAATCACACAATTCGAATATCAATTTTTACAATCTATTTTTTTTACTTAAATTTGTATTAACATTTATAGACAAACAACACTTAGACAATACTTACAATGACATCAATTACATAATACATTAACATGGGCCCCTTGAATTCGGCTGCGTTCAGCCTCGCAGAGCCCCATGAGAGGGACCCCCCTGTAAGATCCTGATCAAACTGGCCAGTATCACGTCTTCATCTGTTTTGGCTCTCCATCCAATTCCTCTGCGTTGTGTCATTTTAATGGTCCTGACGTCTACGACACTGGCTGATAAGATCCTATCTCCCCCGTTAGTGCAATCCATAAACCATAATAATTCTCCACCTCCGTAAGAATCCGACACTTCGACAGCGTGAAATACCTTACACGGAAAAGCGTGGTTTTATTTGATAAACAGAAACCTCAGCTCAGATGTTAACAGATGTTATTGTCCTTGAAGAGTCTATTCTAATGATCTTTCGGTGTGTTCGTCTATCGTCCTTTTGTTATTCAGTCCAATAGTGATCAGGCCTGTTCGTTAGCCAAGACCATCCTCGTGGTAGCCGAAGCTAACGATGATGTGGCATCCTTCCTCCCCACCCCCCCCCCCTCTCAATGAGAGGAGAGAGTGTCTGTGTGATCTCAGTCCTACTCGCTCTTGGTCAGATTCGAGTCTGCCTTACACCCGGAAACACCGTTCGACTCATAGATCCTCGCCGTAGCAACGATAGCCCACCCCTTTCTGGTTGTCATGTGCCGCGTTGTCATGTGCCGCGTTGTCATGACAACTGCTAACCTTTCACACATTAAAATGCAGTTTCTACCGTTTCATTAAAATAAACCGCTCTCCCTCGCTCTGGGAGACACTTGCTCTTATCTCAGATGTTCTTACAAGGAATGTCAACAAACATTCTCTCGCTGGCAGCGTGGTGCTCTGCTAAGCCAAACACATTTCTGCCCTCTCTGACCTGGCACCGTTAGATGCTACCATCTTCCCCCAATCTATACATCACATACATTGAAAAAGCACCCCAAATCTCTCACCCCCCTCCCGCCATCCACCTCTAGAAACAGGGTTCCCCCACATCCCAGGTCCGTCCCACGCGGGGCCGAGCACTCAACGACACGGGTCCCTTGAATTTAATTGGGCCAGGCTCAGTAGAGGAGCGAGGGGTGGTACTCCCCCCCCCCCCCCCCCCACTGAGCCAAGCCTGCTACCTCCCATGTCACCAAGCACCCCATCCCACGCACGTCCCCACAACATACAAGACCCCACTCTCCCGGGCCAAACCGCGGAAAGGATGCCGCCCCCCCTGAGTTAAGCCCGCAGAACTCCCCCATATCCCAGGCCGTATTTTCTCGAAAATAGTGAGAGAGAAAATAAAGATATGATGTCAACGTATCTTTGCTTTCCAACTCTTCTCCTACCATCACATCACTTCAAGTGTGGGGATCTACCGAGGCACTTCCTTGTGGTGAAAGCGAGAAGGAGGCGAGTGGGTGGCCCCACCCCTGCTTATATGGGTAAGCTGATAGGGGTGTGGTCAGACAAATATTGGGATTAAAGGTACATTGTGGTCTTTATTCAGTGCGTGTGCACGTGTGCGAGGACAGTGCAGAGAGTGACGCCGAGCGAGAGCTATACGATACAGAACCCCTAACTGCTCCTGATCAGCAGGTTGGCACCTTGCATGGTTGCCTCCGCCGTCGGTGTGTGAATGTGTGAGTGAATGGGTGAATATGAGGAACAACATTTTTTAAAGCGCTTTGGATAAAAGCACTATATAAATGCACCATTTAACGTCTCACTCCATTCATTTAGTAGATTCCCAGGTCTGCTTATTTCCCGAGAGCTGGTGACAGAAGTAGCTAGTAGGGAGTTCCACGTCTCGTTCCTCCAAGTCTGATGTACCGGTAACTTCATTAACTTCCATTTTGTCACGTCTCAATAAGGAAGGTATACAGGGTGAACAGCTCTAGGCAATCACACAGAAGAAATGATGGAATAACTTGCCACAGTTGATAAAATATATTTTATTTAAATTTCAATAAAATATGCTTACAAATACAACATATATTTGAAGCAATACTGCATTTATGTGATCAGTTATAATTTTCTTTTATCATACATATCTTACATCTTTATCAAAAACATTTCAGAAAGCTTTCAGGAACCTACATAGTAATGCAGGTTGGTGAGCAGACATGATCACACATCATGTACAGGTTTTACATACTGTAGCACGGCAAATAGCAGGTGACAGGATGATGACAAGCAATAAAGGCATTTCCAAACAATGCACGGCTGCTAAGGCAGTTCAAACATGTGAGTAATGTGGGGTGCTTGGCTGAATAGGGTTGGGCATCGAGAACCGGTTCCAAAATTCTGATTCCAAAGGAATCATTGATTTTAATTTTCTATTAAACAAGTGTCACAGAAAAGTCACAGTTGTGAGTGGTGAAAACATTCTCAGACGTTGAAGCACCGACATTTAGATAGGCAAACATAAAATGGCAACCAATGTAAAAAAATAAAAATCAACCAACGAACAAGATTCCTGTACCGGATCTCCTCTCTGTTGAAGTCTCTAACAGGAGCACTCATTCAAGGGTACTACGACTATGCTTGCACCTCATGGTACCAAAGCACCTCAAAGGCCCTAAAAACAAGGCTACAAACATCACAAAACAAACTGGTCAGACTACTGCTTGGCCTTACTCCTAAAACCCACCTTACCCCTACCCATTTTGACAACCTAGGATGGCTTAGAGTAGACGACAGAGTACAGCAACATGCAATGGGCCTGGTCTACAAGATACACTACACCACTAAGATATACTTCCCAAAGGTCAGTGAGTTCCACGACCACAACACCAGAGGGAGTTCCACAAATCATGTTCAACCCAGATTCGGCTCAAACAAGGGACTAAACACGTTTCGCAATTATGCCACAATAATGTGGAACGCCCTACCCACAGCCGTAAAATAATGTGAATCCCTACCCTCCTTCAAAACTGCTCTCAAAGAGCACCTACGGGTGGCTGCAATTAGAAACTGGCTTTTAATAAGGTATGAGCAGGTTAAACACCTTTTTTTGTTGGTAAATCTATTCCATCATTTCCGACCTACAAACAACTCTTATATGTTGTGTAGACGTTCGTGTATGTTTTTTCTTTATGTTTATTTAGGATCCCCATTAGCTTTTGCACTAGGCAAAAGCTATTCTTCCTGGGGTCCGAAATAGATAGATAAATAGTGTAGATGTGGTGGCCGCTAACGTTACATTTGTTCCTAATGTGTGCTCAGTGATGATGACACGACACAAATAATTATTACTCGTGTGTCGTGTCGTCATCACATACTGAGCACACATTAGGAACAAATGAAACGTTAGCGGCCACCACATCTACACGAACGTCTACATAACATATAAGAGTTGTTTGTAGGTCGGAAATGATGGAATAGATTTACCAACAAAAAAAGGTGTTTAACCTGCTCATACCTTATTAAAAGCGTGGGGCAGGAGCAGCACGGATAACTTGGTTCTGTATCGTGCTTCCATTCAAACAGACGGCAACACACGTGAGTCGTGACGTCAAGTCTCGCTCGCGTGAGACTTCCTCTCTAGATACTCTTCAATACCTGGCCAGGGTACTCCTGGGTCCTAGTGCCCCCCCATGTTACACTATATGTCATGCACATGTATTTTATATGTTAATAAATTGCATTTATCTTTAGTCCTAATTCTGTCACTGTTTGATGTCACAAAGAAGGGTGTATCCGAAAGCTGCCTACAACATTTGTAACGTGATGAAAAAGTAAACAAATAATTAACTGTATTAGACACTTGTTAATGATGAATAGGCTTCACTTTAGATTGGCCCCCACGATAGCATCTGCAAATGATTTATAGATGTTTTATGAATGTCTTAACAAATCATTTGTTGAACATGAAAAATAAATGGAGATACAGTATAGTCGTTTTTTCATATCCATTTTTCAAAGCATCTACAAATGTGTTACTACACATTAAACAACATTATTTAATGATGAACAAATCAAGTACAAACAATGTTGATAAGGAGTTATAAATAATGTAGAACTAATCTGTAAATGTTATACAAATATAGTTATAAATGATTTAATAATAATTTATGAATGTATATAAATGGTTTGTTCATGATTAGTTCATTATCCACTAATGCGTTATAAATACTTTGTAAATGGTATACAAATAGTTATAAATGATTTAATAATCATTTATGAATGTATATAAATGGTTTGTTCATGATTAGTTCATTATCTACAAATACCTTATAAATGTATTATAAAAGGGCGTTATTATAAAGTGCTACCAAAAGATGTTTGTGCCGCATGCAGTGTTGCTCTAATTTTGTCTTGTGTTGTAAATGCAGCGCACCCTTCCTCCACAGTGGTGCACCCCCCCCCCCTCCCCCCAAGACCCAAGCGGGAGTTTCAGCTCGTGTTGAGAGGGAGGAGGAGGGAGCCATGCTGCGTTTCTCCAGCTATTCTGAAATGTCTTTGGTAACTTGTAGACAACGACAGAATGTTTTGTCGTCATCATAGATGTTCTCAAATCAATAAGTAATTGTGTTTTAATAATCGTGATTTCAATATCAATCAACAGCCCTATGAATCCATTCTTACGCTTCCTGTAGCCACTCACCATGGCTCAAACTCCACTGATTAGGCTATAATAATGTATAAAAAAAATAAAGATCTAGTCAAACTCCATGGAATGAACATTCAACCACAAAGCTGTTCATTGAAACGCTCCCAGTCCCGATGTGCTCTCACACTCCGTTAGGCCCGACTGGCATGAAGGATGCAGGATGTAGAGATATCAATCAACCAAACTCTGAGCATCATGGTCAACATTTTTGGTGCAATTCCTCTCCCATTACATGAATTAGCCACAAAATGAATAAATACATAGATTCTACAGATCTCACATTGGTCTTAGAAGGTCTACATTGGTGACATCTTCTTGTACAATGAAGCTAAACGTCCTCATTCAAACTGAGTTAGCGAGGAGCTGGAAATGACAAATACATTACACTCTCTATTCAGCCTACCTAAAACTCTAGTCAAGTGTAATAATAATAATAATAATACGATACATCTGAACATTCTCCAGTGCTTCATCTACATGAATATATTAACATACAGTACAGTATTTGCTGTAATATGAATCAGTGTGTGTATATGAAGTAAAGGGGTTCACTGTACTAAAAACATTGGTGTCACACAGCTGCGTTGCACATGTACTCCGTCGTAAACTAGTGACATCACATCCTGTCTAGACGCCCCTCAACTAGTGATGTCACCTCCTGTCTAGAAGCCTGTGAAGTAAGCGCGGATCGTCAGGGTGGATCTAAGACACAAATCGCGTATCTCTCTCCTCCTCTGCTTCCCTAGTTTTCACTGAAACGGATGAGAATGTAGGTCATGTCCACCGACGTCTGTTCCGATGAGGAATGGAGAGATGAAGAAACTTTAAGGAATTAGGATAGGTCCACAACCAGCTCTATTGGACTTTAACGTGATGCCTGACAAACTCAAAATGGACTTAGGCCTCTTTGTTTTCCATTTCCACAAACAGTCATATAGGCTACTATATCATTTCTCTACAAAACCTTTGGACTGGACAAAGCAAAAGTCATATAAATATAGAAGTAATAAAAAATAATTAAGTGAGGTATTTGTATATCATGCTATCATTTTAGAAAGAAAAAAAGAAAAACAATAGAATTAATAACCTTGGGTCTCGATTGTACACAAAGCAGATCCATTGAGACTGTATTCTACCCCCTACAAAAAATAAAAGTGTAACAATGAAAAGATGAGCTTGTGGTACAGGATATCAGAATGGGCGGTGGGTAATTAGCCCCTAGGTAATGAGCTGTCAATCAGACGGTTCTGTCGGTGATGGGGGACAGAGAGCTCACCTAATGTTACTAATAAAAGTCCTTTGGTGTGACAGTAACTCCACACCCCTCCCAAGCGTGAGAACATCTGGGTCTGTCACAGCTGTCAGAGATCTTGTCAAACTAAACATATCCGTCACTCTTGTCTCGTGGTTCCTTCACCAACCACACAGCTGTTAGAGGGGTTTGGACATATGGAATGGAAGGGAGAGAGAGAGAGCAAGCGAAAGAAAAGAGAGAAAGTGAAAGCGTGCACACACAGTTGCACACATAGATAAAGACAGACGTGCGCAACACACACAATTTGGGCTTTGTCTTAAAAGTGGGCTAACCATTTCCATGACTACACTAGTCCACCGCACCTGAGCACATTTAGTCTGACAGAAAATCCAAACAAATGAGAAACAGAAACAACTAGAAAGGTGCGCTCAATGGAGCACAAATCTCCACCAAGAGGCTACCTTCCATCCTAATAATACATATAGCCACAAGCGTCGATTCTGGGGTTCAAACCAACATGGATTGTTAAGATTTAAAAATTATTTCACACACATGGTTCAACAGTGTTATGAATCATATCCTGCGCGTTTTGTAATGATTGGACAACATTTCTTTGATTTATAGTTTTTTTTTTTTTTTTTTTAGCGCCCCCCCCCCCTAGTGGTACATTTGAATGAAACTTTCAGGGTATGTGTCAAGTACATATGGGGACATATCCTGCACGTTTTGTGATGATTGGGCTAATAATTGTTGACTTTTGGATGAATGTTTTTCATCACACTTCCAACACAAATACCAGACTTTATGAGTCTTTATGGCGTGGTAGGGGTTAGTACTTACTTACTTATAGCACCCTCATCAGGCCTATTGGGGTAATATTCCAGGAGTCACATTCCTGTTCTGCTGTTAGCCTATGTTGTAGATTTCATCCACCAGAACCTTTTAGTTGGCGAGCTATGCTGAGCATACACAAACACACAAACACACACACACACACACACACTGACCAGACCAATCTTGCACTGCCTGGCAGAGATAACAAACAATTCAACAAATTAACCCTTGCATTGAAGAACCATATAACTCAGTTTTGCACATGTTTGGACAGCATGTATTTTCAGTTGTAAAGTCAATCCACATCAATTTGTGTGAATGTGAAAGGAAAGTACTGGACCCTTAACCTCTTAACTTGCTCATGTCCATGCACACAAGTCACGGCACTTTGCGAGCGTCTAGCGGCTGCATTTTTCGACGAACATATAAATTACCGTTCGAAAGATATATTTGTTGCCGTTCGAACGCCACCTCACTCGACCAAATCCGTGCCTCGGTTCTCGAGTTACATGACGATATGTCACTGAGCGTCTTTTTACGCGCTGCGCGTCAGATGACCACCCCGGACACCAGACGCTCCAGAACTGGCAATCATCCGCTGAGGGCGAAAATTATTTCAAACAATACCCCACGGTGGTGCAAATACAGGAAGTAGGTGAAAGTTGACGAGCGAAAACGAGAAGTGAATCACACTTCAGAATAAACGGCCATGGATGAGGAAATGGATTTTGGAGAGTTTTTCTTTTTTTCAGCGGTTTTACTCGGACGTCTCTCAAAGACCCATTTCTGAACGGATTTGTATGACATTTGGACCTGTACTACATAAGACTTCAGGCTATGGAACCGTGGTGTTTTTTTTATATTGCAACCACTACAGAAAAATTTTCAACTCAAGTTCAGATCTCTGTTACTCCATTTCATTAGCACTAAAAGTGACTTTCCAGGGGCGGCCGGGTAGCGCAGCAGACTAAGCGACTGTCTACCACCACAGAGACAGTGTGATCGAATCCAACTGTGGTGCTTCCGGGTTGGCCGACCGTCCATACGAACACAATTGGCAGTGTTAGCGGGTGGGAAACCCGGCGAGGGTGGGTCCTGGTCATTGTAAACAGCGACGCCTACAGTTTGGTCGGGGCGCCTGCACAGCAAGGGAAGGATCTAAGAGAGGTAGTGTGACCTTCCACATGTTACACTCTCCCAGTGAGAGTCCGCGCTGCCAGGTGAGAAAAAGCGGTGGGCTGGGTACACATGTGTCGGAGGAAGCATGTGATAGTCTCCGCCCTCCCGGACCGACGGTAGGGGGTAGAGTGCGCAACGACCAGGAAGGGGATTGGGAATTGGCATAACGACTAACATTGGGATGGGAGAAAAACGGAAAAAGAAGGGTGGAAAAAGATAATAAAAAAAAATTAAAAATAAAGTGCCTTTCCTTTTTTGCATTAGTAACTTCAGAATGTTATCTTTCAAAAGAGACCAGGCTCATGCATGTGCTATAAGTATAAAGTATAAAGCTAAGCTTTGCAAAAAAAGTATGCAGTCCTCAAGATCAAGTAAAAAAATTGCCACTTTTCTGGGTGCCTGTTAAGAGGTTAACTGTCTTTCCGACTACTAGAGGACAGCAAGGGGCAAGTAAACACAATTCCGTTCTTCTCAAATTAAAGCCTCGTCACTATAAACATAAAACTGCTTTACTTTGCACAATCTTGTTGTAAAGAGATTTGCTGAAAAAAAGCAATTGTTTTGAAAAAGTGAAGAAAATACTGTTACCGGTAGTTAAAAAATGTATTGCAACTTTAACTATGAATGAAACAATTACCATTGCAACAATGTTCCTCTGAAAAAATAGAATGGAGTTACATGGTTCTTTGTCTGAGGTACTCAAATGTTAAACAAGCACCATGAATTGAGCAAGCGAAGTCATAGAGGTACATCGGCCCGCCTTCCAATGATCTCTACCAATAATATATTAAAGAACTCATTGACCAATTCACATCCTCTTTAGTATCATGGCATGTTCCTTCACACAGTGGCATTCTGCTCATAAATTCAAGGCTGGGGTTCCTTGGGTCAGTTCAGCAAACATTCCAGTTAAAATTGTGCCGGCTAGGATGTGTACTCTGGCAGCTATTGTAGTACCGCTACCCAATGCTCACGTTCCAGTTAAAATTGTGCAGGCTATGATGTGCACTGCTACCCGATGCAGAGGCAATCAAAATGCCCCTCAAGAGATTTTAAGTGTGCCAGTTCTCACCCCCATGGCTGGTGCCGTGTTGTGGCTGATGCTGGTTTCCCAGGACCCCATTACACCCCCACGACTGGTGCTGTATTGTGGGTGATGCTGGTTTCCCAGGACCCCCCCATCAGTCTCTCCCTCAGGCACATCCTGCTGGTCCCCTCCGAATGTTCCATGGATTACCTTGAGGATTTTTAGATGTGGATGTTGTGGTAGCGAGGCTTGGAGTCGATGTCGACCCTGCGGGCCTCTGCGAAGGCCAGGAAGGTGCAGAGACCCAGCAGGTTGACCACCGTGATGAGGGCAAACACAGACGCCCACGAGCCTGTGGTCTCGATCAGATATCCAGAGAAATATACCATTAGGACCCCTGCAGAAGAACACATGGACAGACTATTAGGCCCAGTCTGTAATTCTTTAAAAAAAAATAAAAAAAAAAATAAACAAGGGAAATCAATTAACCATATCTGTTGGTGGACAGGGCTGATAACGTGTCTGTTTGGTGGACAGGGATAATGATAATGATAATGTTCCAAACATGAGAGTTCACACACTAAACCTGTTCAGATGAGGACTGGACTATTATAGTCATAAAAAAGGAAGGTACTGGAGACACAGATCATCTTTAGACATTTTTTTAAAGGGGAACTATCTTACTATTTCTTTCACTATTTGGGCAATTTTACACAATTGCTGTGAGTCTATGGAACACATCTGTAATCCCCCCCCCCCCCCCCCCAAAACATTAATTGTTTTGTATTTCTAATCAAGTTCTGAAGAGCAGCACTTTCTACCCTTCAAGATTCCAAGCTGTTTTTGGCTGGGCTCCGCCCATACTCGCAATGCGCTGTATGACAGTCACCCACAGTCTACTCTGCACTGGCAGAGATAGAGAGATAGAGAGATAGAGAGGGAGACTAATTAATTTCGCCGCGGGGGGGGGGGGGGGCATAATCCCACGGGACAATGCATTGGTAACTTGTTTCAAATTACAATATATACCCCCGCGAATATTATTGCACGGATCGGAATACGCGCTGGAGTGTGCGCTATGATATTTTGCAACAGGTTGACGTGACGCGAGTGCTGATAGAGAGCAGAGAACGAGCGAGCGAGAGAGAGGGAGAGAGGGACAGATAGAGAGAGAGAGACGAGAGATGCTCCGAGAGCGCGTGTGTTTATCCCCACACACACTCACAGTCGGGAGTGTTTGTAAAATCCCCCGACGACTAGAGTTTTACCATATGAGAGCCTCTCCCTCCCTCCCTCTCTCTATCTCTCCCTCTCTCTCTCTCTCTCTCACTCGCTCGTTCTCTCTCGCTCTCTCTCTATCAGCACTTGCATCACGTCAACCTGTTTGAGGAAGTGTCAGTGACAGGGAAACCGCTTTCGCATTATTTCCACGCGCTCCGTTGTGGGGGCGGACGGTGGCTACAACCATGGCGCTGAGATATGCAGATCAGTGCCTAATTCACGTCAGCGAACCAGTGAAATCAGAATGGCTTGGTTCAGTGGGGGAGGACCTTGTTTCATCTGAATTGGAGGAATGCACCAAAAATTGTATTTGCAACATAGTGTTGATACAACCCCACATTGCTAGAAAACAATGCTAAACACTGGAAAAGGCAATTTATAAGATAGTTCCCCTTTAATAGGGTGCAAATAAATCACTAATGTTTCAACACAAACGTGTCTTCTTCAGAGTGATCACTGTCTGATCACCCTCTCTCTCAAGAAGACATGTTGTACATGACAGTAAAACCTTTCATATGTTTTAAGATAAGAGAAGATATTCCTTCTGGTTTGATCTCCGAGATAAAACATTGGGCTGATGTAGTCTCTCCTTTTGGTTCTGGTTAATAGCCTAGCTGCAGAGTAGCTAACATTGGACTGATGTGGTCTCTCCTCTTGGTTCTGGTTAATAGCCTAGCTGCAGAGTAGCGAACATTGGACTGATGTGGTCTCTCCTCTTGGTTCTGGTTTATAGCCTAGCTGCAGAGTAGCAAACATTGGACTGATGTGGTCTCTCCTCTTGGTTCTGGTTAATAGCCTAGCTGCAGAGTAGCTAACACTGGACTGATGTGGTCTCTCCTCTTGGTTCTAGCCTAGCTGCAGAGTAGCTAACACTGGACTGATGTGGTCTCTCCTCTTGGTTCTAGCCTAGCTGCAGAGTAGCTAACACTGGACTGATGTGGTCTCTCCTCTTGGTTCTAGCCTAGCTGCAGAGTAGCTAACACTGGACTGATGTGGTCTCTCCTCTCGGTTCTGGGAGACTAAGGCTCAGCTTCTTCCCCCAGGCCATCAGAACACTGAACACTGAACTCTCCACACACAAGTACACATGAGCACACACACAACACACATTCTGCATTCGCTCACACACAAACGGTCACTTTAAACACAATGGAAAGGACACTTTTAAAACACTTTAAAGGAACGAGGAAAATAAATGTCACTTTAAGGAAAGAACTGATGTGGTTCTTGTATAGTATAGTTTAGAAATAGCAAGTATAGCATAAGGATATAGAGTAAAAACGGTATATTGTATAGTAGTGTACATCGGACCCAGTGCCTTAATTCGTAGCTTACATTGTATTGCATTATCTCAGGACTTTAACATGTCTATTTTATCATGCCTATTTTATGTCTATTTTATTACCTGTTTATTATGTAGTATTATTGCACAATCAAAGCGGGCATGGCCACCCGCATTTCATTGTATGCCCTGGTATGTATGTGACAAATAAATCTCTTGAATCTTGGTTAATAGCCTAGCTGCAGAGTAGCTAACACTGGACTGAAGTGGTCTCTCCTCATGGTTCTAGTTAATAGCCTAGCTAGTTAGCTAGCCTCGTTTTTAATGACTTGGAGTCTTTCTGTGGGAGGCCAGTAAGGAGTGCATTACAGGAGTCAAAAGTGCAATAGGACACACCCTTGGAGATTAATATTCAGGTAAGATTCAACACTTTACTACAAAGCTTTATTGACAGCCATGAGCTTCACTCCCAAATAACCTCATGTTTGATCAGTCCAGGGTTCCCAGATGTACACCGCATGAATAACTACAGAGGAATGTCAAGAAGCCTGTACCAAGGCCCACACTGGACCCCTAACTGTCATCTCCTGGTCCCTCTATTATTCATCAGACACAAACTCTGACGATTGCAGGATTAAAATATGCATGAGCCTCACGCCCAAGTTTTACTTCAGACGAGCGGATTCATTATTTTGTTCATTAGATCATTAAAAGAAAAGGCCAACACACAAACAACACTTACCAGAGAAAGCACCACATGTATTCATAACGCCTGGAAAAAAGCAGATAACACGATTGATTTTCATACTTGATAAAGGATGCAAAATGTAACAGATAATTCAAAATAAATCATTTCTGGAGGGGAAATTGTCAGTAAAGCAGGTCAGAAAGAGTTCCATCTATAATATAATATATAATACAGTCTCTAGGTACGTTTCTATAAAAGCTGTAACATTTGGGAATATTTATTGTTTATTATTTTTTATAGACCTACCGAACAAAGCCCCTGCACAGGACGGAGCCAGATCCTGGACGTTCACAGAGACACCGCTGTAATAGAGAGGCACATCGCCGTTTAATCAGATACAGAGATCCTGTACGTTCACAGAGACACCGCTGTAATAGAGGCACATCGCCGTTTAATCAGATACAGAGATCCTGTACGTTCACAGAGACACCGCTGTAAGAGAGAGGCACATCGCCGTTTAATCAGATACAGAGATCCTGGACGTTCACAGAGACACCGCTGTAATAGAGAGGCACATCGCCGTTTAATCAGATACACCACTAAATACACCTCGTATCTTTATGCCTGCTGAATCGCCTCACAGTAAAAACAAACATCCCAACTGACAAAACTCCAACTCCTGCTACCATCGATAGCAGGACAAAATGGACAAATTGATCGCCCTCACTACTTTTCAGGACTCTATCGCAGAGTTGTTTAGACACACCTTCAGCCGTCACCCATCCTTTTAACTGTAAGTTGTCCGTTCTGCTTCATGTATTACATGCCTTGTAATTGTATTTGGTTGTTTGTTTGATGTGTGTTTATTATTATTTATTATTTCCCTTACCTCTATTGTCTGTCTTTTTATTTTTCGTTTCCCAGTTACCCTTCGAGAGGTCCTTTTGTCCTCTTGCGAAGACGTCATTATAAATAAAAAATAGTTTTTATGATTAAATAAAAGGTAAAAAGAATATGAAAAATAATCAATTGCATCTTTCTGACTCCTTGACGTATACTGTAAAAAGGCCCTAACAATACATTTTTTAACCTGGGACCCAAATGAGAAATGCTGTCTCTTGTTTTGAGGAAATGGGCTCATTAAAACATATTGCTATTCATGTTATGTAAGCTGAGAGGTAAGCTTGCAACCCATATGCTGACCCATAGTTTATGAAACAAGACTATAGGACACCAGAGGTTTCACTGGCTGGGCAATTTTGCTGCATAAGCACATCTAAGTATATTGTAGATGGGGATAATTCCCCATTGGCCATACTAGATCAAAAAGAAAATATATACAGTATATGAATGTTATTTTGCACTAGCTTGCAAGTAGTTCAACTAAATTAAAATGGGCACGATGCTTTTAGTAGTCAATAACTTTTTTGACGTTCTGAGGCACAGTTAACTACTGGAATTAAACATTTAACTGGAAGCTACTAGAAAAGAAAGGAATACAAATAATAATTATATATATAATATACAGTAGCCTATATACTTTACAGCTGTATTCCCTCTCTTGAGTGAAACCCCTTGAACCAACCCCACCTCCCCTCTCCAGTTAAAGATAAACCCATTTTAAATAATTAAGATTGTGCAAGACAGACATTACATGATGCTTTACATTCTTGCACAGTGATGATTATGGTTATTTGGTGTTGGTTCATATCTGACTGGCAGACAGCTGTGAGGAGTGTTTTGTTTTTATTGTCATGTCACCTAATTTTGTCTTACATGTTATAATTGTGTTTTACATTGAAGATTTTTTCTTTTCTATAAAGCAGTTATGTAATTTAGTTCATCAATAATATTTCTATAGTTCAGTAGTTCAACTTCTACCAGTGTGAAGTATTTTGCAAATCTATGCTTTCAGAGTAGCTTCCCCAACACCAATATATATATATATATATATATATATATTTTTTTTTATCATTCTTTCCAAAAGAAAAGAGGCCTAGAAGCATGGCTAACGCTAATGGCATGCATACCAGAGGCTAACTGCCTAAGAAAACAGGCACAGAAAGAGGATTTCACCCATCTAATGAACACACTAGACTAGACAAATATCAAGATGCATCCATCAGTGGACCAATTGCATGCTTTTTCAGAGGACAAGAAGCCTTCAGTCGACAAGAAGCCTTCAGTCCTTCAGACATTAAGCACCCCCACAGCCCAAATGTAATGATAAAAAAAATATATTATACTTTTTTTTATTTTATTTTTAGTCGACTAATAGTCGACTAACGGAGAATTTTGGCCAATCATAGTCGACTATCCAAATCCTTAGTCGGGGACAGCCCTAATATATACACAGTATATAACTCAACACATCACAAATCATGGATTACCAAGGATTTCACCTGTATTTACCCGCTACTACAACCCCAGACAACTACCACAGCATGCAGCCATCAAAACTAGTTAGTTAGGAGTCTGGTTAGTTAGGAGCAGGTAGGGACATGTAACTTTAGGCGTGTTCGAGATTGATTTCGGCTCGCCTCGAAAGTAGACGAGAGTAGACGAGTGCAGCCGGGGGAGGAGTCAGAACGTTGGACACTTCAGATTTGACGAGAGCCTCTCGCCTAGTCTCGCATGGCAGATATCGCGTTCACGTTCGCACATTATAATGCGATGGCCGTGTGCAAAATTTGATTAGATTCAAATGTACAGCACACCATATACTGCTATAGTGGAATATACCATTCATATACCATAATATATTGTATACCATCTTGTTGCGCGCTCCTGGCCACCACAGCGCGCACGCACACACAACACACACACACTGCTGAATAATTCTGTTTAGCATCAATATATATATATACTGTATATTGAGGCAAAACAGAGCATCGTTAATGAACTATAGATTTATATGGAATTCATTAATCTATCTAGCGATTGGGTTAACTGAGAGCCAGATTGCTTAGAGGAGTACTGTACATAGAGCGATAATGCTCAGATTGCTCATTGAGTCAGGACTATAAATGCAAAACGTAATTGTCATATTTATTATCATTATAATTATTTAATTCCGATGATAGAAACAGTCCGTCTGTAGAATCGACTTGAAGAAGCAATCACCATTTGTTATGGGGGGTTGATATATTGTTATTTTGATATAAACTCCATTGCAGAGATGGTTATTAAGACAGCATTCATTACTCTGATAAAAATAATTTGGTGTCTGACAGCTTGAAGTTTATCATGATGATATGATAACATTATTTGAGGAAGCTCTTGGTACCCAAACTCATGTATCCAATAATAATAATAAATATATCTGATAGACGGGATAGACGGGACCTGTACTGTATTGTACCCATTCTGCAATCGGTTAATAAAGTTTTCAATCAATCAATCAATCAAACGTCTCATAACTTCCTCTTGTGGGCGTGGCTGGTGGTGACAACTAGGGCTGACCTTCAAAGCTTTTTTTGGCAATCGAAGCTTCGGGGCCGAGCTTCGATTTTAATTCGAAGCTTCGATATAAAAAAAAAAAAAAAAATAAAAAAAAAAAAATATTTTTTTATCTTATGTTGTGGGACTTGTACAGCACTTGGTAAACGTTGTTGCTTTTAAATGTGCTCTATAAATAAAGTGGATTGGATTAATTAATTAAGTAGCCCCTTTCGTGACTGTGACGCAGCCAACAAGGTTTCACTCGGCTGTGTGATTTAATTCAAGGTGGATCACTGTTTAAGAATGTTTAAGATGAATGAAGTAAGATTTTGATTATTTGAAATATGGCCTGTGTAGACTAAACTATGCACAGAATTATGTCAGTCTACAAGGTCCGGATTCTACATGGTCCGGCAATGTAGACCTTGTAGACTCCACTAGAGACCAATTATCAGTGAATGTTCATGCATTTTTAAGAAGGGCTACTTCCACAAAAAAACAAAGAACTCACCAAAACATCTCAGTAGCACCTTATCTAAATGTTCTATTTCATATATGGAGATTCATATTTATTTATGTATTGCATGCATTTCTACATTTTATTTCCCATTTTGTTTATTCATCCCAGTATCTTTCTTTCTTATGTGTGGAATTCTACAAGGCATGTAGGTGTATATGTGTTTGAGGATGATATCCTTCAAACAGGCAATAGTGATGATATCATTTGGGCAGTGCTGAGCTGGGTTACTTTCCTCCAGTGTATTTGTCCCCCGGCCCCACCCAATGGCCCCATGCACACACACACACACACACACACACACACACACACAAATCGAAGTAAAAAATTAAAATAAAAAATGAAAAGCGAAAAGCGAGAGACTAAACCTGTTGTTGTTAGCTTATATGCTAACGTGAATGGGATCGACCATAGCATTGCGGCTAGGCTAGCTACCATAGCAGTACAGCAGCTAGTTGAATGGATAAACGTTATTTAACATTGCAGAATGGGTACAATACAATACGGCTCAATACAAACAGTTGTTAACACTTTGGTTGCCTTGGGTTAAATTCATGATATACCATAGGTTGCCGGCTCTATTTGTTTATGGAGAAGTACCCCTTCTTTGCATGGCTATAACTTTTTAAATTCTATTGCTACATTGCCATTATTAGGGCCCATTCAAAGTCCTATATGTATTGTTCATTGTGTAGCAACGTTAAACTTTTTCATTCACATATTCATAGTAAAGTATGGTCTAATGTATAAGTATGTTTTCATCTCTTTCTGCAGCTTTCTCCAGAACGTGATCTATAGCCCCAAATGCATTATATTGATGATGAAATACAGTTTGATGGCAATCGGGGCGATATAAAAAATTTCAATTGGACGTACTTCTAGAATGATCTACGTATGATCTGATGATGACCGGATGGGCGGGGGATCGTTTATAATTCCGTGGGCAGCGTTATATCATTCATCTAGTGTGGGTCATATGTTCATCATAACAGTTTATATGGAACACGTTCAAAAATAACGTTGAATCTTACCGGATCTTCCGCGCGCCGTTGGACGATCAGCATGGTGTAGACCGTTTTCGATTATGGGATGTTTATCCTGATGAACCATTTCCAGCTTGTATAATACTATATACGTCCAAATCATGTTGTTTATCGAGTTATTGGCAATGGATCGCTATATAATGTGACGAGCCAGAGTGCCGGCAGCCAAACCGAGTGCCCGGAAGTAATATGGCCGACCAGCACAACCTCCACAGCACTTCCTGTTTGGCGATTGCGCCGATCGGCCACCAGATGGCGCTCCTGAACCGCCAGAGAGCTCAGTGGGTCCTCCTGGTGGATCTCAGGCCAGCGGAGGGGAAATATGAATCCGATCACAGATTTTTGAAATATTGATATTAAAGACGCTGTACAGCATCCTTCGGCAACTTGAGCATGGCCGGGAATGACGCTGTAAAGCGTTTCCCGGCAGTTAATGTGTTAAGGGGGGGTGCAGAGTCATCAACACAATGTACCACCAAGAGCGGAGAGTTTATGTCTCTCAAAAAGCGAGAGACTAAACCTAAAGCTGAATGAATGAATGAATGAATGAATGAATGAATGAATGAATGAATGAATGAATGAATGAATGAATGAATGAATGCATGAATGAAAACTTTATTTAACAGATTGCAGAATGGGTACAATACAGTACGGCTCAATACACACAATTGTTAAGGGGATGCAGACCAGAGAAAGACGTTTGTCTTGTTTCCATCAGGGTCCCCCATTTTCAATTCATATAGACATTTATGACATACACAACATACATGACATTTATGGCATAGGGACATATAGGTATTTAGTACTGATACATTTGTGACAAACGGTATTCAAATATACAGTACTGTTAGATCCTGACAGAGTATATACATAATGATGGGGAGGGGACTGTACATTAGGAGGGGGTGGGTGGGTGGGAGAGAGATATACATACGGCGGGGAGGGAATATATACATGCGGTGGGGAGGAGACTGTCTATTTGGAGGTGGTGGTGGTTTTGGGCATTTACGGTGGCCAGTTTCGAATTGCAGCCTCCCGTAGGTGCTCTTTAAGAGCTGTTTTGAATGTGGGTAGGGATTCACATTCCTTTACAGCTTTGGGTAGGGCGTTCCACATTGATGTGGCATAATTGCGAAACGTATTTAGTCCCTTGTTTGAGCCGAATCTGGGTTTAACATGATTTGTTGAGCTTCCTCTGGTGTAGTGGTTGTGGTATTCACTGACCTTTGGGAAGTATTTTGACATGTACATGGGTACCTTAGTTGTGTAGTGTATCTTGTAGACCAGGCCCATTGCAAGTTGCTGTACTCTGTCGTCTACTCTAAGCCATCCTAGGTTGTCAAAGTGGGCAGGGGTGAGGTGGGTTCTGGGGGTAAGGTCAAGTAGTAGCTCTTGTTGTTAGCTTACATGCTAACGTGAATGGGATCGGCCATAGCATTGCGGCTAGGCTAGCTACCATAGCAGTACAGCAGCTAGTTGAATGGATACACGTTATTTCGATGGCACAAGCTTCGAACAAAAAATAATAATCAAAGTTAAAAAAATAATTTTTTTTTTTTTTTTTACTTTGATTTTTTTTTAAATGTTCGAAGCTTGTGCCATCGAACGAAGCTTCGAAGTATTTAAGACAGCCCTAGTGACAACCAGGTGACAACTTTTCTGAGCCAATAGGCGCTTTGCGCAACGATAGCAAGTCGTTTCCCATCATGGATTTGCGTGGAGCAGTCGGGTGAGAGGTACTGTGGCGCCTCGCTCTGAAGGCTGTGCGTGGCTCGCTCCCGTAAGATTTCCGCGCCTCGTCTCATCAGATTTCCAGAGCAAGTCGGACAACATTCTAACCACCATGCAGCGCTTGGCAAGGCCGTAGTAAAACCTGCGCAGATCTGCGTCCGCCTCGCCAATCTCGAACACGCCTACTGTAAGACTGGGTCCGACGCAGTGTTAATTTTGTCAGCTATTTTTTATTTTAGTTTTAGTCTGTCTCAAATGCTCTTTTTCGTTTATCATATTTAGTCACCTTTATCTATTTTTCGTTTAGTCAAGTTTTAGTCAACTACAGGTCTGAGCATTTTAGTTTTAGTCTTTTTTGTTTAGTCTCAATTTAGTCTTTTTAGTTTAGTCTAGCCACTCAGTTACAGCCTCATAAGTTGGCGTGAGCATTTTCTAAACAAAAACAAGCTAACGTTAGTGCTAGCTGGTTAGACTTATGTTGTTGTGGAGTGGAAAGAGGAAGAAGGTGAATAAAACCGTTATGTTGATGATCAGATATAAATTCTCCCGTGATTTTATTTGACTATAGTTTGAAAGTATAGGCGGACTATTCCTCGGTTACAATGGTTACACAGAGACCCTGTTGCCCCGCCATTGTTCCATTAAACCCATGCCCGTGTGCAGTTACTGCTATCTAGAATGCTGGCTAAGAACAATTAATGCGGGTGAGGAAATGAATCAAAGCACTTGCGCTGCACACATAGGAAACGGAAATGCTGCACTAATAACAACATGAATTATTCTAAAAGTTAAAATTATTTTGAGATTTCGGCAAGATTTTATTTTGTAAACTACATTTTGTGTCGTCGTTTTTAGTCAACGACATTGCATGAATCATTAAGTCACGTTAGTGTCACATGCTCTCCATTAACGTGACGTCTCGTCTCGTTGTCGTCAGGAGTAAAAGCTTCGTTGACGACCATATTTAGTCATCATTTTCGTTGACTAAATTAACACTGGTCCGACGTGCCATGAATCACCCTGAATCACCCTCATCTGGTCCGCTACTCTTTTAAAAATAAAAGGTAGAGCCGATCTTTATCATGGGTTAAAAATAAATAGTAACTCCAAACTCCTCTCCGTTTGTACCCGTCTCAAACCGCCAGGACGGTCCAGAGAGACGGAGAGAGTGAAAAAGTGTCTATCTCGTTATATCTCTCTGTATCACCTCGCGCTGTCTCCCTCCCTCCCTTAAAGTTAAAATTTGTTTCAGTTTTTTTTTTATAATCTGGCATATGACCGATATCGAGAAAATAGACCAGACGCCAAAACCATCGCTGCAGATTCCCGGCGCTTCGGTGGCACTTCGCACGGACTGCGCGTGTTCCTGGCGTACGAGGGACAAGAAGACCAATACCTGTGGCTGAAGGTGGTGAGGCCCATGGTGGCAGACACGAAGGCCACAGCCCAGGGGAAGGTGGAGGTGCCACACAGCAAGAGAGTAAACACACTGGACACGCCCATGGAGAAGAACTGGATGGGAGAAATGATACGGAACACACACACCAAGATGTTAGGGCACAGGTACTAGGGCTGTACCGAATGTAATTTTTTAACATTCGAAGCTTCGATTGAAGTATTCGAACGAAGCTTTGAATGTCTATAAAAAAAATATATATAGATATATATAAATCCTCAATTTGAATAAAGTGATTAATATGATTAAATTAGTCTTTTTCTTTTATTAATCAACTTTCTTTAATGAATATAACTCAGTTTCGTCAACATAAATAATCCAATAAGGGCACGGTTGGTATGAAAGTGATGGTGACGTCTTATAGTATACTATTAGTGTAGCCTAATCTTTAACTGCAACTGTGAAGAAAACCCCTATTGGTTTAAACAGATTGAATAGACACCAAAATTCTTAAAAATTCTTAAATTTTTTTAATTTGAATGTTGATTTAGAATTCGAATGTCAACATTATGATCGAAGCTTCGAAGCATTCGGTACAGCCCTAACAGGTACATATAGGTATACAAGTGTGGCAGGGTAGAAGATATTCATTCATTCTTGACTGGGTGGAAAACAAACCATCCCTAATGTTATCATAAATCTGTCTCAAAGTGGGTTCTTCTGGGCCAGGATATAAGAATAAGGACGTAGTTTAATTTAAGGGTAAATCTGCATTTTGCTATGATGCCCCTCTAGCTCATGGAATGAACTCCAAAAGTCCTTAAAGCTTGAGATTCTCCCCTCTGTTTTTGATAACCTTTGTTAATCAAGTTGTACATGTTTTAATTAATTGGTATCCTTACTTTTGTCTTGCCTTGTTTTCTTATTGTTATGATTTTATATGCCTTTTTTCTTATTTCTGTATGTACACTAGACGTGACTGTAAATGAGGGAAACCTAAGTTGCTTTTCGAGTTTAAATAATAAAAAAATGAAATGTCACTATTGTTTCATTCACTTAAGAAGTAAGCCCAATAAGATAATTTATAAAAGTAACTATTCTGGTCATAGGTTTTAGGTCAATAATCAATCTTCTAAGATGGGGTCGCTGTGATAAAATGCCATCAGATTGGGGTTCAGGGCCTAATATAGTATTGATTAATTAATATATACCAGTAACTTGATATAATTAATATAATTGATGAATCTACATCACCTGCATCAACTTCCTCACAGAGGCCGTATCATAACCTGGTGAGATGGAGACAGAAACAAGGAGGACAAGGACTCTGTTACCAAGAGATCATTTAAATTCAACCTCCATCTCTAATTCTTCAGTGGCTCTACCTTGGCTGATGAGGTGGTCAGACAGACAGCCACTGAGGAGAGAAGAGGGGATGGCAACCAGCCAGGGGATCACATTGAACACCCAGCCCTGGAGGGATAGAGAAAGGTAACACAGATTATTGGATCAAAGTTGATCAAGAACATCAATACGGTAGGTTGTTCGGTTCTGCCAAGATCTAATTATTTTTTCTTTTTTTTTATCAAATTTTCTTTATTTTAAATGTTCAACAAACAACACAACATCAATGTCAATAATAACAACAATAATAATAATGACAAGACAATAATAAATACTTACAGATCAAAACTTAACTAATAAATACAAAATATCAAGTAAAAAATAAAAACATCACAAACAACACAAAAGACATTAGACTTCCATTGGCTGTAACGCCTGCCAGAATAATTATTTTCTGTTGTATGGATGTTGGTAGTAAAGATATATCGTTTACAAGTAATGTTGCTGCCGTGAATGGAATTGATATATTACAGATGTTTGAGAGTTTAGTTGCTATAGATTTCCAAAAATGGGCTACTGGTGGGCAATCACAGAACATATGGATATGTGCCGGTGGCTCTTAACACTTTGAGTGCCACGCCGGGTTTTCCTTTTTACCCCCTTGATGCCACGGTCCACTTCAATGTTAACGTTAATATCGCCTAATCTATGTTTTAAATTATGGCTATGTGTCTAATCTGCCCGTCGCTTATCAAAGACTATTTTCCAGTCAGTGCAGTCAAACCGATAGAGCACATTTCACAAAACAGCCTATATCTTCATCAAAATTTGTCTGATTATCCTAACACTGATAACATAGATTCCTTACCTGACATCAGATGGTATCCAACTGGTATATTCCAATTCCTGATCACCATTCGAAAAAATCGATAAGTGTATGGATCCAACGTGATACAGTAGTACACATGATTCCGCGGGTCTCAGAGGCTCCAGAATGAACTGTGGTAACCCCGGCTGGATCAGTGGACTGGAAAATGTGGAGTACCGGATTTTTTCCCCCATCCATTTTCATTGAGTCCATTCCAAAATCCCTTATGTCATCTGGTAGACGATAGGGGGCGCTTTTTTCCACATATGATCGCCGGCGGTGCTCGGGTATACTCGGGTAGGCTCGCGTGATGCAATATTATTTCAGATCGCGGAAAAAAAAAATAAAATAAAAAATCAGAGAAATCTCGTGAGTGGCTTTCAACATAACTATTGGAAACCCAAGATATCTCGTGTGTGGCAGTTAAAGTGTTAAAGAGCATAAAGTGCACAGGGAGGAAGAATGATTCGCCAGGTATATCATAAAACACTTTTAGGTCCTGAAACACTCGAAGACCATTTTTATCATATATATCTTCCAGAGTATGAACTCCCCTCCTCTCCCATTGAGGAATATTAACAGGTTTGTGCCCAACAAGTAGTAGCTGGTTATGAAAAATTGGAGAGTCAAGGTGCCACAGGCATTTAACCGCACAGGACCGCTCTACATTACACCACGTTTGAATCACGTGGGATATGATTGGTCCATATCTTAGGCATTTTGATATAGGGATAGTGGAGTATACTACATCCTGTAGTCTTTGTGGTGAGACAGCTGCTGCTTCTAAGGAGCGCCAAGACACAGCAATTTCAGGGTGCAGCCAGTTTATCAGGGTCTCAGCAAGAAGGACCAGAAATATAACTTAAAATCTGGGACTGCCAAGCCCCCATCCTATTTCCTACGTTGAGTGGTAGTTCTTTTAATTATCTGGTGTTTATTATTCCAAATTCATTTAGATATCATAGTTTGAGGTCTATTGGAGGAGTCAGGGGGAGCATTGAACTGACTAAATGTATCCTAGGTAGTATGTTAATTTTAATTATGGATGCTCGGGCCTGTAAGGAATTAGGAAGGCTCAACCATCTATCCAGGTCCTGGTGTATTTTATTATATGTACCTGTGAAGTAAAATGTTGTTGTCCAATTCAGTGTGGGAAAGATCTCTATGCCTAAGCCAAGATCTAATTCTTGTGATTAAAAGGCCAGTTGTCCTCACAGCTGTTATCTCTATCCTTCAAAGTCTTGGGCGAGGGTAATAAAGTAATGTTTTCTTCTCTGAGGCGAGGGTAATAAAGTTAATAAAGTAATAATGTTTTCTTCTCTGAGGCGTGGGTAATAAAGTTAATAAAGCAATAATGTTTTCTTCTCTGAGGCGAGGTTAAGAAAGTTAATAAAGTTATGCTTTCTGAGGCAAGGGTAATAAAGTAATAAAGTTTTCTTCTCTGAGGCGAGGGTAATAAAGTTAATAAAGTTATGTTTTCTTCTCTGAGGCGAGGGTAATAAAGTTAATAAAGTAATAATGTTTTCTTCTCTGAGGCATGGGTAATAAAGTTAATAAAGCAATAATGTTTTCTTCTCTGAGGCGAGGTTAAGAAAGTTAATAAAGTTATGTTTTCTGAGGCGAGGGTAATAAAGTAATAATGTTTTCTTCTCTGAGGCGTGGGTAATAAAGTTAATAAAGCAATAATGTTTTCTTCTCTGAGGCGAGGTTAATAAAGTTAATAAAGTTATGTTTTCTGAGGCGAGGGTAATAAAGTTAATAAAGTTTTCTTCTCTGAGGCGAGGGTAATAAAGTTAATAAAGTTCGCTTCTCAGAGGCGAAGGTAATAAAGTTAATAAAGTTCTCTTCTCAGAGGCGAGGGTAATAAAGTTAATAAAGTTTTCTTCTCTGAGGCGAGGGTAATAAAGTGAATAAAGTGATGTTTTCTTCTCTGAGGCGAGGGTAATAAAGTTAATAAAGTTTTCTTCTCTGAGGCAAGGGTAATAAAGTGAATAAAGTGATGTTTTCTTCTCTGAGACGAGGGTAATAAAGTGAATAAAGTAATAAAATTACCTTGGCGCCAGGGAAAGTGTCCCTGAAGAACGTCGGCAGCCACGACAAGAGCGTGAAGAAGGTGCTGGCGGTGCAGAGGTGTGTGATGATCACAGCGCTGCTCAGTCAGAGACCAGAGAGGAACAGAAAGCGCCATCAATACATCAGATAGACAGAATGTGTGTTGGGGTGTATGATGATGTCACCAGAGATGTACAGAATGTGTGTTGGGTGTATGATGATGTCACCAGAGATGTACAGAATGTGTGTTGGGGTGTATGATGATGTCACCAGAGATGGACAGAATGTGTGTTGGGGTGTATGATGATGTCACCAGAGATGGACAGAATGTGTGTTGGGGTGTATGATGATGTCACCAGAGATGTACAGAAAGTGCATGTTCTCCGGACATTCACGACTGCTGCATTTTTAGTAATCATCAAATAATCGAGTAGTCGATTTTCACCCAATAACAAAGATCAGTTCTCGTCAAAAAAGGTCTCAAGTACAATCAGTAAAGAGTTAACCAATGTAAGGGGGGGGGGTGAAATAGCAGAGTCCTCGATTGACTCTGATCAATCAATCAGATTTATTTATATAGCACATTTAACATGACACGTATCAACCAAAGTGCTGTACAGAGGGTAGATGCTGAGGGTAGATGCGGTTTACAAGTGAGCCGCGATCTGATTGGACTAAACCCATGGAAAGCTTGTCTGAGCTTGAGATACTGTTTGTCAGAATGTCCACAGGTTGCATAAAGTTTCCGAATGTATTGGTTTATTGAAATAAACATTACTGTAATCAGGGACACGCTAAATAAATGAAGAGATGGAGCACTCCTGGAATAGAGACATTTTAAATGTGTATAAAACAAACAAACATACAGAAAATAATGATTTTACTTTATGTTGCGTAAAATTATAATTACTGCATTTTGAGGTGAAATGTGAGTTTTAAAATATGTTGTAAAATGAATAACAATCTCTGCAGTGAGCGGTTGCCATGGTAACTAAGGACTCTGTGGCAGAAACCAGAAGGGGTCAACCGTTATCAAGATGGTGGCAGAGTGAGTGGACTTCTCGTGAGAGAGACTTTGACGTGATGACAATGTTACCCATACAAGTCACATCCGGGATAAGGCTAGCTGTATCTGGCCTAAAGAAACCACAGAATGTTTGCTAAAGCAAGGGCACTGTGTGAATATTGACCCAGGCAGTCCTGTGTCCAGTGAGTCCAGTGATGTGTCCTTATGCAAATATTGAATATTAGGGCGTGGTTGAGCCTCAGCAGAACATGAAACCAGAGAATATTGCGGCCACTGAAAACAGGACAGATGGGTTGCATAACCATTAGTTTATATGAATACACACACACACACACACACACACACACACACACACACACACACACACACACACACACACACACACACACACACACACACACACACACACACACACACACACACACACACACACACACACACACACACACACACACACACACACACACACACACACACACACACACACACACACACACACACACACACACACACACACACACACACACACCAGCCCCTGCCTCCTCCTCAGCTCTCATCTCCTCTCATCTTGTTTGCAGGTCAGGTCTCGCGTTTATTATTATTTTAGCTTGTTAAATATGGCAAGAGCAGATGTCGTCTAATGTTTGGCCAGTTGAGGACTACGATGCTCCGATCCAGCACACCAGGTCTGCATCTGCAAAGCGCATGTATAGACAGACAGACACAGATACACACACACCAGCGTTTCCGTTAGCCGGTAATTACCGGTATTTGACTGGCAAAATATGTTGAAGTCCGAATATTTAAATATCTCCGGTCATAATGTCCGGTGGAAATAATTCCTCTAAGCACAATTTTATTATTTGAATTGTATTAAAATAGGCTAAAATTAAATAGCCTATGCGATGAACGAAACAATCATTACATTTGTTTCATTGTGCTTCGCTCTAATAAAGCGCGGATGGCGCCGCTCGGATGTGAATCTTTTCTTTTCTTTTTTTGAGCCTGTCTGGCCACCATAATAACGACAAACAGCTATACGAGCGAGAGAGAGAGATGGCCAAACAAGCTAAACCTAACAAATATTTCATGAAACCAAGCACAAGCAGGTCTAATAATAATGACATTGACAACGAAGATGAGTCTTCTGAAGTCACAGAGACCGCCGATGCTCCCGCGGAAAATAAACAAATGTCGAGCGTTCAGGCGGCGGCCCGAGTGGAAAGTTAAATTCTCCTGGCTGAGGTACGACATTATAGTCTAGTAGTCTAGCGTCTATGATGTACGAGAGATAACATTGATTGAACGTACACAAAGTACACTTTATTGATTGAACCACAAAGAGCATCCCCAGTCTGCTGCTACCGTTGCGAGCCTCGCAGAAGTCCACCTGTTCCAATGCAATGGGGATCTAGTCGCAGGTACAAAACGGATAGGCAGAACGAGACGGGGTGAGTAAGTGTTGACATTTTTTAATCATAATGCAACTGTTGGTTGACTGCCGTGTCACAGTAATGCATATAATTGATTATAACTAAATGTAGGCTATAATGAAATCAACAAACGCATTACGAGCATGTGGCTCGTCCTCTCGCTCTCTGCATGCAAACGAGGCAATGTGATGATCAACTACAGTTTGCTGTGTGTGAAGTTGAACATTATGATATGTGTGACGTGTCTGATACAACGAGGTGAAGCGATGTCGACTCGAGATTCATTTGGGGGTGCGTGTGACAGCTGCTGCAGTGCGAGCAGAGCTTGATGCTGGATCAGCGTATCGCACTAACTTGGGAGGCGAGAGATAGTAATTTGATTCTGCAAATCAATTTCTCATTCTTCGCTTGATGTAATTAATACAAATGTCCAATATAACGGAATTCGTTAGCTCATAAAAATGTGATTATAACAGACTGCTGTTTAAAACTCTGACCGGAATTTCAGGAATATGTCCGGGGATAGAAATCTTGCAGGACACTCAGACCGGCACGAATATGTTCTAACGGAAACGCTGACACACACACACACACACACACACACACACACTCCTGTTGTCTTTGTTCCTCATCTCACCAGACAGCAGGTTGTTTGAAGAGACGAAGCCAGTGTCTCTTGGACAGTTTGGACTGGGGACCCCCACTTCCTAGGGACTCCAGGCTGATGATGGGACCTGGACACAGAGATGCACGCGTGTTTAACCCTTTCTGGGCTTAACAATCTCACAGGGTCCCGAGTGAAGTTAGGAATTTTGAGAACCGAACATTCTAATGATTTCTCAGAAAATTCATTCTCAGAAAACATTCTGAAGAAGAAACGTACACCTGAAACAACAACAACAAAGAAACTGCAGCGTGTCATGGAGGTAACTATAGACATAGATTAATTAACCACACCTTCTCCTTTGAGCAGGTACTTCCACACGCAGTATGCCCACAGGATGGAGAGAAGACCGGCGATGTAGAAGACGCTCTCCCAGCCGTACAGGTCCAGCATGAGGGAGCCAGCCCCACCAATCACCAGCGTTCTGGGAGAGGAGAGGAAAAAGAAAGAGAGGGAGAAATATAGAAAGAGACAGAACAAGTGTCAAACTAGTTATAACACTTTTACAATGATTACAGTATCATTATCAAGTCCTGCACGTACAGACCTAAAAGGGCCTTATTTCACCCCCTAGCTCTACTTAAAGCAGCAAGAGGGTTTGGCAGAAAATGTTTCTTAGGTCGGCATCTAGCAGCAGTTCATCTCAAGGACTCCTCCCATAGGAGCTAACAGACATAATAAAATAAAATAAAGAGAAGAGAAGAGAAGACAAGAGCAGATAAAAGGAGGATTTGCTGCAGTCAGAGAATGATCTCACCCCAAGTAGGAGCCACTCCCCACGGTGCTCATGAGGAAGCCTCGCTCACTCTCCACCACCTTCTGAGAACACAGGCTGGCCAGGGACGGGTAGTGCACTCCTACCGAGACACACGTTCAATGATGGAGGTAGCACATCCATTTACAAACAGGGTGCAGTGATTTACAGATTAAAGCCTGTAAAACTTTGACCCTGACGAAACAAAAACAACAGGGACCTGGAGCCTCCGGGTCTCGACAGAGATTAAATACCAAAACCCTGAGGCAGACAGACACAGGACAACGTGAGAAAGACATTACACATAGTAGAGGAGATACAAAAACAAGGTGGTAGTGCGGTACTGATTAGCCTGGATGCAGAAAAAGCATTCGACAGTGTGAGCTGGACATTTTTATACAGAACATTGATGAGGTTCGGACTGAATGGGAGGGCAATGAAGATGATCAAGGCACTATATCAAGAACCGACAGCGAGGGTTAAGGTGAATGGCAGCCTGACGGATAGAATCAGATTAGAGAGGGCTACCAGACAGGGATGTTGTCTCTCACCAACGCTCTTCGCCGTTTTCATAGAACCACTGGCACAACTGATCAGACAGACCGAGGACATCAAGGGAGTAAGGATAAAGGGAACGGAATATAAACTAGGCCTATTTGCGGATGACGTGATAGTATACATGAGACAACCAGACAAGAGCTTCCCGGCACTGATGGATCTACTGAAGGAATATGGCCACTACTCAGGATACAAACTAAACGTGACAAAGACACAGACCTTAGCATGGAACTATACCCCAACGACAGAAATTAGGGAACAGTACGGGATAAGATGGGACATGGACAAGATTAAATACTTAGGGGTGAACATCACGAGAGGGGTGGGGAAACTGTTTGAGGCGAACTATACACAGATAAATCAGAACATCAAGAGAGACAGAGAGATGGACAGTAATGCCCTTGGACTTCAATTCAAGAATAGAGGTCATTAAAATGAACATACTATCAAGGTTACTGTACCTGTTCCAGTCACTACCGATACAAATACCACAGAATCAATTCAGGGAGTGGGACAGACTGATATCGAGGTTCATATGGGCGGGGAGAAGACCACGGGTCAGATATAAAACACTACAACTACCAAAGGAAGAGGGAGGGATGGCAGTACCCAGCCTACAAGATTACTATTATGCAGCACAACTGAGAGCAGTGACATGCTGGTGTAACGACAAGTATGAGGCAAGATGGAAAGACATTGAAAAAGAAGGGGAGGGATACAAGGTACAAGCTCTGGTGGGAGATAGGGAACTATTCAAAGAGAAAGAGGGACTGTTAGATCCAATCACCAAATGCACCTTGACCATATGGAACAGAGTAGTAAAAACACACAAATTGGAGAAGCAGACAGGGGTTCTGAGATGGATAGCACATGACAAGAGATTCAAACCAGGGAGGTTGGACCATGGATTCAGAAGGTGGGAGAGGGGGGGGGCAACAGCGATATGCAAATTGATAGAGAAGGGGGAAATGCAAACATTACAAAAATTAAAGGAGAAATTTGGACTAGAAAACAGGGACCACTTCAGATATCTACAGATTAGAGATTACTATAATAAAGAAATAAGAGGGGACAAGGACGAAGAACAGAATGGAATAATTAGGATGATAGTAAGGGCATACGAAGGAGGGAAAGGAAGGGTAATATCAGCACTGTACCGGGCTATAATGACCAGCAAGGGACACACGACCGATTACATAAGGGAGAAATGGGAGAGAGAACTAGAGATAGGAATAACAGGGAAGGAATGGGGTAACATATGCGAGGTGCAACATTCAACAACAGGATCGAGGATATGGAAAGAGTTTGGATGGAACAACATAATCAGATTTATAACCCCAGAGCTGAAGGGAAAATATGCACCAACACAAAGAGCATGCTGGAGGATGTGTGGGAAGGAGGGGGCAAATCACACGCACATATTCTGGGGATGTCAGAAGCTGAAGGGGTATTGGGAGGAAATAGGGGAGGCAATGAACAGAATATTAGGATACGGGTTACCACAAACGGGACTGGTGCTTTACTTAGGAGACCTGACACACGAGGGAATACAAGGGGGGGACAAATATTTAATAAAGATAATGTTGATAGCGGCCAGAAAAGCAATAACAAGACTGTGGTACAAAGAAGACCCACCGACAATAGCACAATGGGTAGGAATAGTAGGGGAGATACAGGATATGGAGAGGATAACACACATGCTGAGGTTACAGGAAGAGAAATTTGGAGAAAGATGGGGAAAGTGGGAGGATTACAAGGGGAACGAAAACGACATCACAGAGGAAGAACCAAATGCAACACAAGAGGGCGAAGGGTAAAGGAGGAAAGAGGTTCAAGGAGGGTCTCTGAACCCATGTCACAAAATGCTGCTTTAGTTAGCTTTTTTATTTTAATTTTTGTTTAGGGTATGACAACTGTTTTATGTTTTTCCATTTTATTATTTATGTTTGTGGAATTTCTGCTCAAGTCAGTATTTTTTATTTTGTTTTTGAGTATTACATTTTTTCTTTATTGTTTATGTCTGTTTAATAGTGCTATTTCTGAGCTATTTTTCTGAGCTATAGTTTGGACAGCTGGGCAATGGCTGATAGTTCATGTAGTGCATTTTGAATGAACTGATCGTGGGTTGATATGTCCTAATTCTGCAGGGACAGGGCTTCAAATTATAATTGATTCGCAGAATCAGGAGTTTTGGATAAATATGCCTCGTTTTATAAATGTGTATACAGAAACAATTCTGTTGCTTTCGTTGATAATATTCATTAATTTCATTGATAACATAGTGCTGACATTTTATTTTCTAATAATTATGCATGATCAAATTCAACAGCGTGCTCTTTTATTTTGATATTCCTTATTTCCATGTTGAAATTACGCGATACATTAAGTGTGGGGTCACCAAAAGAAAAAATCCTAAATAAAATGGGGTCGTGGTATAAAGGAATTTGAGAACCCATGCTCTGGAATAACCACCATCCACCGCCGGCATGAGAGTCCCATTTGTGGAGACTTGTTTCAAAAGGCCGGGGCCACCTCACCTTGCAGCAGGCCCATCAGGAAGCGAGCCAGCGTCATGGAGAAGATGGGCTGGGAGCAGAAGTGGGCCAGGATGGGAGTGAAGGCTGTCATAGCTCCCCAGGCTGCTGCGGAGAGGAGCACCACCTTCTCACCTCCCACCCTGAGGCCGGAGAAAACAGACCATTGGCTCATTCGTTGGACTTCAGACGACCGAATCTATCTAAAGATGGTAAGGCCTAACAAAAATAATAGTTGGTTTCAGGTTGGTTGTCAGTTTGGCCATGGGTAGGTAGGGAATTTTTTTTTTTTTTTTATTCTTTCCCACGGCGACTATGGATAGGGAATTTCTTTATTTAATTAACCCTTTCACTGCCACACGACAGAAGGTTAGCCCTTTACTATCACACAACCGACGGCGATGCTCCATCATTAGCATCATTAGCTCCGCGGATGCGGAGCTAATGATGCTAATGATGGAGCATCGCCGTCGGTTGTGTGATAGTAAAGGGCTAACCTTCTGTATTGTCACAGTGAAAGGGTTAACCGGCTGTCGTGTGGCAGTGAAAGGGTTAAAATGTTCACAACAACATGGATGCATGTACTCTGCCAGCATGTTTAATATCCATAATACTAAATGTTTGACTAAGATTTCTATGAAACTTTATTCTAAAAAAAAAAAAAAAAAAAAAAAAAAATGATTTTTTTTTTTCTTTAATATATAATTTTTTTTTTAAACTCATAAAATATATTGGGTCGCACCTAAATCGGCAGGGTCGGTCGGCAACCTGAAACCAACCATTATTTTTGTTAGGCCTAAGTGTTGTGTTCACTCATAGTTAAAAGACAGTCAAAGTTGAGTAGTTTCTTGTGATAGATCAACTTCACACTCCGATTTAGATTAACTTTGCAAGTGCAAATACATAGGGCTGTTCAAAGAAAATTATAAACTGACATTATATGGTTCTTCAGTGCAAGGGTTCAATTGTGGAATATATGTTGTGATATTTCAGGAAGTCTTCATCTTAAAGGGTTAGTTCAGATTTTTGGGTTAGGGTTAGTTCAGGTATTCTCTACCTACCAACAATGAATGATCAGCGCTGAGGCATACGTTGCAAAGCACTTTGGATAAATGCTGTTTTGCAGTCCATATAAATGCAGTTAATTTACCATTTAACACGAAAGATTACACAATGGCAAAAACTACTAGAACCACGTGGGAGACTGGCCATTGTTCTTTGCTGGTACGCCATGCAGAGCGAGTACAGGACAACAGGCCGTCTCTTTGGTGTAGGGCCGTCTACTGTATGTGGCGTGGTGCGTGAATTTACATGTGCTCTAATGGCTAATGGGAGACCCATTCAAGTGTTTCATTTGCCTGCTGAAAGGGGAACGACTTCAGAAGACCCTGGATGGATTTGCAGAGTGAGGTTGTGCGTTTGCGGGTGCCATCGACGGAAGCCACATTCCAGTTAACACTCCGAAGGCATGATCCAGCTGCTACAGCTTCTTATTACAATGTACTACAAGCGGTTGTAGACCACAACTTCTGGTAAGAATTACACAAGACAATCAAGAGACACACACACACGCACGCACGCTAAGAATTACACAAGACGATCAAGAGATACACACACACGCACACTAAGAATTACACAAGACGATCAAGAGACACACACACACACGCACGCACGCTAAGAATTACACAAGACGATCAAGAGACACACACACACACACACACACGCACGCACACTAAGAATTACACAAGACGATCAAGAGACACACACACACACGCACGCACGCTAAGAATTACACAAGACGATCGAGAGACACACACACGCACGCATGCATGCACGAATCTCTCTGTTATATTGAATATCTGTTATAACTGTAGCTGGATATTAACTGCTGGAGTGTGGTTTTCTCCTGGTGGTTTATTTTGTTCAGCCTCACAGATGTATACGTGGGGTGGCCTGGTCGAACACCTCACTATAGTAGGTAACAATTAACCCAGAACCAATCTATCTGCTGGAATGGTGGTTGATGCATTTGGACGTTTGAAGTTTGCCGTTGGAGGTGCCTTGCCAAGCGCAGTGATGTGGACGTTTCTAGAACGCCTGACACTGTTGCTGCAGGCTGCGTGTTGCACAACGGTTGCAAGATCAACTTTTTTTTAATCTTAATCTCAAACTCCTGTCAGTACAAGATGACTGAGGCTCACTGAAACTTAGTCCACGCTGCACACAAAGTAGATTTCAGTAAGCTTAAGTCAGCTTGTACAGGCAGGAATTTTACCTCATTGACTTTGCATTGGTCTGTGGCTGACTACTATTATTATTATGTTCTAGACTAGAGGCCGACGGATCTAGGGCCAACGCCGATACCGATATCAGAGTCAAAGATTCCGATACCGATATCTAAATCTGATTTGGGACCAGTTTAGTTCATGTTTGTTTTTCCAGTGACTTGGGCGTACAGGGATGGTGAGGATGCAAAGAATTTCAGACGCATTGAACCTATTGCTCGCCTGGCACCGGCTCACACACAGACAGCAGAGGTGTCACTGCACATAGAAATGGAGGAGTTTGTCACGGGTCAATGCCAAACGCAGGGCTGAGTAGCTGGATATCATAGCTTCTAGAATTGAAGGTCCACGCTGGTCTGTGTGCATTATGAAATAACAACTGCGTGTCATTGGAATTCAGATTTTTTTCTACCTGAGCAGGCAGCCCAAGTGGAGCCTGTGTGTGGGAAACACTGGACCTACAGTATATGCAGCGGGGGGGGGGGAATCATTGAACTGTCAGCTTGTAGGAAATCATCTTTACTGGCATATGTGCTGCTCCTAAATCGTTTTTCTGGTTTGCACACATCTATTGTTTCGTTGAAAGCGAGATAAATGCTCACACTGCCCTGCATTATGTTCTGTAAAAAAAGAAAAAAAGTTTTCATAGCGGTGCCTATCGGCCAACATATACAACCTATACCGATATGTCTGCGATAGGCCAATATCGGCCCAATTAAATCGGGCTCCATTATGTTCTATTCTATTAATATAATTTGACCTGCCTGTACCTCCCCTCCCCCCTCCCCCATGCTGCTATGACACCTGAATTTACCCGAGGGGATCAATAAAGGAACACTTGACGTGACTAGTATGAGGAACAGAATGGATTGTGCTGATAAAGGATTCTACCTGATTAGTGATCACCAACACTATTGGTTTGAATGATGCTTTGCATTAACTGCATGCTGATTAACTGCATCAAAAACTATGACGCCAAAGCCATGCAAACCACGGATGAGAAGGAAGCTGAGCCTGAACATCAAACAAGCTGAACACCATATAATCGCCAAACAACGCCACCCTCTCAATCTTTACTCAAAACAACTCAAGTCAGATTGTCACAGTAAGCTCACATGCTTTACCTATTAGAACAGAAGAGAAACAAACGCCTCTCACGCCGTGGCGTGAACTCTTCATGTAAGAGACTTCTGGGAGAACGAGAAAAGCGTCTTCTTCTGGTTAGAGGCTGGTCTTTTCAATGCTCTTTAACACAACCAAAGAGAATTGCTTATTGTCAAGATGAAGGCAAATAGCCTAGTTATACGCACCCACACGACACAAACCACGACTATCGTCAGTTTCACGACTATTGCCTTACGACCCGATAATTGAAGTCTCAGCCGGTCACCCACCTGTCACTGACGTAGCCCCCGAGGACTTGGGTGAAGCAGTAGCCCCAGAAGAAGCTTCCCAGCACCATGCCCGACTCCCTCTTGCTCCAGTTGAACTGCTCTGCCATGCTGACGGCACAGATAGGCATCGCCACACGGGCACAGTACAGCAGGCATGTTCCCAAGAGCAGCACCACCGTCCAGATCCTCGCCAGGGGCCTACGAGAGGGAGGAACATGACATCAACATCACCTGTGTGCGTGTGTGTTTGAGAAAAAGAGAGAGGAGAGAGAGGGGGAGAGGAGAGAGATAAAGAGAGGGAGAGAAAGAGAGGGATAGAGAGAAAGAAAGACAGAGGGATAGAAAGAGAAAGAAAGAGAGGGAGAGAGAGTTTTCAGATGTGTAGTTTTTAGACGTGTACTAGTTTTCAGAGTGTAACTTGCTGTTGCCTTGATAGCATGTGGCCACTAGCAAGATTCTTCCAGTTCCTATTGTAATAGGAAGCCAGGCTTTATGGCAGAGACAATGGATTTTGTGTATTTAACCAAACCTCAGAGTCAGGACTATTTCAATCGATCCATATTTATAGCCTAATTTAATTGGTGGGTTCAAACAAAGCCTTCAAAATCTGTTTTATCTGTTGCGTGCAACATTGACTATAGTCCAGTAGTGTTTACTGCATCTCAGAAGTTGCAACAAATTAACAAAATATCACCACCAGAGACAGTCTATATAATGAGGAGATGGCGCACACTGCAGGTTTGAAATGGGGACATCCAAAACACTAAATCCACTTGCTACAAAACAAACACATTCAGAGGAATAATTAAATGTGATGTGATTTTATGTTGAGTAGAATAGAATTATAATTTACTGCATTTGGGGTGAAATGTGAGTTTTTAAGATGTTTTAAATGAATCACGATCTCCGCCAAAAGGCTGGGAATCACATAGTGGGTAGTTACATAGTTGTGCTTTTTGACCAAATGAACTATTCTGGGTTGTCAGTCATCAAACAATGATTCTAAATATGGATAAATACCCATTCAAAGAGATAGGGGTCAGGTCTTGTTAGTCTTGTTCAGAGTTGCCAGATGTACGATACATTTGCCCTCTGTATAATAATGCAGAAAGTCCCAGAATGTACGATAATTTCATCATAAGCCTCTGGCCAAATAAACTTGACTGTCATTATCACAGACCCATTTCAAGCCAATCAGATGCTCCGTCTCTAATTGCCTGCCACAAATCACAGTTGTATGTGGTGGGCTTTGTTTTGACATGTTCATGTTCATCCCACTGGCTGAAGAGTTTGTACAACAGATAATGTTTTCTGAAATTAGACATTTACACCCATTTGTTCTCTTAGTTATGATTTGCAAACACGAATTTCCCCGCAAAATCTATCGTTTTAAGCCTCTGGGACAATAATTTAACATTTCCCATCTGGCAACACTGGTCTTTCTAGCCCCTTTCGTGACTTTCGGTTTGCAAGCCTGTGGCTTTTGTGACCGGAGTCACTTGCCCACCCGCCCCGATCACCCAGTAGCGAAACGACCAAGCGTCGTCAAGGGGCTCGCGGTGTGTCAAGAATACATCAGATCTGAATTTCAAAGATACCCAGCGTACAATATGGGTCTAACACAGCTTCACGATGGGTCTGGAAGCTCGGAGTTGCTAATAAACAGTTTAAAACATTGTTACTCGACGAGTGGTATTTACAGACCGAACGTCCATCTCCGCCGTTGGTGTCACAGCGCATGCGCACCATGCCGCGTTCACGTTACTGGGAAGAAGCGGAAGAACCAGAGGACATCTCGTTGCTACAACTAGGAAGCCTTCACGCTTTGACTCTATATATATCTATGGATGAAACGCCCACATCCATACTTCCGCAATTCGTGACGCGAAGTGGGAGATATGGGGTCTATAAAAGAATCCCATATGTCCTAGTAGGAATTACCACTAGGAGGCTGACGTGAATGGTTTTTCCCAGTCGGAAACTGGTTCTTCCGCTTCTTCCCAGTAACGTGAACGCTGCTTGGTGCGCATGCGCTGTGACACCAACGGCGGAGATGGACGTTCGGTCTGTAAATACCACTCGTCGAGTAACAATGTTTTAAACTGTTTATTAGCAACTCCGAGCTTCCAGACCCCATCGTGAAGCTGTGTTAGACCCATATTGTACGCTGGGTATCTTTGAAATTCAGATCTGATGTATTCTTGACACACCGCGAGCCCCTTGACGACGCTTGGTCGTTTCGCTACTGGGTGATCGGGGCGGGTGGGCAAGTGACTCCGGTCACAAAAGCCACAGGCTTGCAAACCGAAAGTCACGAAAGGGGCTAGTCTTTCTTAGTGCCCATTACCAAGATGGCGGCAGAGTGAATCGACTTCTCTTTAGACAGACTTTGGTATCATCAACATTTTGTGTGGACTACTGAGCTGTCACAATTCAAATGGGAACATTTTAGTGGAAAATTGTTGTAAATCCTATTTTGTTAAACCTAAACATGAAACTGTTGAACGGAGCAAAAGCTGAACCAGTAGTGCGGAGTGTAACGTTTGTAAATCTGTCAGGGGGACCGAGATAATGTAGAGGGCTGGGGGGTAACGTAACTTAACCGACAAAAGAAAAAGCTTACCTCGGCCAGTTGGTATTCTGTTCAGTCCACTTCTTCTGACATCCAGGATCCCCGATCTTATCCGATGGAAGGTTTTCTTTGTGACATATCAAATCTGGACTAGAGTTCTTTCCATATTTTTGAAGAACTGCCATTCAACGAGAGGTTAGCAACCCCTTTCACCCAGTGTTTACTTCAGTGCTCTCTTCAGTCGCTTACACAAAATTGGATGTTGACCAAATCAAAACCTTTCAGACAGGAATAAAGCAAACACATGTTTTATTTTCGAATGCTGTAGCCATACCTGCATTCTGGGGGAGAACAGGCAAGGCAGAATGTGCGGGTGACGGGGACAGATCCGAGCCACAGAGGGGAGTCTGTTTTCCTCCTGATGCTCGAGGAGGAATAATCCACGTGTCAGTTTTTCTTCAGCCACGCAGTTCTGCTTGCCATCGGTAGGGTTCATCATCAGGAAGTGACTCAGTCTTTTCTAAAACATGGTCCTGAGCTGAGCTGGTCTGTTCACTTGTTGTTGCGTCCCATCCCTAAACGCCTCAGAGGCGCTTGCTCTTAAAAAGGGCATCCAAAATCATCAACTGCAAACTCCCCACCCTTGATTGATTGATTGATTGAAAAGTTTATTAACAGATTGCAGAATGGGTACAGTACAGTACAGCTCAATACATACAATTGTTAAGGGGATGCAGACCAGAGAAAGACTTTCGACTTGTTTACATCAGGGTCCCCCATTTTCAATTCATCATAACATATATGACATACATGACATACAGATAGACAGTACTGCTACATCTATACATTTATGACATATCAGATTTGCAAATACAGTACTGTTTGTGATACAAAAGTGTCCAGAAAAGGAGTGTATATACATTTGGCATAGAAACTGTACATTGGAGGAGGTTGGTTGGGTGGGGTGGGGTTGGGTGGGTTGGGTGAGGGCTGTACATTGGAGGTGGGGGGGGGGGGGGGGGTTGGGAAGGGGACACACACACATTTTACACTGTACATTTGAATATTGACAAAGCCTTACTTGGTCATTTACTGTACAACTAGGTTAGGACATTTGTAGGGGCCAGTTTCGAATTGCAGTCTCACGTAGGTGTTTTTTGAGAGTGTTTTTGAAGGTGGGTAGTGATTCACATTCCTTTACAGCTTTAGGCAGGGCGTTCCACATTGATGTGGCATAATTGCGAAACGTGTTTAGTCCCTTGTTTGATCCGAATCTGGGTTTTACATGATTTGTGGAGCTCCCTCTGGTGTTGTGATCGTGGTATTCACTGACCTTTGGGAAGTATTTTGACATGTACATGGGTACCTTGGTCGCGTAGTGTATCTTGTAGACCAGGCCCATTGCAAGTTGCTGTACTCTGTCGTCTACTCTAAGCCATCCTAGGTTGTCAAAGTGGGCAGGGGTGAGGTGGGTTCTAGGAGTCAGGTCAAGTAGTAGTCTGACTAGCTTGTTTTGAGATGTTTGTAATTTGTTTTTTAGTGCCTTTGAGGTGCTTTGGTACCATGAGGTGCAAGCATAGTCGTAGTACCCTTGAATGAGTGCTCCTGCTAGAGTCTTCAGGGTATTCTTGTTTACCAGAGAGGAGATCCGGTACAAGAATCGCGTTCGTTGGTTGACTTTTTTTATTACATTGGATGCCATTTTGTCACAGGAAAGATTAGCCTCTAGGATGGAACCCAGGTAGGTAATTTCATCTTTCCTTGTGATAATATTGTCACCCACTGTAACCGAGAAGCCGTCGGTCTTGCTGAGTTTGTTATTTGAACCGAAGAGAATGGACTCTGTTTTGCCCATGTGTAATGATAGTTTGTTGTCGGCGAGCCATATGCAGATTTTGCCTAGTTCCGAGCTGAGGGCTTTTTCAACCTGTAACTTGTTCTTGTCAGAGACCAGCAGGGCTGAGTCGTCCGCAAACAGGAACAAGTTGCAGTCACAAGCTGACGACATGTCATTTGCATAAATTAGGAATAGTAGCGGTCCTAGTATGCTTCCTTGTGGAACACCACAGCTCACTGTGAGGGGGGGGGATAGTGTACCGTTTACTTCCACCATCTGTTCCCTCCCCTCCAGGTAGGATTGTATCCAGCTCACTGATAAACTATCAAAACCAATTGCTTTTAGCTTGTCAATCAGAATGGTGTGATTGACAGTGTCGAAGGCCTTTTGTAGGTCCAGCATGACCATGCCGCAGTATTTGCCCGCGTCCACCTCTTGTTTGATGTGGTCGTTCAAGTAGAGAAGGCATGTGTCAGTGGAGTGGGATGTTCTGAAGCCAGATTGGAATTCGTAGATTAGATTTTTTTCCGCGAGGTACTTTTCGATCTGTTCGTATACTATTTTTTCCATGACTTTCGAGATGGATGTAAGGATAGAAACAGGGCGGTAGTTACCCGGGTCTAATTTGCTGCCCTTTTTGTGCAGGGGTGTTACTCTCGCAATTTTGAAGTCCTTGGGGACGTGTCCCTGTTTTATGGAGAGGTTTATTATGTGTGTGATGACTGGGGTGATGGCTGCTGCTGAGTCTCTGAGGAATTTGGAGGGGATGTTGTCATGGCCAGTGGCCTTGTTTGGTTGGAGGGCGCTCAGTTTTTTGAGTACCTCATCTGTAGTTACTATTTCCAGTTTGAAGTCGTCTTTGTGGACGCCTAGGTTCTTGTAGTATGCTACTATGTGTTCTACCCCATACTGCCCTGAGTGGGAGGGTAGTTTGTTTACCAGTGTTGTGGCTATGTTTGTGACCTGACCCTGTGACCTGACCTGACCCTGGACTCCATACACAAACATCACCATCACACAAAATCATTAGTGACCCCCTGCACCCAGCTCATCACCTCTTCCAACACCTCCCCTCTGGTAGGAGGTTCAGGTCACTACTAGGTAGTCGCACGGTGAATGAATAAAAACTTTATTTAACAGATTGCAGAATGGGTACAATTTCACTGTACAAATACAATACAGTACGGCTCAATACATACAATTGTTAAGGGGATGCAGACCTGAGAAAGACGTTTGTCTTGTTTCCATCAGGGTCCCCCATTTTCAATTCATATAGACATTTATGACATACACAACATACATGACATTTATGGCATAGGGACATATAGGTATTTAGTACTGATACATTTGTGACAAACGGTATTCAAATATACAGTACTGTTAGATCCTGACAGAGTATATACATATGATGGGGAGGGGACTGTACATTAGGAGGGGGTGGGTGGGTGGGAGAGAAATATACATACGGCGGGGAGGGAATATATACATGCGGTGGGGAGGAGACTGTCTATTAGGAGGTGGTGGTGGTTTTGGGCATTTACGGTGTCCAGTTTCGAATTGCAGCCTCCCGTAGGTGCTCTTTAAGAGCGGTTTTGAATGTGGGCAGGGATTCACATTCCTTTACAGCTTTGGGTAGGGCATTCCACATTGTTGTGGCATAATTGCGAAACGTGTTTAGTCCCTTGTTTGAGCCGAATCTGGGTTTAACATGATTTGTTGAGCTTCCTCTGGTGTAGTGGTTGTGGTATTCACTGACCTTTGGGAAGTATTTTGACATGTACATGGGCACCCCGGTCGTATAGTGTATCTTGTAGACCAGGCACATTGCAAGTTGCTGTACTCTGTCGTCTACTCTAAGCCATCCTAGGTTGTCAAAGTGGGCAGGGGTGAGGTGGGTTCTGGGGTTCAGGTCAAGTAGTAGTCTGACCAGTTTGTTTTGTGATGTTTGTAATTTTGTTTTAAGCGCCTTTGAGGTGCTTTGGTACCATGAGGTGCAAGCATAGTCATAGTACCCTTGAATGAGTGCTCCTGCCAGAGTCTTCAGGGTATTCTTGTTTACCAGAGAGGAGATCCGGTACAAGAATCTAGTTCGTTGGTTGACTTTTTTTATTACATTGGATGCCATTTTGTAAGGTTCAATAACAGTTTCTTCCCCAAGGCCATACAACTGCTTAACTCCAATTCCTCCTAAATTTACCCCCTGCTGTTATGTTTCTTCTGGTCTAGGTTACATTGAACTGACATCTATAGTTTTTCGTACTGTACTGTTTCTGTCATGTATTTGTTCTAGGTGGTGTTTTCTGCACTGTACTGTTCCATGTGTCTTTTTATGTTTTTGTGGTGTATTGTCGCAGCTACCACCTGCACCGTGCTTGAATTCCACCGGCCTGGCCGTGTGGCAATAAAAGGAACTTGAACTCCGGTCCGTAATGACGGTGCATACGTGCTCGGACCACAGCATTCAGTACCTGCCTATTGGATTACAAAGCCTGACAAGAGAGATATGACCATCATTGCCCCTCGACTGTCCCCTGGGCATCCAGGACGGACTCACCTCCTGCCCTTGGCAGATGATGATGCTATGGTCCCCAGTGCTAAGATGTTGCTGCTTACCGCACATAGGGAGATGCTGCACAGCCTACTTGCAGGGAGTTTCAAATGCTTTCTCTGCCCGGATTCATTACCACGCAATCATTATATAAGACCCCAAATCCAGCTAAACTTTGTGTTTGCTGTTCCCATGGTTGTCTGTGTGCTACCAGTGTTTAGCATAAACAAATACAATCAAATAAATCAAAGATCCGACTAGCATTTGCCGTTCTAAAATTCCTTTTACTGCAAAATTATATCAGCAAACAAAGCACATCAAATTATCCAAAAGAGCAACTTATTACATACATGTAAATATTCCTTTGTAAAATAGTCTCCATGCCTTAGCCTGTGTACATAAACCGCTCTGAATTCATGTCTTTTTTTATTTGTAATATATTTTAGTAATGATTCAAGCCATAACACAGTATGAAGCTAATGTTGCATTTAAACGTACAAAGTCACAGTACATTGGAAGGTTTGAAGCATCCCAAGTATCTTGTTTTGGCCCTTGCCTTAAACATTTATGACTAGGAGAAATGCACATGTTCTTCTTAAAAGAAAAAGGGAAGAAAAAACCTGTACGTGTGGCAGTGCATATGGAACCAACTACCCTCCCTCAACACCAAACCTTCACTCACCCCTTTCCTAGATGGTCACATACAAAAACTAAGAACCTAATTTAGGCTTTATTCATATCCTCCCATGCCAACTTTCCCTGCCAATAGACAGAAAAAAAAGTCGTTTGACTGAAATATGCAAAAAAGGAAAAAACCTCAACTTCTTAAATCACAAACATAAAACAAATCAGATATTTTTTTTTCTTTTTTACTTAATAAAAACAATGCTTTGTATATGTTAAGTTCAGGTTGTAGAGTCACTTTTAAAACACCAACAATCCAGTTTCCACATTCTATGTTATCAAAGTATTGCAAAAAGCAACCCTTACAAAAGAAAGAAAAGGTTGGAACTGTATGGGTCAGTTTGTTGGGTTATAAATAGATAAAAGGAGAGAGGTGTGTCCGTTCTGAACCAGGATGGTGTGTTTTTCACTTCGGGTCTTCGATCGTTCCCTTGCTGAGGTCTGTCATTTTGGGGTACTTCACTTTCTTTTGGTCGAGTTCGTTCTGAGCCCAAAGCAGCAGCTTCAGCAGCTTGGCCAGTTTGGGTGTCGACTCTCTGTTCTCATAGTCCAGCACCGACTGGTTCACTTCACTCCACACCTGAAAGAGACCCCAGTATGACACATTATCTGTATACGAACATTAACTTAAAAGGTGCTATAGATAACATTCAGCCACTAGATGTCACACTAGAACACCAGCATGTGATTTATCTAATCAGATGCATTCCACGTGGGGAAATAGGAAGTAGGGAGGGGATACATGCACGCAACATGTAAACAACATTCATTTTGGACCCGCCAAAATTCATTAATCAATACAAAAGTGTGTGTGTGGGGAGGGCAATACTTTTATTCTGCACCTTTCTAAAGATTGTTTCAAGTTCAAGTTTCTTTATTAGTTGTCATACAGAAATACAGAATACTTTTGCATGAAATGCTTCTTTCTGTTTTGCTCCTGAGAGTGTGCTAGATAAAAACAACAAGATAGTGTAAAATAGTATAATATAAGTATAAAATAGAAAGTAAAGTACGTAAACAAATGTAAACAAAACAAAAATGTTCAATATACATATATACAGTATATGTACAGTCTATACTTCTGTACAGTCTATACAGTCAGATCTATGCATCTATAGTACCTTTAACGTAAAAATAAAAAAACGTAGGCAGTTGACGTTCTTCCTAGTCCTCTTCACCTCTATGAATCACAAGCTTTGACCTCACCTTCTGCCTCTGCATCATGTTGAGTAGATCTCCGAAGGGCGACTCCTCTGGGTTGTCAAACGCCAGCAGGGCCAGGGTCCTCTCCATCTCAGTCAGGCACTCGCGGCTCTCCTCCCCCTGTTCTGCTAGCTGGGACTGGGCAAACTCAAGGGCAGCTTCCGTCTCCCTCAAACGAATCAGCTCAATCAGGTGCTGCTGCTGCAGGCAGGAAGGAAGGAGAGGAACAAGGAGGAGGGAAAGCGACAGGGAATGTGTCATAGATTGGAGAGTAAAGAGAAGGAGCAAGAGATATAAAAGTGTGGAATAAATAGATATTAGGTACGGGTATTTAAAATAAATAATTCACATATTTGAGCAATTACATGACTTTCAGAATCAAATAAATTATTCAAACATAAATCTACGAGCTCAGTAGTGTCAAGTTTATCATTTCTAGAGTCTGTGCATTAGTTTTGTCAGTTTAGTCTGAAAGAATTGCGACCACTGCCCACCTTTGCTTCCACAGACATCCCATCAACTCAAGAGTTTCTAGCATGTGCAAGCCTAGTCATTTATTTTCTATAACAATTACAGTACAAGGACAATGGAAGCTGGATCAGTGAAGGTGGAAGAGCTAACATGGACATTAAGAGAAGAACCGGAATTGCAAAGGGCGCATTCTGGAACCATAAAGAATTATTGAGAAGAAACATAAGTTGGAAAACGAAGACCAGGATTTTGGAAACGTATGTTATGTCAGTCTTTTCATACGGAGCAGAAGCATGGACGCTGAATGAAGAGGCAAAGAGGATGATAGACTCTTTTGAAATGTGGACGCTGAGGAAGATGCTGAAGATAACGTGGAAGGATAAGATCAAGAATGAGGAGGTACTGAGAAGAGCGGATATGCAAGGAGGACAGCTGCGGGCATGTTCTGAGAGGATCCAGCGGGGAGATGTTCAAGAAGGTGGTGATGGGGAAGGTGGATGGAAAGAGAGGAAGTGGAAGACCAAGAAGAGGCTGGGTAGACGACGTCTGTGATTGGAGCGGAGTGAGAGGCGGAGTCACAGAGTTGGAGAGAAGAAGTGGGGACAGAATGGGTTGGAGAGTGATAGGCAACCTTCGGAACGAAGAAGCCACCTAATGATGATGATGACAATGTCAGCCCTGTGAGGCGGCTCCTACTTCCTATTTAATACATTTGTTGGGACATAAATTAATCTGCTGTATTCGGCCACCACAAGGAAGGTTCATAATTGCCCTCGCGAACATCATTAATTGTTGTGCATTTGCCAAAAAAAGAAGAGGAAAATAATAGTTTTCAGTGTCAATTTGGTGGAATCATGCTCATCCCTTTTAGTTACATATAGGGGTGGGTGGTATGGCCTAAATTCTATATCACTGTATATTTAGAATTTTAAACGGTAACGGTATATATCACTGTATATTTGTTTCTCTTATAATAATAATAATAATACAAATTATTTTTTGTTTGCATCGGAACGGGAGCTCCGCATCACGCTTGTTTGTTTTAGTAGCCAATAATGGGCCAACTTCTTGACATTTTTCCACAAACTAGTTTATCCTTTAATGGCAGATTGCAGTCCCCTATAGCTTTGCATGTTACATTTGTAAATGTGAAAATGTATTTACATTCAAAGAGCCTAAAAGTAGCCTTCTACCAGTACATCCGGTAGAGTCAAATCTCTACCATGGCTCGGATTTCTACATATCTACTGTAAGAGCAGCCTTATATTTACCTGTAGGTGAAAGTACAGATAGCGGTTGGTGTCCAGTAACTCTGGATGCAGGCTGTTGATAAGTGCTATAGCCTCCTGGATCTGTCCCTTCAGGATCATCTCTCTAATCTTGATCCTCTCATCCAGAGAATCCAGGTCCACACTAGGCTCAATTCCAGACTCCATACGGAACTTCTCAGCTGCTTCCTTGAAGCCCTCTGGGGAATACAGGAAATCATTGATACCAGAAACCATATTGCGACACATTCTGCTTTCACACATTATAACATACCGGGTATATATTATGACATTGGTTTTTAATATTTTTGCTTTTCAAAACAAAAAAGATTTGCATTCACTACACCTGTCACCAAGTAGTTCATGATAAGCCTGTTCATATCAGCTCTCTGGATGTGGACATTGTTGAGTTTGTCCATCCACTCTTCTCGTGTTATGTCCTCCAGCTTTTCTGCATAACTCATTTTGAGTTTGTTGTCCTGGGAAAGGAACGTACACAATTTATCTTCAATAAAACAACAAGCAATACAGATTGGTTTAACTATGGCTGTGTGACACCATGCGCGCCTTTCGGTAAAAACGGGGTAACTTAGTGTTCACATTATGCTTGAGTATTGTTTAGAATGTGAGGGGCAGACAGATTGTAAAAATGGTCCTGTCTCCCGGTCATTCGATACCAGCAAGGCACCGGAAATTCAATGGTGCTGTTTGGGCCTTCGATGAAAACACAACATTGAAGCCTGACTTTCGTCGTCAACTGTCTGTAACCAAAACAACGCCTTCATAATGCCCCTCCGCGCATTTCTATCTAATCGTAGAACAATGTGATACCATACTACTGTCTTATATTCCTATGGCTCAACTATGTCACTGCGAAAAAATACGTTTACTTTATTAACAGTACCTGAAAAGGATGATGCTACTCCCCAGCGGTAGCTAGCTGGCTAGCGAATAGCTGTCACGGAAACCTCGCGGTATGTCTCGCGGTATGTCACGAGATAAAGCTGGGAACGAGGTTAACGTCTAACTAATGACGTCTCGTTGGCGCATCGGTGATTGGCTAAAACTACAAATACGTAGCAGCCACGCTCTGAGAATCCGGAAGCAGCAGCAATGGGTGAGGGTTGCGTGTTGAATTAATAAAATCGTTCTTATTTAAGTATTAACTGCATGATTATAGCTTGGATTGTTTATTAGTAGCTAATATGTTCGATATATATCACTAAACTGTGTTATACAGGTTCGTTACCTACGTTAACTATCTGGCCACATGAACAATGCCACGAACCACATGTAGCATTACGCGTCAAAGAATTGCGACCACAGACGTCCCATAATTTAACTCTGTTTCTAGCATGTGCAAGCCTAGTCATTTATTTCCCAAAACAATTTCCTTGTATGTGCAAGCTTACTTGGTAATAACTACTTTTAAATTCTGATTCTAACATTACTGCTTGGCAACATGATTCTAGGAGTCGGAAGGGGGGGGGGTACAGTTGGCCTGTTTGGCATTTTTTTTGGTCAACTCTGGATCTTTGGAGATCGCTTATTTTAAACAAACAAACTTACGTCCACCAGATGTGTTTGTTACATTCTGCATCATGTTCTCATCCCTTTCATTGCTCTGCCCGCAGGCAAGTGTCGTGGCCTGCGTACCGCCAGGAAACTGCGAAACCATCGCAGAGAGCAGAGATGGCACGATAAGCAGTATAAAAAGGCCAACTTGGGCACTGCCCTCAAGGCCAACCCGTTTGGAGGGGCTTCACATGCCAAAGGCATTGTGCTTGAGAAAGTGTAAGCTCCTTTTACATATGTTGTCTAATCTCTACAGTAATATATAACTTGTGTGGACATGCATGATTAAAAGTAGGTTGACATTAAAATTAGGCTGACGAGCAGTACAGTGCACCCCCATTCTTATTATGACTAGGCCTACCTGCTTGCATCACATGACATTCCAATGTATCTATTTTCTTGTGATATGTGATAGGAGGCCTACCTGCTGTTAGACTACCAACATTCTAATGTATCTCTATTCCCCTTTTCTTCAGAGGTGTTGAAGCTAAACAGCCCAACTCTGCTATCAGAAAGTGTGTGAGGGTACAGCTCATTAAAAATGGCAAGAAGATTACAGCCTTTGTTCCCAACGATGGTTGTTTAAACTACATCGAAGTGAGTAATTGGGATTTACATGTTTCAGAATTCTACATATAGTTGTTTACAGTTAAGTATTCTTAGCTATTTCAAATAGTTGATTGTTTATTGCAGCTTGTGTGTGTACTAGTCCAAGTCTCTATTCGTTTGTCTTGATTACTTGTAATGTTATGTAAATATTATGTCTGTGTATACTACTTTGTCCTGTTTATTTGTAATGTTATGATGTAATTATTATGCACGGTCACGGTCAATGTGTATATATTTTTTGCACCCCAGGACTAAGGGTTACTGCAATGCCATAGCTAATTGGGGATCCTACTAAACTACATTCACTCATCTCGTGACCTGTTTTTCAATGTGTTCTTATTTGTTTTCCCCTCCTTTCTTTAGGAGAACGATGAGGTGTTGGTGGCAGGATTTGGCCGTAAGGGTCATGCTGTTGGTGATATTCCAGGTGTCCGTTTCAAGGTGGTCAAGGTGGCTAATGTGTCACTCCTGGCTCTTTACAAGGGCAAAAAAGAGAGACCCCGGTCATAGAATGTATTCGATGGAAAATAAGTCATTTGTTTCAGCATTGTCTTTTTGTCATTGATATGCTGAATGTAGTATTCTGTGATCAGTATTCAAAATAATAATAAACTGCAAATGCTGTCAATTGTTTGTATTTATTTGAAAGTACCATCTCGCGTGCCTCCATCTTAGTGACCGCCCTCTAGTTCTGGGACATTGGTAACTGTAACCCACAGGTGTCAGCAACGGTTGGTAACCCACAGGTCTCAGCGATTGTACAACGGTTAATTTATACTGTAGAAAAATACCAAAAGTACAATCTAACGTTAGATTGGAGGTTCTCCCAGAGCACCCCAGGGTTGAAGCGGTAAGTGAACTTCACGATTTGTTTATTTAAACGGTAACAAAATGGTTCAACAGTCAGTTTATTTAACATTACAGTTATGTTAATGTTCTATCGAGCATCAAATAACGCTACAAATTGTTTATCTCTGAACGAAGCGGTAAGTTAATTTAACTTATGTTTAACTTTTAAAACGATTAATACTTGTGTTGACTAACGCTAACGCAGCTGACTCATTTTCAGTTGCTAGTTAAACTAACGGTGATATATTTAATGTTAACAATGGGGGACCCTGATGGAAACAAGACAAACGTCTTTCTCAGGTCTGCATCCCCTTAACAATTGTATGTATTGAGCCGTACTGTATTGTACCCATTCTGCAATCTGTTAAAGTTTTCATTCATTCAACATACATTTTCTAATTACGTTTTTGGTTTTGATTAACGTACAATCTTGACAGTCACGATAAAGAAGCAAATCTTATCAATTAAAATGTCAATCTTCTACCGATGATGGTAGGCCTTGCAATCAAACCAAACCGATGTGCTAATCAAGACACGTTCACGTGTGATCTAGGAAAAGGAAGATTATATGAAACTGCCTGTAAAAATGTAGTGGAAGAACTAACCCTTTAATTAAACAGCATTGATTGAATGATGCTCAATTAGAAACTGTCCCGGGTAACTGTCCAACCAGTCCACCATTGGATAATCGACGAAACCTTACTTGGTCCCAAGAAGAGGGTCTCGTGTATTATTGGCTTGGACATTTACTGTACATTGGAGGGGGTTGGGTTAGGACATTTACAGGGGCCAGTTTCGAATTGCAGTCTCCCGTAGGTGTGAATGAGAACTTTTATTTAACAGATTACAGAATGGGTACAATACAGTACGGCTCAATACACATAATTGTTAAGGGGATGCAGACCAGAGAAAGACGTCTTGTTTACATCAGGGTCCCCCATTTTCAAGTAGTGACATTTATGACATACACAACATACATGACATTTATGGCATAGGGACATACATGACATACAGGTATTTAGTACTGTTACATTTGTGACACGATATTCAAATATACTGTACTGTTACCCATAGATCCTGACAGAGTATATACATATGATGGGGAGGGGACTGTACATTAGGAGGGGGTGGGAGAGAAATATACATACGGTGGGGAGAGAATATATACATTCGGTGGGGGTGTGGGAGAGAAATATACATACGGCGGGGAGAGAATATGTGCATGCGGTGGGAGGAGACTGTCTATAAGGAGGGGGTGGGGGGGGTTTGGACATTTACGGTGGCCAGTTTCGAATTGCAGCCTCCCGTAGGTGCTCTTTAAGAGCGGTTTTGAATGTGGGTAGGGATTCACATTCCTTTACAGCTTTGGGTAGGGCGTTCCACATTGATGTGGCATAATTGCGAAACGTGTTTAGTCCCTTGTTTGAGCCGAATCTGGGTTTAACATGATTTGTGGAGCTCCCTCTGGTGTTGTGGTCGTGGTATTCACTGACCTTTGGGAAGTATTTTGACTTGTACATGGGTACCTTAGTCGTGTAGTGTATCTTGTAGACCAGGTCCATTGCAAGTTGCTGTACTCTGTCATCTACAGTAAGCCATCCTAGGTTGTCAAAGTGGGCAGGGGTGAGGTGGGTTCTAGGAGTAAGGTCAAGCAGTAGTCTGACCAGTTTGTTTTGTGATGTTTGTAATTTAGTTTTTAGCACCTTTGAGGTGCTTTGGTACCATGAGGTGCAAGCATAGTCGTAGTACCCTTGAATGAGTGCTCCTGCCAGAGTCTTCAGGGTATTCTTGTTTACCAGAGAGGAGATCTGGTCCAATAATCTAGTTCGTTGGTTGACTTTTTTTATTACATTGGATGCCATTTTGTCACAGGAAAGATTTGCCTCTAGGATGGAACCTATATGTAATATCATCTTTCCTTGTGACAATATTGTCACCCACTGTAACTGAGAAGCCGTCGGCCTTGCTGAGTTTGTTATTTCAACCAAAGAGAATGGACTCTGTTTTACCCAGGTGTAATGATAGTTTGTTATCAGCGAGCCAGGTGCAGATTTGGCCTAGTTCCGAGCTGAGTGTTTTTTCAACCTGTAACTTGTTCTTGTCAGAGACCAGCAGGGCTCAGTCGTCGGCGAACAGGTCTGATTGATCTCTCTCTTAAACAGTACTGTATATCTTGTATGTCATAAATGTCTTGATGAAACAGTACTGTATATCTGTGTCATGTATGTCATAAATGTCTTGATGAATTGAAAATGGGGGACCCCGATGTAAACAAGACGAAGTCTTTCTCTGGTCTGCATCCCCTTAACAATTGTTTGTATTGAGCCGTACTGTATTGTACCCATTTTGCAATCTGTTAAAGTTTCAATCAATCAATGCATACAGGGGCGCAGTGGCTCAGGAGGCACAACAGTCGTCCGGTAGTCGGAAGATTCCCAGTTCGATTGCCACTCCTCCCGGGCAGCGTGTCGAAGTGTCCTTGAGCAAGACACTTAACCCCTAATTGTTCCCAATGAGCAGGTTGGCACCTTGCATGGTTGCCTCTGTTGTTGGTGTGTGAATGGGTCAAAAGTGAGGAACAAAATTGTAAAACGCTGTGGATAAAAGCACTATTAAAAAAAGCACCATTTAATACATCTAAATAATGGGTACTGTACATATTGGGAGATTCTACATCCTACAATGTGTTCCTTTTTAACAGAAATGCCTACCTCTTCAGGGGCGTTGAACCCCCTTATGGTAGAAGTTATACAGAGACAGTTTTTGGTCCTACCTCCCATCCCGAGCCTACAGCTGATGACTATCCCAGAGGAGAGGATGGCAGTCAGGAGGAAGCTGCTGAGTCACAGGAGAAGCAAACAGCATGGACAAGTTCACAAGATCATGTAGGCCACGACCATGGCTTTAATAAAACACCCTTTATTAGTTCCTATGATGTTAAACCTATACACTCAAATGTCTTCGACTGATGTGACCCCTCAGCCAATCATAATTATACACAGTTATAAACAGTTAGTTCCAACCAAGTAATTTGATTGGACAAGAAGCATTCAACAAGTGCTGATATTCAGAGAATATTTGTTGAACTATTTGTTGGCGGAGCTAAATAAATGATTAATTAAACAAACAAATGATAATCTGCTGTCACTTATTACAGTGCTAACTAATACATGTTGATTGTAGAGCTGTTTAAAAGCAATACCACACTCGAGGTCTGCTGTTGTATTGAATATCAGCATGGCATGTGATTATATTTCGTGTGAGGCCGCGCCGGATCACAGCTGTGTTGATATCCAGTATAAGGGCACTCCCTCTCCTGTCATATTGCTTAAGTAGGCACCGGTTTTTGGCAGTGGTATGAAACCCTTTCAACCTTTACAGGGTTTCCAGTGCAATGGAAGCTTACAGAAGGAGCAAAAACACATGTGGTTCCCCATTCACCAGAGCCTCTGCTTCCTGACACAGTAAGGACACTTTTTAATGATGGTTCATTATCAACAACAAACGGTTCCAGCCAACAATCATCATTAATATTTTGCATATTTTACATTTACAGATGGTCAGTGAGCATGAGAAGCAAATGGTAAGTGCAGTCTTAGGTCTAGAATAAACTTGAACCCCGTTAATTTCTCAAGAGTGAATAGTAATATTTTTAGTCTATTTCACATCACTGGTCCATTTTGTCTCCATCTGCAGAAGACCTACATGGTGCTAAAGGATTCTGTGGAGAGAGCTCCCATCATCGCGCCCCTTTCAGCAGCAGTGGCAGGACGCCGTGCTGACCCTCGTCCCCCCTCAGCTCAGAGAGGGCCCTGGGAGCCAGGGAGAAGCTGCTGCAAGAGCTCTGCAAGGAAATCAGCGATGACTACCTCAATGTGATGGTCACGCACACAATGGTACACTGACTTCTTACATTTGTCTCATTTGTAGAATGGTACAACACACACACATACACACACACGGCGAACAAGAAATCAGTTACAAATAATTGGATAGGAGGAGTGATGTGTGGGTCTTCAATTATGCAAACAAGAATCGGGTGCTCTTTGGGATATGTTAGATAAATAGGAATTAAGTAGCTTAATTTACAGTTTAGTCATTTGGCTGATGCTTTTATCCAGTTTATTTAGGAAAATACCAGTCCTAACGGAAGTGTTGACGATATCTAGCACAGGGCTTGAAACACTATTAAACACCCGTTGTTGTTGAAGAAGAAGTCTTTATTTGTCATGCAGCAACACACACATGTAAAATGGGCAACACACGGGGTGCCCCAGTGGCGAACCATATAACGCGCTGAGTCGCGGCACGGCCGACCCGGGTTCGATTCCCGAACCCGTCGTTATTTGTCGAATGTCTTCCCCCCACTCTGTCTCCCGTGTCACCTCTCTCTCTCTCTACTGGACTGCCCAGTAGAATAAAGGGATAAACGCTAAAAAATAAATCTTTAAAAATGGGCAACACACAGGAACACACACGCATCGGGTCGTCCTCCCCGTGGACCAATCCAAGTGCTCCTGTCCGTCTTCATCAGGGACGCGACAGCGTTAGCCATCTGTTCTGTGTGTTTTTCCCTTGGGTTTATCTCTTTTTCTGGAGGGGAAACCCTTGCGAGCATGGAGAGAACATGCAAGCTCCACACAGAAAGGCCTGGGGAGATACCCCACCTGGGTACCTGGCAGCCTGGCAACCCCAGGACCTTCTTGCTGTAAGGCGACAGTTTTAACCACTAAACCACCGTCAGATGATGGTGATATGGTGATATGTAGGGCTGTTGTATGTGCAGTATCATCGTTACATTGTTTCTCACTGCCTTGCGTCATCCTCTTCCACAGGTGCTGTTCAGAACAGTGGCCATGATGGTTTCTAACTATGCACTGATAGCAGAGATCTCTCTGTACTCCTATGGCTTCTTCAACGCCAAATCCCTGTCAGTGAAGATTATCATGACCTACAGGCTCTGCTCCGAGCAGCTCTCCTCTCAGTTCCACTATGACTACGGCATGATGGCCGTCAATGCTGTACTGGTAGCAGCGGGGAACCTCAAGCTTAAGTTCCCTGATGAGAACGATTATATATATATATAATATTGTATATTCATATATTTGACATTTTAAGCATTTTATGAACAAACTAAATTCGTTAGATTGGACATTTGATTCATTATATCAAGCTGAGAATGAGTAATTTAACAACAGCCACCGGCTGTTTCTCCCCTCCCCTTTACCTAGATACGAAAAGTAACCTGGTGTAACCCGAGTGCCCCTATTGGTTGATAACGTTAATACGGCAACTACCTGAATACCACTCGGCAGGGCCTACAGTAACTGCTACATCTGTATTTTGTAAATTGATTAATAGCCTTTAAAATGTGAAAATATCAAATACCCAATGAGTTGCAACCTACCCAGGTCTACATGTAGATCCTTCTTATACATTTTTCCATGTAATAATAAAGGCCTCAATTTACAAGATACAGAATGCTTGCCTTTAACCTTTTCAAAGAAATGCCAAGGAGAGTCTTTCCTCCAGATACATGTAATATATCTTGAGGGTTATTCCTGAAACAGATGTTTTCTTCTTGGTATATATCAGGTTCATGTTGGTGGGAGAGCCCTTCGCTGGGAAGACCATGGTGCTGCACGTCCTGGCTGACACTCTGTCCCTGATGCATGAGAAGGGACACAACGAGGAGGAGAGGGTTATCTACCGCACCGTGAACCCCAAGGCCATCACCATGGGACAGCTGTTTGGAGAGTTTGACCCAACCTCTCATGAGGTGGGCCTGCGTCTGTAGCATTTTAACATCGATCGGTACTTCTTGAGCAGTCAGTCAAGTCAGTCGGTTGAAGTCCAGCGACGGGTAGAAAATCACAGTTCGCATGATATCAGTAACCCTGTCACTGAGGGGGAGGAGGAGGAGGAGGAGAGCGCTGTAGGAGGATGTAGATGGTACTGGGGTCAGAGAGAAGAGCTGTAGGAGGATGTAGATGTTAGGAGGATGTAGATCAGGGCTATTCAACTAAATTGTTCAGGGGGCCACATTGTCAGAAACCCAAGGGGCCAGGGGCCGGACTGCCACGGCGCCTCCCCGTGCTATGAATATATGTACACTTGACACAACACGCAACCACATTTTCACAACTTTTATTTAACTACATTGCAAAAGTAGTATACTTTTCAAAAAAAGTGCTTCATTTATGTGCCACATCTGCAACATCTCCTGCAGAAAGTGCTTCATTTATGACTGTGCAACAACTGCAACATCTCCTCTTCAACATTTCAATATAAAAATAAAATAAAAAACAAACAAGTGCATGATGTGCATCTGAACATTCTAACATCAACACTTGAACAAAAAAACACATTTATAGTGCAGCTGAGCTTATGAAAAAGTGCTTCATGTCTGTGCAACAACAGCAAATCACAGCATCTTATTAGCACTTATTGTCCACTCTTAACTCTCAAACATCAGGGGGGTGGGGGGCAGACAGGCCTAGCCTACATACACACATCTAATGAGAGCGATTGCACTTCTTTGACTGGGCAATGGCAGAGAAAGAGGGTTCATAGGAAGTGAGGGCTACCCGCAAACAGTGATGCAAATGCTCATTTGTCAAGGAGGCACGTTGCTTGTTTTAATGGCATTCATGTGAGAGAAACTGGATTCACAGGTGTATGTTGAGCCAAACATTGTTGATTGTTAGCACAGATATTGCCAGCGTTTTTATTTTGGGGAATGTCTTGACATGAATACACTTTATCCAAAATGTTGTGGTGGATTCATTCTCAAGTGCCTGCTTCAGAGCAGATGATGCTTGCATGTCAATTATTTCAAGTTGCAGGAGACCTTCATCAATGTGAAGTGATGCAAGGAACTCTTGTCCTTTTGTGGAAATAGCAGCTACATTGGCAAATGGGTTGCTCACAAAATGCATCAATTCTCTGGACATGTCAAATTCATCAAATCGACTTGCAAAGTTTTCCCTCAATTTATCAATGAAATCTGTCATTAATTGAGTGACTTTTGGCTCAATTGTGCGTGTTAACGTTGACATGGAAAAAAAAAGTAAAAAAAAAATATTAAAAAGAAAAAAAAAAAAAAAAAAAATTTTTTTTTTTTTATTATCATGTAATCTTTGGCGGGCCGGTCAGAATCAGCCCGCGGGCCGCCAGTTGAATAGCCCTGATGTAGATAGTCAGTTTAGAGCCATGATCTTAAACCTCCCTGGTACATCGTGTAACTGTTTTAATTGTTTTTATCTGTGTTTTGCTTGTATTTTATTATATTTATTGATGCCTAATTTTATTGATGTGTAATAGTTTTACTGATCTTTTTTATTTCCTTCATATTCATCTTTGTTTAAATATTTTTTCTTTTGAAATGTAACCCAACATCATTGCAAATAAAGGTGTGAATGGATATTTAGAGTAATGTATGTGTGTGGCTGTAATTGATGTCATGCACATTTGAATGTGTTAATGTATATGTGTGACTGTGTTTCTGTCATCTTAACGTCTCTCTTTCTGTCACTCAGTGGACAGATGGGATCGTGGCCAACACCTTCCGTGAGTTTGCGTCGTCTGAGACACCAGACCGTAAATGGGTAGTTTTTGACGGCCCCGTTGACACATTATGGATTGAGAGCATGAATACTGCAGCTAGACGACAACAAGAAGGTAAAAAAAAAATATATATATATATACAGTATGGTATAATACTGTATAGGCCTGTTTCTAGTAGTTGAGGAGTAAATGATTATTATGCATATGACTATGACCTGTACTCTCCCTGCACAGCTGTGCCTGATGAGCGGCGAGATCATCTCGATGTCCAATCAGATGAGTCTGATTTTTGAAGCCATGGACCTGTCACAGGCCTCAGTAAGTCAGCCATCTCTCCCTGCTGCTGTTTGGAGTGAGAGCGGTGTGTTTGATCCAACACATATGAATTGTGCTTTGATGTGGATATATGCTGTTTTCCCCCCTACCCTGGCCTAGCCCCAACACAAAAAACGAAAGAAAAACAGTGTCTGTGGAGGTAGCCTGCTTTGATGCTGCCAGCTGGAAATTGGAGTTCAAATAGTTTGTTGACGTTTCTCTGCTGTGTAACTCTTCCTGCTGGGAGGACGCCAACTGCCACTGTTTTGAATTTGACTGATTTGCCAACAATTAGTCTTACCGCGCCAGTTTAGAGCAGAGGATGATCAAACTGACGCTTGCTAGATGGACACCTTGCAGTTGACTGTTGGGGTTTATTCCTTCTCTTTTCAGACAGGTAAAAAATTAAACAAATGGTGCAGGTTATCATGACGGAGCATTCATTTTCAGTTGCCGCTAGGTTGGATAGGACGACCCTGCCCCCCACTCTCTTGACTGTAATCAAATCAAATCAAATGTATTTGTAGAGCCCGAGATCACATGGAATTGCCCCCATGGGATATCGGCGTTCGCTACAGACATTCAGCATGTGGCCGGTAAAGACAACGAGATGGACGGACTTCCTCTCCCGGGCGCACATTAGCCCGGCCCCCGTGCACCTGGGCATCGACTATGCTGCCATGGCTGCTGACCAGCTCACCGACTCAGACCTTCAGGCGTTCAGGGCGGCTGTGACAGGACTGCGAGTCAAGGATGTCACGTTTCACGACAGCGGTGCCACGCTCCTCTGTGATGTCTCCACTGGCCAGCCCCGCCCCATGGTTCCAACTGGCGCCACCGGGTATTTTCATTCAAACTTTTATTTATTCTCAAAAAGACAATTGATATATTTCAATGCACAGATTTCTTCAATATAACAATAAATATTAATAACTATTTATTTAGTACTTTTCACACATGGACCGAAGTCCCAGAGTGCCCCACAGCAATTAGTATAAAATGAACAATAGACAATAAAAAATAGTGCAATGTAAACGTACAGACTTAAGAAGAGGCATAAAATAAGTACAATAGTACAATGTCGCTCAAAGGCATGTGAACCCCCCCGGAACAGCCAGTTCCCCAAACACCCCACATCAATCCCTACCACATCCCCATCCAAGACCCCCCCCCCGATAAAGCACGTCATGACCGAAGAAAAACACAAACAGCCCGCACACCACTCACACCGCCGTGCACGGCGACAGAAATGCCACCCCCATTCAGGCCATTCATGCCCTTTCATACCTGGAGGTAAGGGCGTTGGTTAAGCTGGTAGGGGCCAAGTTCATCTGGCCGGGCCTTAGGAAGGACGTCAAAGGATGGGCGGCCTCCTGTGTGGCGTGTCTGTGTGCCAAGGTACATTGTCACACTAAGGCCCCTCTGGAGCCGTTTCTCATTCCAGAGAGGCGGTTTGACCATGTCCACATGGACCTGGTGGGCCCACTTCCCCCGTCTCAGGGTTTCACTCACCTCCTCACTATGGTGGACAGGACCACCAGGTGGCCGGAGGTTGTTCCCCCGTCATTGACAAGGGCTGCAGAGATGGCCCGGGCATTCATCTCCGGCTGGGTGACCCAGTTCACTTCTGAGCTGTGGAGCACCGTGGCTGAGAGACTTGGGGTGAAACTCCATCGTACCACGGCATACAACCCGAAGGCCAACGGGATGTGTGAGCGTTTTCACCGCTCCACGAAGGCTGCTCTCCGGGCCACTCTCACAGACAGCAACTGGATCGACCGTCTGCCATGGGTCATGATGGGCCTGCAGTCCTCCTCAGCCGAGCTGGTCTTTGGTCAAACGCGAGGGTCCCTGGGTAGTTCCTTCCTGGTTCCTCTGCCCCTTGGTCCACTACAGCTCACCGGTCTGCCTTCCAGGACACAGCGAGTGTGTTTGCCCCAGTTCCCACACATCACTGCCTTCCCCAGTCCTACATTCCGAAAGGATGCCAGCTATGTGTTTATCCGTCATGATGCCCACCGTTCTTCCCTCCAGGCTCCCTATGATGGGCCCTTCTGCGTCTTTGAGGCGGGCCCCAAGAACTTTGTGGTGGATATGGGGGGGAATAAGGAGCGGATTTGAGTCGATCGTCTTAAGCCTGTTCATGTGGTCCCAGACGAGCCGGGCAGGCCACCCAAGTCCGCCCCTCCTAAAAGAGACTGAAGACACTGGGGGATTGGTACAGGTTTATTATGTTGCACTGAATGTCAATTCTTAGTGTTCAGGGGGGGGGGGGGGGGGGCTGTGTGATGGACACTAGATGGACATGTCTCACCTTAGAATGGACACTGGTTGGGTGGTAATGGGAGGAGATTAGGAAGTGACGGTACCTTTGTTCCTGCTGGAATTGTTTGGAAGTAAAGATCTGAGACTCCATACTCTGTTCGTCTCATTTACTAACTTCCATGCAGTAGCTCTTATAGATGTTATGTTGATATGTAAAATGTTCTTGTCATGTTGATCTTGTGTTTTTGTCTTATATTCTCCGTTCAGAGCAAAGAAGGAAATTGACTATTCAGACTTGATGTTCTTTCTGACTGGTGGAGTGGGCCTGCAGAACACCAGCCCCAACCCAGACCCCACATGGCTGCAGGACAAGAGCTGGGATGAAATCTGCAGAGCCAATGAGCTGCCTGGCCTGCAGGGAATCCGGTAGGATCTATTATCTACTGAACAAATCGCATCTTGTTCTTTTCTACTGTAGAAGTCATAAAACTTAAAAATGTACTATTTTAATCAGGTGACTAGGGATTGCTACAAAAGGTTAGAGGAGTGGGCTTGTGACATGGCAATGTTGATGGTTAGACTCCCTGGACTGGCAGGTAAAACTGGGGGGGGGGGGGTAGTGATTAAGAAACGCTCTCCCCTCCCTCAACAACTGATTCTGAGGTGCCCTTGAGCAAGGCACCTCCCAACTCCTCCAATGCAATGGAGCCGCTCAGTGGGCAACATCAGAAGACCATGCCGTTGTTCTGGCCTCACAGGTGTGAATGCATGTGACTGTATGAGTGTGCGGTCGCTGGGAGTTTCTGAATAAGCGCACATGTGCTCAGCAAACGTTCTTTGGATAAATAAAATGTGCTTCTCCCCCACAGCGAGGCTTTCATCAAGAGCCCAGGGGATTTCAAGCCAATCTATGACAGCAAACAGCCATATAGCACCCCTATGCCCGGTCCCTGGTGTGAACCACTCAACGACCTGCAGAAGATGATCATCTTCCGCGGCCTCAGGCCAGATAAAGTGGTGCCGGCCATCACCAACTATGTGAAGGACAAGATGGGGAAGAAGTTTGTGGAGCCTCATCCCTTTGACTTGAGCAAGAGCTACCTGGACTCCAACTCAACTCTCCCACTGGTGTTTGTGTTGTCTCCTGGAGCGGAGCCCTTGGCCAGTCGGTAATACAGTCCCCTCAGAGATTGAGGGATCACAATGATGTTTTAGATAGATGTCCCATCGCTAGTGTAGAGCATCCTCGTTTCTCTGAATAGCTACAGTATATTGCTGTCAAAGGAAATCACCAGACATGTCTGTCTGCCTTCCCCAGGCTTGCTGAAGTTTGCCAACGACAAGTCATTCATTCATTCATGGGTGGAGCCAAGTTCCAGTCCATTTCTCTGGGGCAGGGCCAGGGTCCCATTGCTGCCAAGATGATCCGCACAGCTATGAGCGAAGGCACATGGGTGTGTCTGCAGAACTGTCACCTCGCCCTGGTCCTGGTTGTCCACCCTGGAGAAGATCTGCAAGGACTTCAGCCCGGACACCTGCCACGCAGACTTCCGGCTCTGGCTCACCAGCTATCCCTCACCCAAGGTGAGACACAGTACCTAGCAACAGGAAACAAGGTGAGACACAGTACCTAGCAACAGGAAACAAGGTGAGACACAGTACCTAGCAGCATTCATTAACCGTCTGTAGTGTGGTAGTGAAAGGGTTAATCACTGTTGGCAATATCTTCTTCCTTCACTTACCTTCACAGCACATTACGTTCTGAATCTAGATAAATTGACACTTTACTTCTTAATGTGTATTTGTGCATTAAACATTTGATAGGAATATCAGAGCTTGTTCAGGGAAATTAATTAACATGCATTAATAATGAGCACTCCAGATCTGTGTATACTGTCCGTATCGACAACTTCGATGTCTTCCTGGCTCAGTTCCCAGTAACCATACTGCAGAACGCCATGAAGATGACCAACGGCCTCAGACTCAACCTGCTGCAGTCCTACATGTCAGATCCTGTCTCCGACCCCAGCTTCTTCATCAACTGCCCCAACAAGGAACCGGTGAGTGGGGTTAAGCTCTCTCTCTCTCTCTCTCTCTCTCTCTCTCTCTCTCTCTCTCTCTCTCTCTCTCTCTCTCTCTCTCTCTCTCTCTCTCTCTCACACACTGTCATTGTCATTACTTATTTGACACAATGTAATTATGACAATACTGCTTACGTAGAGACATGTAATTATGACAATACTGCTTACGTAGAGACATGTAATTATGACAATACTGCTTACATAGAGACATGTAATTATGACAATACTGCTTACGTAGAGACATGTAATTATGACAATACTGCTTACGTAGAGACATGTAATTATGACAATACTGCTTACGTAGAGACATGTAATTATGACAATACTGCTTACGTAGAGACATGTAATTATGACAATACTGCTACGTAGAGACATGTAATTATGACAATACTGCTTACGTAGAGACATATAATTATGACAATACTGCTTACGTAGAGACATGTAATTGCGACAATACTGCTTACGTAGAGACATTGAGTGTATACATGTATGTGGAGCTGTGTTCGTCTGAATGTCTTTCTGTGAGGTCCAGTATACAGTATCTTTGTGTTTCAGAGTATTGATGGAATTGAAGTCTTGGTGTGTTGGCACCACATGAACAAGTCGTAATCCTTGGTGAATTAAAGCAGATCAGATTCTCTGTCAAACATGCTGTATTTCAGCCTCCTTACTTCTGCTCCTCTAGATTTGGGAGAAGCTCTTGTATGGAGTCTGCTTCTTCCACGCTCTCGTCCAGGAGAGGAAGAAGTTTGGTCCTCTGGGCTGGAATATCCCCTACGGCTTCAACGAGTCTGACCTGCGGATCAGTGTCAGACAACTACAGGTAAACCCGACCACTCTGAAGCAGCTACAGGTAAACCACTGAAGAAGCTACAGGTAAACCACTGAAGAAGCTACAGGTAAACCACTGAAGCAGCTACAGGTAAACCACTCTGAAGCAGCTACAGGTAAACCACTCTGAAGCAGCTACAGGTAAACCACTCTGAAGCAGCTACAGGTAAACCACTGAAGAAGCTGCAGGTAAACCACTCTGAAGCAGCTACAGGTAAACCACTCTGAAGCAGCTACAGGTAAACCACTCTGAAGCAGCTACAGGTAAACCACTGAAGAAGCTACAGGTAAACCACTGAAGAAGCTACAGGTAAACCACTGAAGAAGCTACAGGTAAACCACTGAAGAAGCTACAGGTAAACCACTCTGAAGCAGCTACAGGTAAACCACTGAAGAAGCTACAGGTAAACCACTGAAGAAGCTACAGGTAAACCACTGAAGAAGCTACAGGTAAACCACTGAAGAAGCTACAGGTAAACCACTCTGAAGCCGCTACAGGTAAACCACTCTGAAGCAGCTACATGTAAACCACTCTGAAGCAGCTACAGGTAAACCACTGAAGAAGCTACAGGTAAACCACTCTGAAGCCGCTACAGGTAAACCACTCTGAAGCAGCTACATGTAAACCACTCTGAAGCAGCTACAGGTAAACCACTGAAGAAGCTACAGGTAAACCACTGAAGAAGCTACAGGTAAACCACTGAAGCAGCTACAGGTAAACCACTCTGAAGCAGCTACAGGTAAACCACTCTGAAGCAGCTACAGGTAAACCACTCTGAAGCAGCTACAGGTAAACCACTCTGAAGCAGCTACAGGTAAACCACTGAAGAAGCTACAGGTAAACCACTCTGAAGCAGCTACAGGTAAACCACTCTGAAGCAGCTACAGGTAAACCACTGAAGAAGCTACAGGTAAACCACTGAAGAAGCTACAGGTAAACCACTGAAGAAGCTACAGGTAAACCACTGAAGAAGCTACAGGTAAACCACTCTGAAGCAGCTACAGGTAAACCACTCTGAAGCAGCTACAGGTAAACCACTCTGAAGCAGCTACAGGTAAACCACTCTGAAGAAGCTACAGGTAAACCACTGAAGAAGCTACAGGTAAACCACTGAAGAAGCTACAGGTAAACCACTCTGAAGCAGCTACAGGTAAACCACTCTGAAGCAGCTACAGGTAAACCACTCTGAAGCAGCTACAGGTAAACCACTCTGAAGCAGCTACAGGTAAACCACTCTGAAGCAGCTACAGGTAAACCACTGAAGAAGCTACAGGTAAACCACTGAAGCAGCTACAGGTAAACCACTGAAGAAGCTACAGGTAAACCACTGAAGCAGCTACAGGTAAACCACTCTGAAGCCGCTACAGGTAAACCACTCTGATGCTGAGGAGTTTCAGTAGCTTTCTATCAGCACTGGAGACAGGAGAATGGCCTGTGGGACATCGCAGGTGTTACCTGTACACAGTGCCTGTGGGACATCGCAGGTGTTCCCTGTACACAGTGCCTGTGGGACATCGCAGGTGTTACCTGTACACAGTGCCTGTGGGACATCGCAGGTGTTACCTGTACACAGTGCCTGTGGGACATCGCAGGTGTTACCTGTACACAGTGCCTGTGGGACATCGCAGGTGTTACCTGTACACAGTGCCTGTGAGTATCAGTCCTGATCTCTGAACCCTCCCCTGCTGTTCTCCAGCTATTTGTGAATGAGTATGACGAGGTGCCGTTCAAGGCCATAACCTACCTGACCGGGGAGTGCAACTACGGTGGCCGTGTGATGGATGACTGGGACCGGCGCCTCCTGATGACCATCCTGGCTGACTTCTACAACAAGGACATCATTGAGAGATCCCGCTACACATTCTCCCCCAGTGGGGCATACTACGCCCCGCCTAAATCCAACTACGAGGATTATGTCGAGTTCATCAAGGTATAATGTGATTACTTTGTGAATGCTTGCCATGAGTAAAAGGCCTCGATGCGTAAACACGGCGTTATAAGACATTAGGCCATTAGACAGTAGGTATTGGTTCTGCTAAATTGGCTTATTATACATGAGTGAATGTGTGTATGGGTCTTGCATTTCAGAGCCTTCCACTCAGCCAACTCCCGGAGGTGTTTGGGATGCACAAGAACGTGGACATATCAAAGGACCTGCAGCAGACCAAGCTGCTGTTTGATTCGCTGCTGCTTACCCAGAAAGGAGGGGCCCAGGGAGGGGGCAGTGATGGGGGGGGACAACACCCTGTGAAGGTAGAAACCACCTGACCAAGCCTGCTTTTATCATTTTTCAGGAGCTTGGTGTAATAATCTCTGAGGTCAAAATACAGTAAAGGATACATCCGCGTTAAGAGTCTCTATAATGAATCTCTGTATTGAGGTGGGGTGCTTAACTGAGATAATGTTCCCATCAGGAAGCCATTCAGTATCAGTATGGTTGGTTGCCAAGCTCTTTGGGATGATTGCATTGATACCATGCCAGGAAATTCACCCACCACCAGTACATAACTGCCAGAACTACGGTGGTACTTACTGTAGTGTTGATGTTTCCTTTAGTTTGCCCATAATAATGATAATAATCTTTATTTGTAGACCACCTTTCATACAAGAATTGCAGCCCAAAGTGCTTCACAGCAGTGATGTAGACACAAAATAGACATAGGCATAAAATCTGCATACAATTGGCATAATTATAGACATTCATAAAAAGATATTAAAACGTCCCGGAAATTATTTTATAGATTTAATAGATTAGATAGGTTAACTGTCATTCAAATCTATTAAATATTGTAATTGATTTCTTATTGATTAAGATAGATTTCTGACATTAAAATCTATAAAAGACTATTAGCAGGTTTATGACCAAATAAAAGCAATGCATAAAGTGCAGACATAGAATGAGTATAAAAATAGATCAAATAAGGTGGGCGGCTGGCTGATTGGCGCAGTGGGCAAGGGCCTCTAACGCAGGAGACGCTGGGTTCGAGCCCAGCTCTCGGCGTTGCTGCTGGCCGGTCGTTCATACTAACACAATTGGCAAGTGTTAGAGGGTGGGAAAGCCGGAGGGTGGGAATTTGACGTTGTGGACAGCGACTCCTACAGGTCGGTTTGGTGACGCCGGTGCGACGGAAGCAGGAAGTAGCGGGGGCAGCGTGAGCCTCCCACGCGTTACTCCTCGCCACTGAGAGCTCGAGCTGCTGCGGTTAAAAGATGCGACAGGCTGCCTCCTCGTATACCGGAGGGGACACGTGATGCAAGGCTTCTGTCCTCACTACAACCGACCTGTGGGAGGCATAGTCTAGCAACGTCAAGACAGGGGAGGGAAGAATTGGATAATACGAAATTGGGATGGGAGAAAAATAGAAAATGGGGAGAAAAAGTGGATAAATTATTATTTTTTTGGATAAAATAAGAGCAGTACAAAAAGTGTAGATTGCTGTTACAGACCATACCCTGTAACATACTAGCACTATACAGTATGTTCATGTGAAACCTACTATGTTTCTTGTTTAGTTTTTTTAGTTGCCAGACAGTTTTGACATTGAGGCGGCTCTGATAAGGTTCCCGGTGCTCTATGAGGAGAGCACGAACTCTGTATTAGTCCAGGAGATGGAGCGCTACAACACGTACGTACAATAAAACAACACAAAACAGTCCTGTGACCTTGCAGACGTATCGTAGAGAGAGAGGGTCGGGTCTCTTACAGTACCTGTTTCATGTCAGCTGGGTTTCTCCCTCTCCCTCCAGGCTGTTTGTTACAATCCAGGGGAGTCTACAGAACCTGCTGAAAGCCATCAAGGGCCTGGTGGTGATGGATGCAGAGCTGGAGGCCGTCGCAGGCAGCCTGATGGTGGGCAAGGTCCCAGAGAAGTGGGCCAAGCGCTCCTACCCCAGCCTCAACCCCCTGGGAAGCTACGTCGCTGACTTCTGCGCCAGGCTCAAGCTCCTGAGGGTGAGACTCGGCTACCGCTGATGACTTTCACACTCGTGCTTCGGATGAGTGCAATAATGTAATTTGTTGAAAGGATTGTATTCATAAGACCATCCTCACTGTGCTGTCTGTGTGTGTGTGTGTTCAAGGTTTGTTTTATTTGCCACATATAAGGTACATGTACATTATAGTGAAATGCTTGGTTCTGTATGAGCCTCCTGCGATTGTGCTTCATACAGTAAAAAAAAAGTTAAAGAGTAAAGACCAACACTATACAAAATATACAATATACAAAACTAAAATGTACAAAATGCAAAAAAAACAAATGCAGAAATAAGGTAGAAGAGGTAGTGCAAATGTGTAGGAAATAATAAATAGATAAAAACATGGTGTAATGTTTAAAAAGTGTTGAAAGTGAATGTTTAAGGTGAATGTTTAAAGTGAGTGTGTACATGAGGGTGTTGTGTGCAATGAATGTAGAATGGATGAGTTAGTGTTAGAGTGAGTCCACATTGAGCAGCCTGATGTGTGTGTGTGTTGTGTGGATAGTTGATATAAATATATAAATTGATATATGAACTGGATAGTTCATACTGTATATTAAGCTATTCTCCCTTTCTGTGTGTGTGTGTGTGTGTGTGTGTGTGTGTGTGTGTGTGTGTGTGTGTGTGTGTGTGTGTGTGTGTGTGTGTGTGTGTGTGCGTGTGTGTGTGCGCGTGTGTGCGCAAGAGATAGATTTAGTGCAAGTTTGAATATGACCAATTTGAGCACAGGTGATTTTTATCTCTTCCCTCCCGTGCGGCTGCAGGATTGGTACGAAAACGGGAAGCCTGACGTGTTCTGGCTGTCTGGCTTCTTCTTCACCCAGTTCCTCACCGGGGTGATGCAGAACTACGCCAGGAAGTATCACATCCCCATAGACCTGCTGGGCTTTGAGTTTGAGGTCAGGGAGGCAGACATTGAGCAATCCTTTTTACTTTAACCTGTTAAACCCTAGCCATATTTTCAGAAGATTTGCCTAAAAATACATACCCAAGTAAATTAAGAATTGCTCCACAACTACAAGGTCCATTTGCATGTTCTTGGTATCTAGGGACATCTATGGACCCCAGGGAATGTATTCCCAGTGTCAGATATATTGTGTCTGTTACTATGTTGAATACTATGTAAATTGATGAACCAAAGGAGGATATAGATTATTATTATTATTATAATATATCATGTTCCATATTTGACGGTGAATATCACCATGCTACCAAAATATGTCACTGAGCTCATTCAGCTACCTCTTGAGAACAAGTATAGTAAGAATCTAAGCAAATTAACAAAGGGCAGATCATTTACAGGGTTTTTTGTAGATACAGTACTGAATTTTGCCATCCGGACACATGTAATATCAATATAGAATATAAAATGCCAGGCCTATAAATTACCTTATTATGGCCAAGTCGCACATCTATGGATCGGACCAAATCTCCCCTTTCCAATGGCAGAGTTCAATCTGGATTTAGCATCACCAGGCGTGCAGCAAAAACTGTGAATATTTTCTATTCTATAATCATATTTCAAATAGCATGTGTCTGGATGGCAGAATTCAGTACTGTATCTACAAATCCTTCTGTTTAATCATCTTCCCTTTATTCATTTTTTGTACACGTGATCTCAAGAAGGTGCTGAATGAGCTCAGTGGCAATTGTTCATGTCTGGTCAATTTTAGCATGGTGTTATTCACCGTCAAAGATGAAAAGAGAAAATAAAAAATAAATTTGATATTCTCCTTTGGTTCATTACAATTTACTCAAGCCTAGACACAATATTTCGGACACTGGATTACCGGGCCGATCGGGTTTAACAGGTTAAGAGCTCCTATCAGTATGGAATTAAGACGCCACATTCCTTTTTATATTATGTTGATGATCTGTGTTTTCCATGAGTTATAATTCCAATTTTAAAGGGGCACCGATGCTGATTTATATTGCACATAATCTCACACACATTCAAAAACTCTAAACGGTTTTGCACACATTCATTTAGTTTGACAATTATTGAGAGTAATTGAGTTTCAATATGGCCACCACCCACCAGTGATGTCATTGGGGACATTGGATACCAATATTGGTGTTTTTTCATCTACACTTCATTGAGCTGTAATTAACACAACACAAGGATTCAATCACTGGTGGACATATTCAAACTGATTTACTCTCAATAACTGTAAAACAAAATTAATGTGTGCAAAACTGTTTAGAGTGTTTGGATGTGTGCACTGTGATATTATGTGCAGAATAAATCTGCATTGTTTTTTGGTGAAGTGTCCCTTTAAATTCATGGTGATCAATGAGGCAGTCTAATTTAAATATAATAATAATATAATAAAAAAAATGTACTTAGTTTATATCACAATGTTAGAAATAGGCCTAGCAATTATTAAAATAACTCAAATAAATGTTTATCTTAACTAAACAAGATGTGGCGACCATGGTAGAGCAGTCGTCTGCTAATCCCGAGGTTCCCGGTTCGATTCCCACTCCTCCCGGGCAGCTTGTCGAAGTGTCCTTGAGCAAGACACTTAACGCCTAACTGCTCCTGATGAGCAGGTTGGCACCTTGCATGGTTGCCTCTGCCGTCAGTGTGTGAATGTGTGAGTGAATGGGTCAAATGTGAGGAACAAATTGTAAAGCGCTTTGGATAAAAGCTGCTATATAAATGCACCATTTACAATTTAATTTAAAAGACTATCTACCGGTACCTTGTTTTATGCAATGTGTTAGTATCACTGGTACATTAATAAGTACTATGCCTGGTCAAGACGTTAGTATGATTCTCCTCCCTGCAGGTCCTCCCTGTTGAAGACTCGGACACAGCACCTGAAGATGGTGTTTACATCAATGGGCTGTTTCTAGATGGAGCTCGCTGGGACAAGAAAAGGTAGATGTTTATTTTGGTTTTGTTTAGGGATGGACTCTTGGCGTTGGTATTCGACAACAGCTGACAGTTGTGTTTGTGTCAAACTGCGCTGATTGCTTGAAGCCTTTTTACAACGCATCCGCGTTTCCGGGTTCCTGTTTTGCGCTCTGATTGGCCAGGTCATGTGACATGAGCGCCAATCGTGGGACTGCAAGTTTCTACACTGGTTAAGCTTAGGCGCTCTTCGAAGTTGGTTAAGGTTAGAGTTTGTCTTAGAGCGTGACGGCAAGTTCTTTCGCTGGTTAAGCTTAGGCACTCTTTCGAAGTTGGTTATGGTTAGAGTTTGTCTTAGACGAGCATGGCGATAGAACGCCAGGTAGTTTGCAGGCTGTTCGACGCGGAAATGGGCAAACACGCTATTGGGCGCACATGTCACATGACCTGGCCAATCAGAGCGCCCGGAAACACGGATGCGTTGTAAAAAGGCTACACGCGCACTGATTCCGCCTCCTGAATGATGATTATTTTTTTAGTGAAGGATCACAGAATTACATTTTGGATGCGCTGCACACTTTATCTTATTCAAAACTTTTTTTTGGGAGGGGTAGTTTGGTTAACTGATTAACCAATTCCTTTTAATAGAATATTAAAATATTGATTTGATAATATGCCTTCAAATGCCCATCCCTAATCTTGTTGTAGGATTGTTTTTATGGGAGTTGAGCGAGCTGTGATTTGCCTCTTGTTCCCAGTGGCGTCCTGGCTGAGCAGTTCCCCAAAGTCCTGTTTGACACTGTACCCATCATCTGGATCAAACCCAGTAGGCATTAACATCTACCATTTCTCTGTAGATACACACCAGTAGCTAAACAGCAGGGGGATGGATCAGACTTTTAATTCACCAGTAGCTAAACAGCAGGGGGATGGATCAGACTTTTAATTCACCAGTAGCTAAACAGCAGGGGGATGGATCAGACTTTTAATTCACCAGTAGCTAAACAGCAGGGGGATGAATCAGACTTTTAATTCACCAGTAGCTAAACAGCAGGGGGATGGATCAAGTTTCAAGTTCAAGTTTCTTTAATAGTTGTCATACAGAAGTACAGAATACTTCTTACTGTTACGCTCCAGAGACTGTGCTAGACAAGATAGTATCAAATAACATAGTATAGCATGTAATTTAGAAGAAGAAAATGAGGTCACAGTGTTCGGTATAGACATATGTACAATGTTCGATGCAGAATAGACGTAACTGAGTTACCATATAATATACAATACTATGCAGTGTACTAATGTACAGTACTATATAGTGCAAAGCAGAAATGGGATGAGGTACAATTTAGGTACAATTTACAGTAAGGTGTACGAGTTGTAGTGCAATCCTTCATCAATAAATATAAAGTGTGGGGAGTGGGTGCTACAGTGTGTTTGTTTAAAGTGGGTGTGTGCTATAAAGTGTGTGGAGTGGGTGCTACAGTGTGTTTGTTTAAAGTGAGTGTGTGCGTGTGGATGTGTGTGCTATGTGCGTTTGGTGGTTGTTGTTGTGTAGTGTTCATTGTTCGTTTAGCAGCCTGATGGCCTGGGGATAGAAGCTTCTTCTGAGTCTTTCTGTGCTCGCCTTGAGACTCCGGTATCGCTTGCCTGACCGCAGCAGTTCAAAGAGGCAGTTGTTCGGGTGACTGGAGTCTTTAATGATTCTCTTAGCCTTGCCCTTGCAACGCTTGTTGTAAATGTTCTGGAGGGTGGGGACTTTTAATTCACCAGTAGCTAAACAGCAGGGAGATGGATCAGACTTTTAATTCACCAGTAGCTAAACAGCAGGGGAATGGATTAGACCGTTAATTCACCAGTAGCTAAACAGCAGGGGGATGGATTGGGCCGTTAATTCACCAGTAGCTAAACAGCAGGGGGATGGATTGGGCCGTTAATTCACCAGTAGCTAAACAGCAGGGGGGTGGATTGGGCCGTTAATTCACCAGTAGTTAAACAGCAGGGGAATGAATCAGACATTTCATTCACCAGTAGATAAACATCAGGGGGATAGATCAGATATTTAATTCACCGGTAGATAAACATCAGGGGGATAGATCAGACATTTATTTCACCAGTAGCTAAACAGCAGGGGAATGGATCAGACATTTAATTAAGTTTTTTAATTGAATTTTTCTTCTGTATTCTCCTTATCTGCTTCTTCCTTCTCTCCCCTCCGTCCAGCTGAGAAGAAGGAGGCAGATCAGCCTAAGTCTCTGTATCTCTGCCCGGTCTACAAGACCAGTGAGAGGAAGGGCACCCTGTCCACCACAGGCCACTCCACCAATTTCCTCATCTCCATGATGTTGCCCACCAGCAAGAGCCCACAGCACTGGATCAAGTGTGGTGTGGCCCTGCTGTGTCAACTGGACGACTAACAGACAAGACATTATTTAACACTCAAACTTCAAAAGAAGAAAAATCTATTTGATAAATTATTTTTATTTTATCATTTTTGTCACTTTGTTTAGTGAGTGAAATGCAATGTGCAGTTTGGCATGAAATACCTCTAACCAAATATTTATAAGAATTTAAATTACTTATAATTATTACATTTGATTAAATCAACACAAATACAATAAAGACAGATCTATAAACAATAACCCATGTGCGTCCCATGTTGCAACTTCCTTTCATAAATCAATTAATCTGGAGCATGTGAACTAATGGATGAACGAGTTAATGGGTTAGTGAGTGACTGGATACATGGATGAGTTAATGGTTGTGTAATTGGTTAGTGAGTGACTGGATACATGGATGAGTGAATATATGAATGAAGCCATTGGTTATTGAACAAAGTGTGCGTGTGAGTGAGTGAATGAATGAGTTCTTTGTCTGCATCTCTTTTTGATATCTATTTTACAAATGTCCATGTACTGTATGTGTGTATAGAAGCTATGCTATATATGCAGGGCCGCCTCAGGGGGTGTGCGAGCAGTGCGGTCGCACAGGGCCTCGCGGGAAGGGGGGCCTCGCAAAAAAAATATATATATATATATTTTTTTTTTATTTATTATTTTTTTTATTTTTTTTTTATTTCTTTTTTTATTTTTATTTTATTTTTTTGCGAGGCCCCCCTTCCCGCGAGGCCCTTTTTCATCACAGACCTCAAATTTAGTTTTGCTTATATGCTTATATATTTCACATTAGACACGTTCCTGGCTCTGAGGCTCTGCAGGCAGCAGAATTGGTTTCAATGAGGGGAGGAGTTACAGGTAAGGTAGCGTCTGTTGAGTTCATTGTGTGTGTCTGTGTGCGTGCCGGGGGGGGGGGGGGGGGGGGGGGCGTGAACCGACTCATTGCCAGACGTGAGCGATTCGACTCACGCTCACGGCAATGAATCGGCTCTTATGAACGAGTCGCTCATGACCGACCCATCACTAGCGTCTGACTATTTCGCGCATGCAGCATTGGAGGTTATGCCAGCCAAGATGAAGAGGACATCGTTCGGCAGATGGACTGAAGATGAAAGTTGTTGCATGTTAGACAGTTCAGTCAGGCTAGCCATCCCGGCTAAAGACGGGGACAGCTAGTTAGCTTTAGCTACGTTATAATATTAAGTGTGGTTCAGTCGGGAATCAGCCATGATGATGTCGGCTAGTAGCTAGCTTAGCTAAAGGCTAACTAGTGTTAGCTAACCTAGAGACAGCGCATGCAGCATTGTTATGCCAAGATGAAGAGGATGGTCGTTCGGCAGATGAACTTCGTCAATCCACGCGGTTGTCTCCATCCTCTTGGACGTTTGGTGAGTTTTTAATGCACTCTATTCTATTCCCGCCGTGGATATCTCTCTCTCTCTCTCTCTCTCTCTGGAGCCAAACTGGCCGACTAGCTGTTGTAGTACTAGTAGCTAACGGTGTGTGGCCTGGTGTCAGCACCTGTATTGCTTTTCTCACGTTGTACAGTTTTTCAGTGGTAGCCGCATAGCTTGCTTCTGCGTTAGCTAATGGTTAGCGATAGCCGGGTTGAGCTAACTGTTAGCCAGTTAGCTGTTTAGCTACGACGTTAGCTGCCGGCTGCGCTCGGCTGGGAACGTTAGTTTGATGCTATCAGTTAGCCTAGAGTTAGCTGTTAGCTTGTGCTACGACCATTGACATTAGCCGTGAGAATAGCAGGGGGTTCTGGCACTCTGACTACGACATCATCTTTGACAGAAGATGTAGTCGGGCCTGCACCATGACAAGGCTCCGGCCATAGCGCTTAAATCTCGCACAGGGCCTCGCATTTCTCCCAGGCGGCCCTGTATATATGCATATATATCCCCAGTCCCCTGCTGTCCTAGTAATCACGCAGGGACTGCATAAATCTTAGGACATTCCAGCATGATGCACACACAGGATATAAATACAATGGACAATTCAGTGTCACAGATGCGTAGAGGAGTGGTTGTGTGTGTATTGTTTTGTATCGTATCGCAGACCATCTATCAGCATTGAATCGTCTGAGAGGGAATGAAACACATTCCATATCAACATAAGCCAAACCATTAATGGCAAAGTGGGGAAACTGTTGACAGAAGTCTACACTCTACTGAATCTTTAGATGCAATGTAAACACGAATTAATGCTCCTACAGAGCTAATTGATTGCATGACTCTTGTGTTCATTTTTGCTGCAAATCTCAAAGTAACGGCCTGATTGCCATGAAATTGCAATGACCTTTACTCTAGTCTAGTGGCAATTGGCCAAACAATTTGTTGTGCACATTCATGTCCGAAGAGGGAGAATTCTCCTCTAGCGCCCCCATCAGGCCAAACCTTCCATTTGACCCGTTAGTCACAAAGTCATACAAGTTGCTTTATCATGACTAATCTCACAGATAATATTGTAAAAACGTATAAATCAAGTTGAGAGTTATTGAGAATTTGTTTAAATGTGTCCCCCAGGTCACACTTATCCCATGTAATGTTAAATACAGATTAGTGGAGTTAATGATGAAAGTGGACATAAATCACATGGCTTAAAGCCTCACAGAGTGTGGGCAGAGGGCCTACATTGTGGAATGGGGCAGAATGGAGGTCAGATGTATTATGGATGAAATGCCTACGTTAATGGACACAAACGTGGACCATGCTGTTGATCTGTCGATGTCCATCTGTTTATACCTGTTTACTAAATAGTATGAGTGTGTGGTGCCCATCTGTGTCCATAGGGTGGCCTGCCTGCGTCATGAGTGAATTTGTACGTGAGTTGTAACTGTGGGGGGGGGGGGGGGGGGGGCGTTCCGGTGGGTCAAAGCCAGGTGCCGGCTGGGATGGCCCCGTGACCAGATATTTATAGTAGGCCAGATATAAATAGATCTGTTTGGGAGCCGGGACGCGTGAATACTTTACCCAAGGCAGTTGCCCTTCCGCGTTCGGTTTGCGCACCCTGATTGGCCGCTCAGCGCCCAATCGCGTGCCCATTCAACCTACTGTTGTGAGGACCAATGACGGCACACAGCCCTTTGACTAAAGGTAAACACAAGAATTAATTCTCCTACTGGTTGAGCGATGCGGGGCATGACTGTTAATTTCTGCTGCAATTCAGGTGACTGTACTTTTGCATTTTGATTATGATGTGTTGCTGTCAGTTCCCATGTCCAAAACATAACTTTATTTTGCTGCCTTTTGGATTGGTGTTAGAGAGAGATTTATCTTTATTAATCCCCTCAGGGGAATTTAGGGGTCATAGCAGCACAGGAGTATTGACAGCATTCCATGATAATATGTCTACATGATTACATTGTTACTGTATATGATAATCAGTAATGCCCTAGTAGTTATGTGTTTACAGAGGCATCCATGCCTTTGATTCAGCCATGCTGGTGGTAGAGAGCCTATATAAAGGCCCTGCAATTGGCCGTCTCTAACCGAAGAGGAACTGGAGCAGATATTTCAAGCTAACAGTAATTGTACAGCTATAAAGAATAGTTATGACTGCCGAGCGAATGGGTATAATCCTCACTCAGTTTACTATCATTTGCATGGATTTTATACATCAAATTCAATCATAAACGTTTACTGTGGAAGGTAGCCACTGCTTACCACAGCGGATTCTGGTTTTACTGTTGGCATTTAGAGCTGCAAGTGTGTCATGCGTGCACCGGGATGAAGATGAGGCCACACAGTATATAATAGTCTGATTGAATACAGAAAACTCAAGGGCTTGAATCCCAGGTTGGTTTTCTTTTTCTTCTTCCCTTGTGGTGAAATATCTTGCTTTCATTGTAGAGCGCAGGCTCATCACTTTATCAATACAATGATCTACATAATGTGTTTCTACAGTGATCTGAAACCCAGTGAGCGATAAGGGAAGGTATGAGTTCATATCTTTCCCAGAAAGCTCATGTTGAGACTTTTTGTTTTTATTTAATTTTTTTTTTTATACATGCACAGTCTAAGAGGGCAGGGGGGGGCATTGCACTTCCATTGTACATAATGTATACAAATTTATAACGTGTATGTGACAAATAAATTGCTCTCGATGAGCAGTTTGGCACCTTGCATGGTTGCCGCTGAATGTGTGAGTGAATGGGTGAATGTGAGGAACAAAATTGTAAAGCGCTTTGCATAAAAGCTGCTATATAAATGCACCATTTACTTCCAGGAGCCCATGTGGGGGTGAGAATCAGAGGAATCTGCCGCCATCTTGTTTGATGCTGTATAGCCTCAGGGAATCCTGACATCATCTCTCTGCTGCTAGACTACGGACGTACCAGGCACATGGACTGTGAGGAATCAGCCAGTTACTGTCTCCTTTACACTCACTGTAGATATCCCCGACTGTATGGTATATTATCTAGAGCATGTGATCACACTGTAGATCTCTCCTCTCGTCTGTGACAGGGCACTGGAGTATCTGATCCCAGTGACCCAGATGGTGGTGGCCCGGGGGACATGCCCAGTGTCTAAAAGCACTATCAAAGATCACTCGAAGATTTCTGATGGAGGAGCGGATATTTGAGCCCAGAGGACCTAGGGCATCGACAGTAGGGTCAACAGAAGCGTTTCCAAATAAAATAATTTCAGTTTTGCTCTCATTTAGGTTGAGAAAATTGCCACTCATCCATGTTTTAATATCGGCCAAGCAGCGTGGGCGGCTACGTGGTGTAGTGGGCAAGGCGCTCGCCACGAAATCTGGAGACGCTGGGCTTGCCTGTTCGAGCCCAGCGCTCCACATTTGCTTTCAGTTTAGCTGGTCGTCCGTACTAATACACATTGGCCGTATTAGGGGGTGGGAAACTGATGGGTGGGGATCGGGCTTTGTGGACAGCGACTCCTACAGGTCGGTTGGTGCGCCTGCGCAGTAGAATCAGGAAGTGTCGGGGGCAGGTATAATTAGGAAGGTGTGTTCATTGATAAATAGAAGTTGTTTTTTAATCCTGTATTATAGTCTTATTTTTCCTTACATATCTTATTGTAACATAATTTGAGCTAGCACTCATTCATCTCATCTTCAAAAAATAATTTTACTTCAAAAAAGATTTGTTAGACTGGCAACCCTCTCAGATCAATTTGAACCATCTGCTCCTCTTTTCAAGAAACTAAACATTCTGACTGTGTCTGAGGTTAATTCTTTACAGATATGTATATTTGTGTACAAATGCATTCATGATCACAATCTACCAAATGGTTTTAATAGTTTTTTTTCTTTTAATTCAGATGTTCATTCATATGCTACACGTCAGTCCAGGGACCTGCATATACCTTATTGTGGTACTTCACTTAGGCAGTTCTCAGTGAGGTATAGAGGGTCCAATCTTTGGAATGCAGCTGATCCTATGCTGAGGAAATCTCCATCTCTGTTTATTTTTAAAGCAAACTACAAAAAAATTCTCATCCAAAAGTAGTAGATAGATAACAGGTCATACATGTAGGTATGCATTTGGTTATGTGGGTGGGTAGGTTTATAGGCAGGTGGGTGGGTTGTTATATATTATTATGTACACAGTATATCCATGTATGTACTGTGTGTATGTATGTTTGTATTAACACAAATCTTTTAATGTATTCTGGTATTTTAGAATATGCATATTTTTGTATTTTTGTATGTTTGATTTTATAAAACAGGGGACGTTCTTGATAAGCCTCTAGGCTTCTAACTTCTCCTTCACAATCGTTATAACTTATTATGTATTGTTTTTACTTCTGTTTAACTGTGTTAATAAACAAACAAACAAAACAAACAAACTGGTATAGCTTCTCTCTCCATAGAAATCGGGTTGTTGTTTACATGTGTAAAAATGATCTGGTTAGTTGTGATGAGAACATGTGTGTTCATGTAATGTGAACTCACAACTAAGAGGGTTAATTAACCTATGAAGCTATGCTTAGTGACATGTGATTGAGGAATGAATTCTTTTCTCAGCCTGTAATGACAATGAACAGTGTGTTCACATATTAACAGGGTTACCTGTTCAACTTGGTCGTATCAAGGGTAAGGAAGGAGGGGTGATCCCCCCGGTTTCCCTGGGGCTTCCCCCCCTCCTTTCAGACATGTTGTTTACAATATATTGTGTCACTGTGTTTGTGGGGATACGATGTAACCCTCAGCTTAATTGCTGGGGTTGTGCTTTCCGCTTGAGAAACGATTTTTTCCTAAAGAAAAGATTGTTTGGTCACTTATCATGTGTGCTTAGCAAGGCCTGTGGCCAATACGTAATCGAGGATTCTGTATTCTCTCGTTATGAAAAATGGCGTTCCTCTGTAGCAAGAGTGTACTTTGCCATTTTTTGTTGTGATGAAGGGTTGTTTACTAGGTTGTCTCGATGAATTCTCGTTCATATCTGGGGGATGTTAACGGAATAGATCAGAACATAGGTAGAGGGGTCTCACGCCCTTGGGGTGGGCCACTGAGCGCGGTCCAAATGGGACCGTCTGGGTGGCGCCCTCTTTTCATGTTTTAGATCGACACGCATACCTACCCCCTCTTCTGGAGTGGGCATGTCGGCGTGGTTAGGGCACAGGACTGGTCTGGTCGCGCTGGTCCAGGTCAGTTAACCTGTTGTCCGCCGGGGATGCAGATCTGCTGTTCTGGTACCCTGAGGGACTTGTGCTTTTTTCGGGTGGTTAAATGCTGGGTCGGCCCGGGTGTCACAGGGTTAGGCGTTATGGAGACCCTTTGTTGGGTACATGTTGTACGCTGCACTATCGTAATGGCTTACGGCCATACCAACCTGTACACGCCCGATCTCGTCCGATCTCGGAAGCTAAGCAGGTTCGGTCCTGGTTAGTACTTGGTTGGGAGACCGCCTGGGAATACCAAGTACGGTGAGCTTAGGGCTGGTTCTCCATTCCTTTCGCTCCTCTCTCACACGTGGCGAAGAGGGGGCTGTTGGGGTGGTCTTTTGGACCTCCTCTGGTAAGCCTGTGTGCTTCCCGAGCCGCCGGGCCCGGTCCGAAGTAATGTTTCGTCGACCCGTAGGCCTGGAATAACCCTTTTTTGAAAACTGAAACACTTGTACTGCGGTATAGCCAGTGTATACCCGCAGGTGTGCTTTGGAGTTTTTTTCTTGAGGGGTTATAGGAACAACCACCGCATGTGGTACCAAGAGGGTGGTTGATTCCCTGGTGTGTTGGAGCAGAGTCAACTCCCGGGTTACCCGGTTGAGTGTGCCCCTGCACGTTCATGACGCCTGCCAATCATGTCAGCCTTCTCTGCCTCGACCCCTCTGGGTGGTTTTTTTTTAATGGAGGCTTTGTCATGGTGATCAACAACGCCAGCATACGCCCCTTCCGCCAAGGGGGCTGTTTTCAGCTGACTCCTTTGGTGCCTGTCTCGTCCGCAGTGCTCCAGGCTCAGGTTACAGCCTGCTGCCTGGTTTCCCCGGTGCGCTGCCTGCTTCCGTTGGTTAACCTTTTTTGAGTGCTTACGGCCATGCTGATTGCCTGTTCTGCAGGGTCAGTGTGCCAGGCGGTGTGCTATTGGGGGGAAAGGGCCCGCTCTTGGTGGGGCCTTATCCGAATACGCTGGCGATGTGGGGGGCGGTGTCACTAAGTGACCACCTGGTGGGGTCTTGATGCCTGGCGTCATTGACCTCTCCGGGCCCCCTTTTTCCAGGGGATCCAGTCCCTTCAGTGGGTCTGGGTCTTCCTTCGCGCTCCGCTGCTACAGCCTTGCCACAGGGTTGGGTTTGCTCTTGACCCCGTGATTTTGGGGGCAGTAACGAGGTTTGTTCCTTCCGTTCGTTCCCTGGTGGCATGCGGGTTGTGCGTGTGTGTAGTCATGGGGTCAAGCCACGGTCTGCTCACCCTGTGCGTTGAGTTGCTTGAGTTCTTCTTCGCACGGTCGGATCCGTCTCCCTCCCGTAAGCCTCCAATAGGGGGGGTATCCTCCATTAGGGAGGGTCGGGGGGCTCGGTCCTCCCCAGTCTGATGGTTGTGGGGGGCCTCAGCGGGGTACATTTGTCGAGCTATGGCTCCCGCTCAGCTCCTGTTATGCAACTGATGCTGAGCGAAAGCCATAATGAAATAGAACGTAAGGTTATGTATATAACCAAGTTCTATGAATTATGGCGACGCTCAGCATCAGGACGCCGCTGCGGCCCTTGATCTTTCATTGTGGTGAAATTTGTTGGGAAGGAGATGAGTGTGTGGCCCCACCCCTGCTTATGTAGGCAGCAGATGGGGGTGTGGTCAGATGGATGATGGTATGTAAAGGTACATTTTGAAATTTATTCAGTGCATATCCACTGAAGCGAGATATTATGCAACTGATGCTGAGCGTCGCCATAATTCATAGAACTTGGTTATACATAACCTTACGTTAGCGATAAGCCACGCCTAAATTTTCAAACTGAAAACTAACTGTTTGTGGATTGGAGGAAAACCTGTTATGATGTCACTAGCTGTGATGTCATCAGCTGGACCCCTGCCTGCTATAAATACAGGGCCATCAAGACACTAGAGGAGAGTTGAAAGAGAAGATGATGAAGAAGAAGAAGATTACGTCGGACGGACTCCCCCATCGGTGAAGAATAAGCTATATCCACGTTGCCAATGACGGGATACGATCAGCGGACATTTTTGTTAGATTAGTTTGGAGAACGCCGATTCAAACCTTGAATTATTGTATACATCCAGTGTTTTTGAGCGACAGCAAGTGTTTTTAAGAAGCAGTCATTGTGTGCTTTTGTTAATAAACTTGCAAGAAAGTCAGGAGCGCCTGTCTGGACATCCCATTCTTAACAAGAGTATATTGCTGGTCTGACAACAACGCGGGTACCTAATATCATTATCAGATGCAACATTACACACAGTCATCATATCCCTCCTAGTTATACATACACACAGTCATCATATCTCTCCTAGTTATACATACATACAGTCCTCATATCCCTAGTTACACGTACACACAGCCCTCATATAGTTACACATACACACAGTCCGCATATCCCTCCTAGTTACACATACACACAGCCCTCATATCCCTCCTAGCTACACATACATACAGTCCTCATATACCTCCTAGCTACACATACATACAGTCCTCATATCCCTCCTAGTTACACATACAGGTTCCATCCTAGAGGCAAATCTTTCCTGTGACAAAATGGCATCCAATGTAATAAAAAAAAAAGTCCTCCCACCTCACCCCTGCCCACTTTGACAACCTAGGATGGCTTAGAGTGTTACGTTCTGGTTCGCTGACTGCTGTCTGAGAACCACCCACCATTCTGACACCTGTCACTTGGCTCCTGTCACTTGTCTCCCCTGTCACTTAGTGTATGGGTCTCCTGATTGGCTGTCACGGGGGTGTGTGTGGTATGTCGGAATGTGGTCTCTATTTAACCCTTCTCTCTTTGTTTGCTCTTCGTCAGGTCTTCATAATAACGTTCGGAGATAACGTGGGCGCTTTTCTGGACCCCATTAAGCTTCATATAAATTCCCTCTATCTATCTTGCCACTCGGCGAATGTATCCTAGTATTACTCTTTGTGTTCTTTACTATTAAACTGAACCTACTTAAGAGTACACCTTCTCCGTCTCCTTGATTGCATACCACAACTGGAACTCACCTACCTCCATTCCATAGTGATAATAGGCACATTCTATCCAATGATATTGTGGTAGTTATCAAGTCAAGTGTTCCATTATTAATTAATCCTCTTGAGGACATTCACTATGCCAAGCATCATCCATCTTTACATTACTGTACCTACTGTGAACGGCTAAACACTTGAAGAGCTGTGATTTGATGCCCTTTTGATGGATTTGCATGACATTTGATGTCATGCTGCTGCAGCCAGCAGCAGCTAAGTTTCATAGTGATCCTGCAAAACCACTCTTCCCACAAGCACCAATCACAACCAACGCATTTCACAATGTGTTGTAAATCACAACCAACAGCATTTCACAATGTGTTGTCAATCAGGGTCAAATCTATTTATTTTGTACTGTGTACTGTGGTGCCCCTCCCCCCTAACCTCGCATGGCAGCTGGCTTCCCGAGATCACTCAAGAATCCATCTAGTCAGACTTCAAGTTACAGTATGCACTGCACTTGTGCCTGAACCACAGTGGTTCAGACCAACCAGCGTCATTTGAGGAACTACTGGTGGCTACGGGCAAAGATACCATCCCAATATATATATATTTTTGTATATATATGTGCCAACCCTATTCCGCCCCACCCGTTCCCTCCGGTCCTCCTCCACTGCCTCCCTCACTGTCCCGACATCCAAGCTTAAAAACTTCGGAGATCGGGCCTTCTCTCGTACTGCACCCCGACTCTGGAACTCCCTCCCCCAGTCCATCAGAGACTCCCCTACACTCTCCACCTTCAAAGCTCGCCTCAAAACCCACCTGTTCTCCCTTGCCTCTAACCCCCCCACCCTTAACCCCCCCCCCCCTCCCCTCCAACCTGATTGATGTCTGTCTCCAGTCTTTTTTGTGCTATCATGTTGTCTCCCCTGTTCCCCCCATGGTCTCATGTTCCTTTTGTTTTTGTTTCTTTGCTTTCGTTTCTTTGTTTGTACTCTTGCTCCCGACTACTGTCAGCGACTTCGGCTTATTGAGAAGCGCTATATAAATTAAATTAATTATTATTATTATTCCTAACTGTTTCAAAGGACGACTTCCCAGATGGTTCTGTGTAACAAGACTATCTGGTGGGTCAGGTCACCTCCCCCCCTGCCTTTACACACATAGTTATTGAGCCCCTTGAACATGATGTAGCAACAGACAAAATGTCCTGTTGACATACTTGAAAAAGACCGGAAGGATCGAAACGTCATATATCTGCTTTTTGTCACAAATAAACACCTTTGGAGCATTGAAAAGTGAGTTGCAAGCCCAGTTTTGTTCATCGACTACTTAAAGGGGCACTTCAGATTATTTTGTACATAATAATGTTAATTACAGCTCAATGAAAGGATGTAGATGAAAAAATAGCAGTCCCGAATGCAATCTTTATCTCTATTTTTCATCTACGTGAATGAGCTGGAATTAACACAACACAAGGATTCAGTGTCCTCTGATGACATCACATTATGCATTAAGGAAACATGGCCTCCACTTCCACTCCTACGCAGATGACACACAGCTTTACCTCCACACCAAACCCTCTGCTCCCCTCCCTCACTGCCTGCCTCCAGGACATAAAAACATGGATGACCACCAACTTCCTTCAACTCAACAGCAAGAAGACCGAATTAATAGTTGTAGCTTCCCCAGCCCTCCTCCAAAAGATTGACCACCTTGTTCTCTCCGTGGATGGCTACTCCATCTGCCCCTCCACGGAGGTAAGGAACCTGGGCGTAATACTGGACTCAACCCTCTCATTTCACCCTCACGTCAAGTCTGTCACCAGGTTCGCCTTTTTCCACCTCAGAACCATTTCCCGCCTCCGCCCCTCACTCTCTGACACCTCAGCGGAAACACTCATTCATGCCATCATCACTTCCCGCCTCGACTACTGTAACGGAAACCTTCTTGGTGCTCCCACGAAGGTTCTGGATCGCTTACAGTACGTCCAAAACTCAGCTGTGAGGGTCCTCACGCGCACCAAACCCTGGCAGCACATCACCCCCACCCTGCAAAAACTCCACTGGCTCCCCATCAACTACCGAATCTCCTACAAGATCCTCCTCCTCACCTACAAATCCCTGCATGGGTTGGCCCCTTCCTACCTGACCAACCTACTCCACCCCTACACTCCAGCACGAGGCCTCCGCTCCTCCAACTCCGACCTCCTCACCATCCCCCGCACGAGGCGTTCCACACTGGGAGACTGAGCTTTCTCTGTAGCTGCTCCCAGGCTGTGGAACTCCCTCTCCCCCTCCATCCGAGGCTCTGACACCATCAACCTCTTCAAAACCCACCTAAAAACCCACCTGTTTACACTTGCCTTCACGCAACACGGCCCTGCTCCCAAGTAGCCCACCCCCTGACTCTTTTCTTTTAAGCCGCCGATCCCATTGTTTTGGTTAATTTTCTTGTTACTGTTTCGTCCAATTGGACAGCACCTTGCTTCCTTTTTTATGTTATTTGTTTAAATTTTTTTCCTGTTGTTACTATACATATATATTCATATTTCTTTCCCTTTCTTTTATATAGCTTCTCTCTCTTTGTACAGTGTCCTTGCGTCTGAGAAAGGCGCTTCTCTCTTTAAATCCAATTTATTATTATTATTAACTCTCAATAACTGTTAAACTAAATGAATGTGTGCAAAACAGTTTAGAGCCTTGGGTTATGTGTGAGATGTGCAAAATAAATTAACTGTGGCCATGCTGTTTATCCAACTGGACCAATTATACACTATGTTCTATCTCTGTTAACCAATCATACTGTTTTGCACTGATTGGTCAAAGTGGATATGGAGCATAAATAAGATTGACATCCCTTTGATGGTCCAAGAGGTACATTTGTAGAGTAATAATGGCTGGATATATGTGGTAAACAAACTTTTAGAGTAGGCCTGATCTTGGGAGAACTCATGTTACGACATTCCACATGGCTCGCTGTAAACAGCCATTGAAAGCAAATCTGAGGATAAACAACTCCGGTAATAACCTCAACAAATGTTCATATTGTAAAATGTGTGAGGTTCGCCTCTTCCCTGGGCCTTTAATTCCTGTTCCCTGGATCTGTCTGTATGCTGTTCCATCTCCGGCGTGAGACGAGGTGGAAGCCTTCGCCACCTGTCGCCGTTTGCCTGGAGTGGGACACAGTACTGCGCTCTCTAATTCTCTACGGGAGGTATTCCAGTGTTCCACTCCAGACCCCGCGCCAGATGCGCTCTCCGAACCGGCGCGTTCTCCAAGCAGACGCGCACCACTCCAGACCCCGCGCCAGATGCGCTCTCCGAACCGGCGTGTTCTCCAAGCAGACGCGCACCACTCCAGACCCTGCGCCAGATGCGCTCTCCGAACCGGCGCGTTCTCCAAGCAGACGCGCACCACTCCAGACCCCGCGCCAGATGCGCTCTCCGAACCGGCGCGTTCTCCAAGCAGACGCGCACCACTCCAGACCCCGCAACAGATGCGCTCTCCGAACCGGCGCGTTCTCCAAGCAGACGCGCACCACTCCAGACCCCGCGCCAGATGCGCTCTCCGAACCGGCGCGTTCTCCAAGCAGACGCGCACCACTCCAGACCCCGCGCCAGATGCGCTCTCCGAACCGGCGCGTTCTCCAAGCAGACGCGCACCACTCCAGACCCCGCGCCAGATGCGCTCTCCGAACCGGCGCGTTCTCCAAGCAGACGCGCACCACTCCAGACCCCGCGCCAGAGGCGCTCTCCGAACCGGCGCGTTCTCCAAGCAGACGCGCACCTCTCCAGACCCCGCGCCAGATGCGCTCTCCGAACCGGCGCGTTCTCCAAGCCGACGCGCCCCACTCCAGACGTCTAGCCTGCGCCCTCCTACTCCATCCCTGTAAGCAGCTCTGGCCCTAGTCTCCCCTGTTGGCTTCTTTGTTAGCTCCCCTGTTAGCTTCCCTGTTAGCTCCCCTGTTAGCCTGCTAGTCTCCCCTGTTAGCTCCCTTGTTAGCCTTGTTAGTTCCCCTGTTGACTCCCCTGTTAGCTTCCCTGTTAGCTCCCCTGTTAGCCTGTTGACTCCCCTGTAGCTTCCTTGTTAGCCTCGTTAGCTCCCCTGCAGCTTGCTAGGCCTCTACTACCAGCATGGCCCAGTCTGCTAGCTTAGCCCCGGCTGCTAGCACAGCCTCTATGTTAATGTAGCAGTACAGCTAGCATAGGCCCTGTAGCTATCAGTGCCCTGGCAGCTACCCTTTCCCTCTGCTAGCCCCTTCCCTGTTTCCCCTCTCCAGTGCCCCTGTCCCTCGCCCTGTCCAAGGCCTTAACCCTGTTTTCTCTGTCCCTGTCTCCAGCCCGCCCCCGCGGGCCTCTGTTCCTGTTCCCCTCTCCAGTGCCCCTGTTCCTGCCCTGTCCCTTGCCCTGGCCCTGTTCCTTTAGCCTTAGCCCCTTAGCTTGCTCGCCTCTTAAAGGCACTTTGCCCTTTTCCCTGTTCCAGTATATTTTGTGTTCTCCCTTAAAGGGACAGTGCCGCTTTTTCTGTTGTATTCAATAAATGCCCAGTTCTTGGCTTACTCTCATACCTGTCTTGTGTTGTGCGATTGGGGTCGGTTACAAACCATAACAAAATGTGTCAAAACAAATGACAAAAAGTTGAATGGCCATTAATGTAGGGACATTACACAGGGCTGTATGTTAACTTTTCTTGCACATAGCACTGGTGCTACAGAGGTTGATAGTTTTGTAGCACAGACCAAAATCTTGTAGCACGAGTATAAAATCTCTCTAAAATCTCTAAAAACAACCACAAGTAGTGCAGTTCATCACTTAAATAGGTGTGACTGGCAAGGGACATGAATCTTGCATACAGGGCACACACAATTCAAACCTTAACAAGAAATGTTTTCAGACAAACAGTTTTTCTTTAATTCTAATGATTACAGCTTAAACTGTGTGGGGATATAAACACTTACCTTGATCAAGTAAAGTCTTATATGTCCCTTTTGTTTTTCATCAGTTCTAAGCGTCATCAGCTTTGATCAACATACGACTTAGATAAAAAATGTAGACAACAACAAACTTGGCGGGTTTCATGATGCATTTTCATCAAACAGTTGTATCAAAGATAGCAGATCATCCATCATTTTCAACAGTTTTGAGGCTATTTCTGCCACTTTACTGGCTCCTGGTGGTAATCGTTTGTATTACAATGGTCATGGTCATCTTGAATAGCATTTTCTAAGTGAGATAATCAGTTTTATGTGCATGAGTTGGTGACAAAATCTTAACTGATTGGGAAATGGAGGCAAGGTGTCCATTGCTTGTGGGATGAAACTTGTCAGTTTATAGACGGGGTGACTTGAGGGTGTATAGTATATGATTATGATGGCACATCTGAATGTTTAACCTTTTTAATCCCTCGTCCTCATACAGTCACTGTATATGTATGTTCCCTTAATCTTTAAAGGAGAGCTTGTTGTTAGTATGCTTTCCTATGTAAATAATGTTTTAATTGAATAAAGGTCCTGATGCCAAATCAGTTCAGAGACAGTTTCATGTTGCATGTTGAGCAAGTCTTGTTGTTGTTGTTGTTCTTTCTCACGCCTATATTTGTCCTTTAAATATTTGTTTCAAGTGACATTGATTTAAAATGGGGTGATGAGATATTTGTTTATAAATAATGTTTGGGTGGGGGGGGGACACTGTACAACTGTACAAGCAAAACTGTACATTGGAATATTGACAACCATACTTGGTCATTTACTGTACATTGGAGGGGGTTGGGTTAGGACATTTACAGGGGCCAGTTTCGAATTGCAGCCTCCCGTAGGTGTTCTTTGAGAGTGGTTTTGAAAGTGGGTAGTGATTCACATTCCTTTACAGCTGTGGGTAGGGCGTTCCACATTGATGTGGCATAATTGCGAAACGTGTTTAGTCCCTTGTTTGAGCCGAATCTGGGTTTAACATGATTTGTGGAGCTCCCTCTGGTGTTGTGATCGTGGTATTCACTGACCTTTGGGAAGTATTTTGACATGTACATGGGTACCTTGGTCGTGTAGTGTATCTTGTAGACCAGTTTCTGTACTCTGTCGTTTACTCTAAGCCATCCTAGGTTGTCAAAGTGGGCAGGGGTGAGGTGGGTTCTAGGAGTAAGGTCAAGCAGTAGTCTGACCAGTTTGTTTTGAGATGTTTGTAATTTTGTTTTTAGCGCCTTTGAGGTGCTTTGGTACCATGAGGTGCAAGCATAGTCGTAGTACCCTTGAATGAGTGCTCCTGCCAGAGTCTTCAGGGTATTCTTGTTTACCAGAGAGGAGATCCGGTACAAGAATCGAGTTCGTTGGTTGACTTTTTTTATTACATTGGATGCCATTTTGTCACAGGAAAGATTTGCCTCTAGGATGGAACCCAGGTAGGTAATTTCATCTTTCCTTGTGACAATATTGTCACCCACTGTAACTGAGAAGCCGTCGGTCTTGCTGAGTTTGTTATTTGAACCGAAGAGAATGGACTCTGTTTTGCCCATGTGTAATGATAGTTTGTTATCAGCGAGCCATATGCAGATTTTGCCTAGTTCCGAGCTGAGGGTTTTTTCAACCTGTAACTTGTTCTTGTCAGAGACCAGCAGGGCTGAGTCATCCGCAAACAGGAACAAGTTGCAGTCACAAGCTGACGATATGTCATTTGCATAAATTAGGAACAGTAGCGGTCCTAGTATGCTTCCTTGTGGAACACCACAGCTCACTGTGAGGGAGGGGGGGGGGGGGGGGGGTAGAGTACCGTTTACCTCCACCATCTGTTCTCTCCCCTCCCTAATAGGGGAATTGTATCCAGCTCACTGATAGTTCATTAAAGCCACTTCCAACAATGATTGCTTCATATCACCACAATATCACCATATCACATACTTACTGTAACCTGGCCTACAAGATACACTACACAACCAAGGTACCCATGTACATGTCAAAATACTTCCCAAAGGTCAGTGAATACCACGATCACAACACCAGAGGGAGCTCCACAAATCATGTTAAACCCAGATTCGGCTCAAACAAGGTACTAAACACGTTTCGCAATTTTTCCACATCAATGTGGAACGCCCTACCCAAAGCTGTAAAGGAATGTGAATCACTACCCACTTTCAAAACCACTCTCAAAGAACACCTACGGAAGACTGCAATTCGAAACTGGCCCCTGTAAATGTCCCAACCCAACCCCCTCCAATGTACAGTAAATGACGAAGTATGGTTTTGTCAATAGTCCAATGTAAAGTTTTGCTTGTACAGTAGTACAGTGTCCCCCACCCACCCACCGAACCCCCCCCCCCCCACCTCCAATGTACAGTTTCTACGTCAAATGTATATACTCTCTTTTCTGGACTCTTTTTGTATCACAAACACTACTGTATTTGCAAATCTGGTATGTCATAAATGTATAGATGTAGCAGTACTGTCTATCTGTGTCGTGTACGTCATGTTATGATGAATTGAAAATGGGGGACCCTGATGTAAACAAGACGAAAGTCTTTCTCTGGTCTGCATCCCCTTAACAATTGTATGTATTGAGCTGTACTGTACTGTACCCATTCTGCAATCTGTTAATAACGTTTTCAATCAATCAATCAATCAATCAACCTACGTTGTTCTATGGTTCCTAGTGTGTGGTTGTTAACGTCGGACAATATGTGTAACACTAACACACGATTCCAAATGGATTCCGTAAGGGCACTGCGTTCTATGATTCCAATCCCAACCATTAGAAATAAATAATTGATAAAAAGCAGACGTTTACTGAAAAAAGATCCGTGCTGCAGCACAATTTCAATTTAAGATTGTCTTTCGAGGAAATAGTTTGCGGATACAAACACGACACTTGTTCTGCTCCGGCTCCAGCTGCACTGCTGCTAGTAGGCTGCCGCTGGGGGCTGTAGTCTTTCTGCCTCCGCGGGGCTGTAGTTCTGCAGCGCTAGAGAAGAACGCGTACGTCATATTCACAATGGCGGAGCTCGGGTGAGGAGGAGAGTGTGTCAGTGAAGCTGCGCTGTATCCAACGAGCTACATTGCCCGCCGTGGTAGGTGCACGGTGCACGGAAAAATGGCCCTGAACCCCAACGTGGAGGGGAAAAGGGACACGGGGTGTACCGAGACGGGCGATCTCCGCTCGGAGGAGGGGGGCGAATGCATGAAGACTTCGTCGTCAATCGCCACCTCCTCGGCCACAAGCAACCAAAATGGCGATCAGACTGGATGTGGAGACCGTGTAATGCCCGAACAAGAAGCCCCCGATCGGCGGAGGAGCGGGCAGGCGGACGCCCGGATGATCTCCAGCAGCGGCTCGTCCTTGCCAGGAGGCCCGAAACCTGGCGAAGAGTTGCCACGAAGAAATTTTCAAATCCCGAGGAAGATTAAGGAACGGAAAGGTTGTTGTGTCCTTTCGCTACTATTTTGAACAGAGGGCTGCCCTGTCTTTCATAATTCTGCCGCTGCGTGTAGTTAGCTGTAGCTAGGAGAGTTAGCCGGCCCGGGTAGGCAGGTTGCTATAGCTAATGTTAGCAGAATACCACACTATCATCACTAACACGGTTTAGTCCCAGATTGTCCCGCTGGGTCTGATGAGATGGATGGTGGATGTGAGCGGCCGGTCCCCCGGCGGTGTGGCCGGGGCAGGGTGACGTTCCGCGGCGTGCTAACACGCAGCCACCCCGGTGGCTCTGCAGGCGCGTGAACACTGTCCCACAGACGGCCTTGTTGTTGATGCTGAAGATTATATTGTGTTATGGTTGAGTTGTAATGATGGTGTAATAAGTGAGTTGAAAAAACACTCAACCAAAGGGATCTGTGTGACTGACTGACTGGCCATGTTGAAGTTCACAACAGTGTCCACCACCACCACACCCATCTTGCAGTAGGCCTACAAAACACTTTTTTAAAGAATGACCTTTTGTAGAAATCTAAAGCCCCCCCCCCCCCATTTATCACGCAGCATCCCCTACAACCATGGCACAGATTATAGACCTGGTGTCCTGGCCAATAATGTCGCTTAATTTTAATAGGCAGAGAGGGTTGAACCACATCTCTTTATCCCTGTGCAGTCCATTGCGATGCCAGTGAAATAGGTCCATTTATTAAGCTCCAGGGATAGGAGTACCCAGACCAAAGCAGCAGTACGTGGTTTGCAAGGCCCTGGCAGGAACATCTCTTGTTTGTTTGTATGCAAAGTTGAGCAGAGCCCAGCTAGGCCTACTGTTGGGCATCTTGCCAGCCAATTACCCATTATGCTTTCATTGTTTGGTAATCTTTCAACTGGCTGCATGCCATGAGTTATGTGGGCCAAGTTGAGAAGATGCACACAAATATTTGTCAAAGCTGTTATGACGACATCAACAACAGGATAAAGCACTTGACCTCGGTGACTCGGAGGGTCTGACTGGATGGTGGAGACAAGATCCCATGCAGATGGCATCGCTTTCTAGTGGTAGTCTAGCTTTTTAATTTCCTTGTGGATTGAAATGACCTAACCTATTTAGACGATCGCAAGACGGGTAGCCTGCAGGTGGTGGTTTAACTAGTTCTCTCTAATTGATACAGGTGATATTGGTGTTTTTTTTTATTTTTATTTTTTTTATTATTATTTTGAGAAGTCTAATATGAATACGGACACCTTCCTGAAGCGCACGTTTCGGTAGATTCTGCCACATATTTGTTGAGTTTACAACAAGAACTCCACAGCAAGAGCTACCTTACATAAACAATGTATGTCCTCAAGCACTCACTCACACAGTTCCCCACAATCACAAGACTTTGTAGTTGCTGGCTAAATACAATGCATAGAGTATAATAACACATGTCCCCCCTTTTCCATGTCAAAAGGAACCCCATGTTATACATTTTATAATGTTGCACATATCCCCAAATAAGTGTCTTGTGTGTGTAATACAGGCCTGCCAGCATATTCAGAGAGGCTGCTTATCTGACATAGAAAGTGTGAAACAAAAGGGGCCAACTTGTCTGCCCTACTTCTGCATTTAGGGAATCCTAATGTAAAACATTTAGGGAATCCTAATGTAAAACCTATGATTCCAGACCAGTGACGAACTCCTCTAAATTAACATGAGCTTGTCACGTGATAAACGCATTGAAACATAACCCTCCGCGTACACATTTCAATGTTCTGTTCTAATCTATCGCTTCCCCCTCTGTGTGTGTGTGCAGGCCTGTACCAGTTCTTGCCTCAGGATAGCAGGGAGTTTGAGGATCTTGCAAAGATCCTCTCCTCCTTCTACCTTGACTCTTCTTCACGAGCGACCTTCTCCTACTGCAAGGCCAGGCTCATTCACAACGAGCTGCTGGAGAAGGAGGTAAAGTACCGTTGTCCGACTCTCCACACTGTGACCGATAGGAAGTCGGTCCCTATTCGAGTAACACCGCGTTGGACGCTTGGTGGCGTTGACATCGCGACAGCCTTTAATATTTGTTAGGACCGAGCCGTTTGTAATGTACAGATTGCAGGCGGACGATGATCCCATCTTCTGTTCTACCTGTGTGTGTGTCAGTTCATTGAGAAGCGGAGGGAGATGAAGCAGGAGGGTCGCACGGAGCAGGAGTTGGCCGAGTCTTACTGCTTCCTGTTCCCAGACAAATCCAAGGTTAGCCTCCGAGTCTCTCGCTCCTCACGATAAAAAAGAGCCCACAGATAAGTTGTACTCTACGATAGGCCTCGCAGGCGATTCTGAGATTCTCCTTGTGTGTGTTTTCAGCTCCAGTGGATCTGCGAGAAGGGCTTGTCCTTTGGTCACTCCCGGATCGCTTCACTAGGGAATCCAGCAATGGGTGAGTCGGGCGTCGCTCCGTGCTCTCAGCTGTTGCTTTTTATTTTAAATATAAAGTACAGACCATGATAAAAGTTGAAGAGGAAATCAACTGTTGATGCACTACTACTACTACATACGTTGCAGGCAGAACAGGTCCTAATTGAAGGGTGGGTACCTGAAATAAAAAATTACTGGCTTTGGGTGCCTGATGCGCATCCGGCAGCTAAAGCCGTTTTGACCAGTGTTGACCAGTTTATAAAAATTATTTAAAATGTTTATTAGCAACCCAGAGCTTTCAAACCCTAGCGTCTGTCTGTACGAAACCCTTGTGCAACTGTGAGTACTTTTGAAATTTCTCTGCCATACTTCCATACTTGTACAACGAGTGTTTTGATAGAGAAAAGCAAGACAGAGTTAATTATGGCATTTTTCTATGAAGGTATAAGGGACGGTGTATTCACTCTGTGCATCAGGAAGGGGCTACGTTCCCTCACGAGGAGACTCTGAAGCTTAACGAGATGGTTCTGGAATCCTATCCCTATTTCTTACTAGCCAATGACCTTGGAACGGTGGAGCCCTTTCTCGACACAATCCACGCTGTTCCTCGTCCTCGCTGGCCGAAGCTCAATGAGATGTACTCTGAAGTCGCAGAGCCCCAAAGTAGATTTGAGTGAGCTTCAGTCAGCCCTGTGCAGCCGAGAGATTATCTCCTATTGACTCTGTGTTGGTTTGTGGCTAACTAGCTGGAGCTACGTAGTATGAGAAATGGCACGGATTGTGCTGAGAAAGGGACTCTACCGATCAACATCACCCTTGGTAAATAAGAAATGGGGCTAGGGTTTAAAAAAAACACAGCTATCCCTTCTAGTGTCTTAACTAAGTGCAGAGTGTTTGACTATTTGAGTCTTAGGTTTTTCGGGTCGGAGATGTCCTTCCCACGGCTCTGCTTGTGAGGATGTTTGATTGAGTCACAGTATAGTTTAGGATTTACTCTGAGCTGCCACTCCTTATCCCTTGGCAAGTTTGTTGGCATTTTGACCTTACACATCGGAGGATATCTAATACACGGCTTAGCAACAGCTGAGCATGGCCCCTGTATTTATGACAATACACACACACTTAAGTGTTGGCACACAACTTAGAGGTGGGGGAGGATCAAACATAAACGGCTATCAACTTTGGCTGTGTTTTTATTTTTTTCATGCTGTCTGGAAGCATCAACAAGTGCTTAATTAACAGTGACCTTCTGAGTGCAATTAGGGTTCGTCTCTCAGTGTGGTCTTGATGGTAGTATGAATATATGGTGCTGTTAATTTCAAACATGCATTTTCTTTTGTTGTTGTCGTTTCAGGTGTTTATCTCTCCAAATTCTCTGACTTGCTACAAATAAACCCGTTTGAAGTGGGCACCTCCGGAGACATGATTGTTTTTAAAGTCATGAGGGTACGCTGACTGTTTCCTCTGCTTCCAGATAAGAGCACTCTGTAATTATGACTCAGGAGTGGCCGCTGATGGCGCTGGGTCTTGTGGTGGAACAACCCGCGATCTAAGTCTGTTTTGTCTCTCAGGGCCGACTGAAGCAAATCTTCGAGAACATGCCTAAGAATGCGATGGAACCCACGCCTAAGTTTGACTGTCACGTGTCAAAGAACGCCAACCGGGTCACATCTCTGCTGTCGTACCGGGGTTTTGAGCTCACACAGGTGAATACAGACCATGTCTTGTCATATGCACAGTTAAACAGACGGCATACAATGAAAATCTTTCTTGGCTAGTCCACCCTAAAATCACAAAATATAGACTAAAACTCAAATTAAAAGAGTGTTTAATGCTAAAATAAAGAATCTTAAAAAGTTGAATAAAGTAGAAAAATAAGGCACGAGTGACAGTAACAGTATTGTACATTCAGTGTAGTGGTAGAAGGATATAACGTGCACTAGGCATTGTTGCAAATATTAGTGGAGGTGACAGTGAAGTCACAGCAGCAATCAGAGTGTCTGTAGCGTTCACAGTTCAGTCAGTGATGTGAAGCTACAGCAGCAGTCAGAGTCTGTAAGAAACCAGCAATCGTGTGTTTTTATTTTATTTTAAATGTGATTTATCAAAGGAAGGTTTTGCCCTGTCTTTCTGGCAGTCATTTTATTTTGTATTTTGTCTTTCAGCAATATTTTTTTGAGTTTGCGTTTGATGAAATCAAAGCACGACCCAGACACGCGCTTCCGTACGCTGTGGTGTCCTTCCAGTACAAAGGCAAGGACGCCGCGTTGGCTCCTATGACCGCTCACAGGTACGTCTACCTGCCCCTTGTAACATTTTTGAATATTTATAAAATTGGTAAACCTGAGTCTTTGTGGTCAGAACTACAACCCACCAATACTAGACATGGCTATGTCACCAGATACGCCATGGGTCTTCATTTTACTCTACCTCTACCAAGAACAAATGCACTTAAGAGAACCGTAATGTATAGAGCTGCTGCATACTGGAATTGTATACCTGTTTGTTTGTTTAACCTTTATTTACCCAGGGTAGGTTCGCTGAGCACAGATGCTCTTTTGCAGCTACGCCCTGCTTCACATTCACACAGTTCCATTCATACCTGGGAGCTGCCCAGTACAACCACAGTCTGACACCATTGGCCACTGAGCAACTCCACTGGAGCAGTTGGGGGTTAAGTGCCTTGCTCAAGGGCACTTCAGCGGCAGATTTTTCCTGCCGGTCCCGGGGATCGAACCGGCGACCTTCCGGTCACAAACCCGCTTCTCTAGCCATTAGGCCACCGCTGCCCCCTAATAATGATGATCAGCAACACATTTACTTTTAAGAAAAAGTTGAAAAACGCTGTTGTGAATAATGAAATACAGTTGAGGTATTGATTTATTTAGTTAGTATTGTATTTGTGGTTGGAGCCTTTTTGTGTTGCGATTTTGAAGATATTGAGAATGTACTAAAGTGTTTCTTATGTTTTTATTGTTTTTTTATTACTCCAATGTTGTAAGTTATGTGTTCGGACCCCAGGAACAATAGTCTTTCACCCATGGGTGTAGACTAATGGGGATCCATATAATAAACACTGACCCCTGTCCACTGTTTTCACAAGAGGATTGTAATAGTCTCGTCTCTTCCTTCCATTGACAGGTTCAACTCTATTACCCCTGAAGGAAGTAGAGGTACGTCCTTACTAGGGGTGGGGGAAAAATCGATACAGGGACGCCAAGTATCGATATTTAATTATTCATTAAAATTTTTTACAGTACAGTAGTCCACACACACACACACACACATGTGCATTCAGTTAAGTTGGAATATGACTGTAATACAAACAGTTCAGTTTGTCAGGTACATGCAACACAGATTACAGTGTTTACATCTGTCTGCTTGAGAAAATACCATGTTCTGCAATAAAAATTATTGAAGTGAGATGAACAGACTGAACTTTATTTTATTAGATAAAACATGTTGACAAAGTTTTACTTTGCAGTTGAAAAAAGGTAATTTAATTTGATTTAAAAAAATCGCAATACTCAGCGTATCGCGATATATTTAGTATCGCGATCGTATCGTGACGCAAGTATCGCATCGTGAGGTCTCTGGCGATTCCCACCCCTAGTCCTTACTTGTATAGTTATATCCCTCTCACTGCAACTGATGGTTAATTGTTACGCAATTAATAATGAAAGCATATCCCCGTCGACGGTACTAGCTCAACCCTAGTCAGGAGTTTCAGAAAATGTCATTTGGATACGGCAAGTCTTAAATATTGTATGGGCGGCAGGGCGGCACGCTGGCTCCCTGGGTCGAGGCAAAGTGCCATCCTCATTCATACATATGCATTTGAGGGACGAGCATGTAAGAAGCAGGGGGAGATAATAGTGCGGTTGGTTATATTTCCCACTGAATTCACCAAAGCTCACTCAGTTTGCAGTAGTGGCCAGTTGTGCCCCAGACTCCTCTGCCTCTGAACAACAGGTGCAGATTTCCCCGCGGCTTTTAGGGGAGGGGGTGGGGTCGCTCCGACAGGTTTCTCCATTTCTTCCATCCCCCTGACGGCTAATGCTGGATGTTTACAGCCAGATTACCGTGCGGCATATCATCGGTGTATCCTTTTCGTCAACGGTGATCTATTGGTGTAATGACCAGCCATTACGGGAAATGACTAGTAGAGTAGGCTATATGCCCGGCCAGTTAACTTAACTACTTCAAGAGATTTCAGCTGAATGAAGATATAAGTATAATACTATAATATTAGTGTAGCCTAATCTTTATCTGCAACTGTGAAGAAAAACCCCATTGGATTAAACAATGAATAGACGCAGAAGAAATATATGAAAAAAAAATATTTTTTTTTTAAATAAAAAATGTGAATGTTGATTTAGAATTTGAATGCCAACGAACGAAGGTCCGAACGTTTGGGCTCAGCCCCTGTATACTCTGTTTGGGGTACACACAAATCTCTATTAATCACAAAGTTGATTGGTAGCTCAAAAGTGTAGCATAGCAAAGCTAATGCTAACCGTTTCATGCAAGTCGATGGGAAATGCTAAAACAGAGCTTTCTAAACTGAGGTATAGTAAAATAAAAAGTAGTGCTGTCGGGCGATTAAAGGATTTGTAATTAATTAATCGCATAACCATTTTAGGCCTGATATTCTATATTCTATAATCATATTTCAAATTGCATGTGTCCGGATGGCAGAATTCAGTACTGTATCTACAAAACCTTCTGTTTAATCATCCATTTATTCATTTGCTTAGATTTTTCAGGTCTGGTAAATTTGAGCATGGTGTTATACACAGTCAAAGATAAAAAAAAATTTATTGATATTCTCATTTGGTTCATTACAATTTACTCAAGCCTAGTAACAGACAGTGTTTCTGACACTGGGAATACATTCCCTGAGATCCATAGATGTCCCTAGAATCAGATACCAAGAACATGCAAATGGACCATATTAAAAAAAAAAAAATTAAATGTGTAAATTCTTTTTTAAATAAATTTAGTTAATATTTATAACGCGATAATTTGCTGTGTAATTAATTAATCTAATTAACGCGATAAACTGACAGCCCTAATAAAAACAGATATGGTTGGTCTACCCTAGTCTGCTAGTTAGTCGATTATTCAAGCCTCTCTTACGTATGGTCCATTTGGTAGTTTATTCTGTGGCAGCAAAATGTTTCATTGTGATTGAATGGAAAATAAAATGCTACTTGAGCTTGAGCTAAAAGGGTGCTGTCAATCAAGCGTGATCTCGCCACAAGTGAAACATATGTATACTCTTATCAATAATATAAACATGTGCATAATATGTACAACCCATCCTGGTATAAATATACAGATGTAAGTATCCTAAGTCTACCCTGGTATGATTATGCTCAGGCATCTGACAAATAGGCTCTATTATTATTAATTGCGTAATCTTTTTATATATTATTATATTAATATTATATTAATCGTCTAATCGAAAGAATAATCATTAGATTAATAGATTTAAAAACTAAATAAATAATAATAATTGCTGCGGCCCTGTCATGTCTGATTGTCCTGTGTTGCTTGTAGGGAAGAGCTGCTATACCGTGTGGAGTGGGCCACTGTTGAACAAGGGCCATGAGCTGTTCCACGTCTGCCTGCGGTCCTCCACGCGACCCTACCTTCCTTTCAAACTGTGAGTGACCCTTCGCCCCCCTGTACCTACATCTCAGCTGCTATTCAGTTCTAAAGCACATCCTTTATTGTGTGTTAATCATTGACGACTCCTGCTAAACATTCCTTCCAAGTGTGTCGCCACTACATTCATTACATATGTGGGAAGTGTGTAATCGCTTCCTATCTATTGCTACGTATAGACCTCAAGTTTTCTTTTTGAGAAGTGTAATATCACACCGGTCATGTGTTCATAATGGCGACGTGCGTTATCATGAACCATGTTGACCGACGTGTGCTTCTCCTGCAGACCGTACAGTCTGGAGGTGAGCCGGGGCATGCAGCTGGACCAGGTGAAGAGGAAGATCCCCTCTGTGCTCTTCTCCTGGGACACCTACAGCGTCTCGCGGGAAGGTCAGGACCCCACACACACACACACACACACACACACACACACCTCATGCAGCACCCTGTAGAAATCGTGACACATTTTAATATGCACTTTAGAGTGCATATAGTAGAAGACGGTTATTTGTTTCCAGTGTGATGTGTCTGTAATTATTATTATGTCCACCAAAGTGATATGTTTCTTTATGTCCGGATATCTTATGCTGCCGGTCAAAACAGTCATGTGCATGCGTTCTATGAAAACAAACACCTTTTATCAAAATAAAACGAGACGGAGACAACATCCACATCACATGTGTGTGTCCATCAGCTGGTGAATGCATTAGCAGCTGTGCTGCTTGTCCTAACATGCTCCTCCCTCGTCCCCAGTGATGAAGTGCGGGATGTCCTGCAGTCTTTTCGAGGTGGCGGACGGGAAGGGCAAGCCGACCAAAGGCAGCCTGTCGGCTCTGGTCCACAAGCTGGAGAGGGACAGGATGGTGAGTCCAGACTGGAACACTGTTCTGATGAGCCCTGCCAGGAGTAACCAGGGGAGGGAGAACGTTAATGTATAGATGAGCCCTGCCAGGACTAACCAGGGGGAGGGAGAACGTTAATGTATAGATGAGCCCTGCCAGGACTAACCAGGGGGAGGGAGAACGTTAATGTATAGATGAGCCCTGCCAGGACTAACCAGGGGGAGGGAGAACGTTAATGTATAGATGAGCCCTGCCAGGACTAACCAGGGGGAGGGAGAACGTTAATGTATAGATGAGCCCTGCCAGGACTAACCAGGGGGAGGGAGAACGTTAATGTATAGATGAGCCCTGCCAGGACTAACCAGGGGGAGGGAGAACATTACTCCCTACCAGGACTAACCAGAGGGAGGGAGAGCGTTACTCCCTACCAGGACTAACCAGAGGGAGGGAGAACATTACTCCCTACCAGGACTAACCAGAGGGAGGGAGAACATTACTCCCTACCAGGACTAACCAGAGAGAGGGAGAACGTTAATGTATAGATGAGCCCTGCCAGGACTAACCAGAGGGAGGGAGAGTGTTAAACGCTACTTTATACAACAGGTAGGTCCGACCAAATATCCACCAAAGCTCCAAATTAGACCTGGCACCCGCGGTGGAACAGATATCGCCCCGGGGGAATGTTACGTTAGAATACCCGGTATATTGTCCACACCGCTCCGGTGTGTTCAACCCCCGAAGACGGGAGGCTTCGGAAGACATCGCTGACCCCCGACTTCGTTTTCTAAATTCAGGGGGCACCGTGCACGTAGTAGTGTGGACGGGCGGAGACGGATGGTGAAAACGATGACGCAGTCGCCCACTCTCTTCCAAAACAGACGACACCACACACAGAGCATCCATAGAAAATATTGACTGGAGCCACGTAAACACTATATGCCAAACTCATTTCACCACAACGCACAAACGCCCACTAGCTGTGGGCACTAGGTGATATGCTTGTTGATGTCAATCATCCTTATCGATCATCAACACTACTCAGAGAATGGCAATAAAAAATGTGCATATCATTTTGTTAATTTATCTGAAACGGCCCACAAAACAGCCATGGAACCACCATCCTCTTTCTGCTTCATAGCGTTATTCCCAGGGTCTTTCTTGGGCAGTATTGTATGTCCTTTGATAATCCATGACCAGCCAGTCTTTTGATAATCGCCACCCTGCTAATCCTTCCGACTCGTTTGGAAAGCTCAACAAATACGACCCTCTACTTCATGTGCGCTCAATTAATCTTCCCCATTGATACTTTACACAGGCATGCGCTGTTAGTACTACACCCTGAGGCTGTTTCAAGTACTACAGTACACATTGAGGCTATTGGGACTCAAGTACTACACACTGAGGCTATTGGGACTCAAGTACTACACACTGAGGCTGTTTCAAGTACTACACACTGAGGCTGTTTCAAGTACTACACACTGAGGCTGTTTCAAGTACTACACTACACACTGAGGCTATTGGGACTCAAGTACTACACACTGAGGCTGTTTCAAGTACTACACACTGAGGCTGTTTCAAGTACTACACTACACACTGAGGCTATTGGGACTCAAGTACTACACACTGAGGCTATTGGGACTCAAATACTACACACTGAGGCTGTTTCAAGTACTACACACTGAGGCTGTTTCAAGTACTACACTACACACTGAGGCTATTGGGACTCAAGTACTACACACTGAGGCTATTGGGACTCAAGTACTACACACTGAGGCTGTTTCAAGTACTACAGTACACAGGCATTAAAGCGCTCCGTCTTGAGACGGATATCCGTCAATTTGATTCCGAGTTCCGTCATTTGATTCGGAGTCGTGACTGATTTTAACCTGAGCCAATCCGAGGCGTCAAATATCATGAAAAAGGGATTTTTTTTCCTACCGCGGCTGCGCCAAGCATAGTCATTTGCGAGCAATCGGCAGGACGCAGCGACTTGAGAGACCGGATTGTGCTAATAGTTCGTCGTCGGAAATGTATAATAATCGCAAGATGCATTCAGACAGTGTTGGATGAGATCTAACTAAATGGATTTATGGACACATTTATGCCCGGACCACAAAGCTTATCGAAGGGTTAGCAGCGGCTCTACCGGTGAGTCTCAGCCTGTTGTTATGATATGAAAATGTAATTGTGGTGCTGTCAGACCCTGATACGGGTTGTCTTTCTTTTTCTTTTAGCTAACGCTATTAAATATAAATATACAGTGGAGGTTAAAATAAGAATGACTTTGCCTGGAAAAAAAAGCATTATGCCTCCTCCACTCTGGAGTCGGAGCCACTACACCTGCTACAGCCTCAAAATCCTCCACTCTGGAGTCAGAGCCACTACACCTGCTACAGCCTCAAAATCCTCCACTCCTGGAGTCAGAGCCACTACACCTGCTACAGCCTCAAAATCCTCCACTCCTGGAGTCAGAGCCACTACACCTGCTACAGCCTCAAAATCCTCCACTCCTGGAGTCAGAGCCACTACACCTGCTACAGCCTCAAAATCCTCCACTCCTGGAGTCAGAGCCACTACACCTGCTACAGCCTCAAAATCCTCCACTCCTGGAGTCGGAGCCACTACACCTGCTACATTTGAACTATATACACAATACATAATTTGCATTCAACACCTTAGCCAAGTCCTTGCCAAATGCAGTGAAATCTGAGGAGCTTGGTCAACTGAATGAAGAGGTGCGAGCCTACCAGATTTAGAAGCACAGGCCAAACAATTTGAGGAGAATACTGAACAAATTGATGTTGACTGGTGGAGTAAGATCTTGGCCATGAAGACGCCAGAAGGAGGGATGATATTCCCCATCTTAGGGAAGTTGGTAAAGGCCCTTCTGTCATTGTTCACTGGCCCTCTTGTCGAAGGATCATTTAACATCATGGATGACATCATTGAAAAAGACAGGGCCAGGCTGAACATTGAGACATAATTATGAAGGCTTAGCCATTATCAAGTCCCACATGAAGGCAACAGAGAAAAAACGCCTCCAAAATGGAAATCAGCCGTGCACTGAGGAGCATGTGCCTGTCTTATGAGAGATACCAAAGTCATCTGTAGAAGGGAATCGACTTTACCATAAATCATAGGCTGATATATGCTACATTCTCTTTAAACATATAAAATGTTACAGGACAGAGTTTTAAAATGCTATCGTTTTACTGTATTTGCCCTATACACGATACATAATTTGAACTATACATAATTTTAACTATAGACAATACTGAATTTGAACTATACACGATACTGAATTTTAACTACACAATACATAACTTGAACTATACACAATACTGAATTTGAGCTATAGACGATACACAATTTGAACTATACAGAAAAGTTACAGTATGTAGATTTGTTTATTTGTATGACAAAGTCAGTCAACCCTTGCAATCAGTTTCATTTAATGAATTGAAAACGGCATTGATATTACGTAAAAGCAAACTGGCAATGGAAAAGATGTTCAAAATGATCTAGTTCCCTTAAAACGCTAACGCTATTAAATAAATATATATAGTGGAGGTTAAAATAAGAATATGACTTTGGCCTGAAAAAAAGTTCAGTCAGGAGATTTTTTTTTGCTTTAATCCCTGAGTACACACTGAGGCTATTGGGACTCCAGCACTACACACTGAGGCTGCTGGGACTCCAGTACTACACACTGAGGCTGTTGGGACTCCAGTACTACACACTGAGGCTGCTGGGACTCCAGTACTACACACTGAGGCTGCTGGGACTCCAGTACTACACACTGAGGCTATTGGGACTCCAGTACTACACACTGAGGCTATTGGGACTCCAGTACTACACACTGAGGCTATTGGGACTCCAGTACTACACACTGAGGCTATTGGGACTCCAGTACTACACACTGAGGCTATTGGGACTCCAGTACTACACACTGAGGCTGCTGGGACTCCAGTACTACACACTGAGGCTGCTGGGACTCCAGTACTACACACTGAGGCTGCTGGGACTCCAGTACTACACACTGAGGCTATTGGGACTCCAGTACTACACACTGAGGCTGCTGGGACTCCAGTACTACACACTGAGGCTGTTTCAAGTACTAGTAGATCCGTTGTAGTGAAAGGTCTTGAGATATGTGTTTAGACGGAAATCATCACTAAATCGATACATTTTCATCTAAATGTAGCCTTAGAAGGTTAGCCACCTTTCTGTGAACGAACGTCTAGGAAAAAAAACAAAAACGTGTCTCAATCTGGTGGAGCTATGGACATTATGAAAAAGTAACTGTACTTACAGTAGATTTAATTCACGGACATTGCTGCCCTGTAACGGGCGCCTGGTGGTACTAAATCCAGATTCCGACTCTGCCATTGGAAAGAGGAGATTTGGCTTGATCCATAGATGTATGACTTGGCCATAATAAGGTAATTTATAGGCCTGCTATTATATATTCTATATTCATATTTTAAATTGCATGGGTCCGGATGGCAGAATTCATTACTGTTATCTACATATCCTTCTGTTTAATCATCTTCCCTTTATTCATTTGCTTAGCATTTTTCACGTCTGGTTAATGTTAGCACATTGTTATTCACCATCAAAGATGGAATTTCCCCCCCCCCCTTTAGTTCATTACAATTTACTCGAGCATAGTAACAGACACAATATTGTGATTAACAATTTTGCCTCAACGGCCGACGGGAAGGAAGTCGGCCATATTAGATTAAGTCTTTTGAGAAACAGTTTATTCCAAATATTCCAATTTGAACCAAACCGCAGCATCTTTAGGGGACCGGCGTGAGTAGAGGCTGCTGGCATCTGTTTATTTTTAATGGTGAGAGTAAACAGTTGAGCGATAGCTATGATTTTAAAACGGCCTCTTTTACACATGAATAATGAATAATGTCAAGTGCTATTGATTGAAATAACGGTCAAATGAACGGTTTCACTGGGTGCCGGTCTTAAAACTAATCCATGGTGGTTTCCAGGCCCCACCTGTAGCGGAAAAGATTATCGTGTTTAATCACCCGAGTGGCCTTAATTAGATGGTGAATATCATTTCCTAATACGACTGGGGCTGCCTGTTTTTTTTTAATAATTGTTTTCTAAAGGAAATGTGTGTAGTGTTAATGAGCCATCCAGACTATATAAAGGCTCCTGCTGTAGCCAGTTCTCCCCACGGCTGCCGCCTGGGTCAGTGGTGGTGTGTGGGTGTATTCAACTGCTGTGTCTCCTCTCTCTGCAGGTATTGGTGAAGCCCTTGACCGACAAAGGCTTTCTCTTCCTGCTGTCCTCTACTCAGATGACCAATCCCAATGGTGCGCTGGTCTTTCTTCCACTGTGAATCGTTTCTCTTGTCTCTGAGTGCGACACCTTTCTGCCGTCGGGTCTGTGAGGGTGATGCACTGAGAGACACTCTGCCGTGTTTTGTTTTCCAGATCGACGGGTGCGGATTGAGAAGGGCCTGCAGGCGCTGTTCATCTTTCAGGAGGCGAGGGTCGTCGTCAAGCATGGTGCGTATTTATTTAATATCCCCGTCACATCTTTTTTCGGAATCGGAAAGTTCTTTATTGCCAAGTAGTCTACACATATAAGGAATTTGATTTGGTCATTTGGTGCAACATTAACGGACAGACAATTACGGTAGAATAAAATTAAATGGAATATTAAAATAGAGGTAGAATTAAAATAGAGGTAGAATTCGAAAATAAGCCAGGGCTGTACAAATGTGCACAGTGTGGTCCAGTATATACACTAATTAGAATAAAAATAACAATACAGTGGGATGGAATATTTAACAGGGCTGTGCAATTGAGCAGTAATGTGCAAAAAGTATGAACTTCTCATATATTCTTGCTTTGGTACTTAATGAACAACCCCCATTTTTCTCTGGTGGTGGGAATAGGGTGGGAAAGAATCCCAACCTGAGCATGACATAAGAACAAAACGGCCACTAACACTGTGTGTGTTCGTGTGTTCCCTCCCAGCATCCACATACGAGCCAGATCCCCTCTCCCTGGAGCCTCAGCCCGCCCTCCTGTCCTCCCTGGAGCCCTTTGTCCCGGCTCTCCACTATGCCCTGCTCAAGCTGCGGCCCAACCCGGGACCGGACCTGAGCGCGGGGGCGGAGAGGCAGGCCCACGACTACCTGACGCGCAGGGAGAACGGCACGGTCCGGCCCTTCATCCCGCCGGAGTACAAACAGAACCTGGACGAGCGGGGCAACCTGCACCCGGCTCCCCGACCCAAACCCAACCTGGAGGGGCTGCTGCGCTCCTATGTCCAGAACCCCGCGGCCCACATCCTGCCTCTGGCCAAGGCCAGGGCCATGATGGACAAGATACAGAACCCCCCGCCTCCGCCTCCTCCCCCGCTGGAATACAGCCCCGTGTCCGACTGGGGCGGCTCGGACCGGGGCTCGGACAGGCCGGAGAGGCCCCCTCCCGAGAGGCCGGCCCACCAAGGGACGGCCCACCAGGCGCCACCCCACCAGGGGATGCCGGCGGACAGCAGCAGACGGAGGCCAGGGGTGTCTCACTCCAACGGGGCTCAGCCCCAGCAGCAGCAGCAGCACCAGGCGGCGAGACAGTCTCAGAGCGAGTACGACAAGGACAAGGTGAAGCAGCTGCTGAAGCTCATCCAGCTCCGGAAGAAAACCCTGAAGGAGCCGGGGCAGGACAGGGGGGAGGGGGGGCCGGAGGACGCAGCCTGGGACCCTCACAGCCTGAAGAGGAAGCTGGAGGGAGAGTACGGGGGAGCTGTGGCCAAGCACCTACGCACAGATCCCCTGACCAACGGAGAGCCGAGCAGAGGTGAGGAGGTTCTGTCACGGTGCAGGGAGTGTGTAGTGAACACTAGAGTTGGGTACCGTTCACATTTGAACCGATGCCGGTACCAGTGCCAGTTCCTGGAATTCTGTATTGGTACCCAACGGTACCTTTTTTCCTCGCTACTTAACTCTGTAATAACAAAGAATAACATTTCTAAACTTCTCAATTTCAACATTGTTATTAATTTAGAATGCTTTGTTATATATTGTTGTAACGCACCACACAAAATAAATCGCATGACCATGTTTTTAAAGGTTTTAAATATCAACATTATCTAGCCATCCTCAGTAAATACTATCAAACGCATTTAATGTAAATGTACAAACATTTGATACCAATTGATCTAGGGTGAATCGGTACTCGGTAGTACCAATGCAATCCGGTCGGTGCCCTTAAAAGTACAGAGTTCGGTACCCGACCCTAGTGAAGACTGGGAGGACTGTGCCGCTCCAGGGCCTGTGGGAGTCTGGTCTGCTGTGACAGTGGGCAGAACCAACTCAGGGGAGGGGGTGGAGGTTTGGGCATGTTTTTTTAATGTTTTTATTTTTTTTAAGTGCAGCATAATCTAGAGACCCAAATTCACCACAGTCACTCACACACACACACACCACACACTCGCACTCACACTCGCACACTCACACACTCACACTCACACTCTCACACTCACACACACTAGTTCAAGTTCAAGTTTTGTTTTATTTGTCACATATAAGGTACATGTACATTACATTGAAATGTTTGGTTCTGTATGAGAAGATTGTGCTTCATACAGTAACAAATAAATAAAGACCAAACACCATACAAAATATACAATATACAAAATTAAAGTACAAAATGCAAAGATTACCGGTAGATTAAAATGTATTGTCATTATACAGCACAAGTACACTACAACGAAAAGAGGTTTGGCATCCAACCAGAGTGCAACTGTAACAGTAAAGTGCAACAGCAATATACAATGTACAGGTATATTATTATATTACTAGTAACTAGTAATATATTTATATGTACAGATTCAGATTTCTTTATTCACCATTTTGTACAGGTACAAAATGGAACGTGATTTGACATTACAGTGCATGATTGATTTGTTCACAAATAATAATAATAGATTGAATTTTAAGAGAGAAGCGCCTTTCTCAGACTCAAGGACACTGTACAAGGAAAGGATGGAAAAAAATAAAAGTAAGTAATAAAATTGAAAAAATATATATAATAAAATACATAAAAGATCTGTGTATAGTAACAACAAGAAAAAACAAATAAGATAAGAGATAAAAATAAATAAAAAAAAGGAGGCAAGTTCTGTCCAATTGGATGAAGTGGTTAAAATTAACAAACAAACAAACAACAAAACAAAACAAAACAACGGAATCTGTGGCTTAAAAAGAGTCAGGGGTGGGCTACTTGGGAGCGGGGCCGTGTTGCGTGAAGGCAAGTGTGAACAGGTGGGTTTTTAGCTTGGTTTTGAAGAGGTTGATGGTGTCAGAGCCTCGGATGGAGGGGGAGAGGGAGTTCCACAGTCTGGGGGCTGCTGCAGCGAAAGCTCGGTCTCCCAGTGTGGAACGCCTGGTGCGGGGGATGGTGAGGAGGTCGGAGTTGGAGGATCGGAGGCCTCGTGCTGGAGTGTAGGGGTGGAGTAGGTTGGTCAGGTAGGAAGGGGCCAACCCGTGCAGGGATTTGTAGGTGAGGAGGATCTTGTAGGGGATTCGATAGTTGATGGGGAGCCAGTGGAGTTTTTGCAGGGTGGGGGTGATGTGCTGCCAGGGTTTGGTGCGCGTGAGGACCCTCGCAGCAGAGTTTTGGACGTACTGTAAACGATCCAGAACCTTCTTGGAGGCACAAATAGGAACAACATAATAATAATGATGATAAATAAATAAGTAAGTGCAAAACGGGACAGAACAGTGAGACAACAATAAGACGGTAAAGTGCAGTGGTAGGGGACATGGATACAGTGCAGCACAGTTTCAAGTCCAGAGGTCCAGCCCTAGCAGCTCGCCATAGAGGGGGGGAGGGGGGCGAGCAGGGGATATACAGATATAGATATAGTAAGGGAAGGTAAGTACAGACATGTAGGGCTGTACCGAATGCTTCGAAGCTTCGATCATAATATTGACATTGTAATTCAACATTCTAATTTTTTAATTTTTTATTTAATTTTTAATTTTTTCAATCTGTTTAAACCAATTGGCTACACTAATATTATAATATTATACATAAGACGTCACCATCACTTTCATACCAACCGTGCCCTTATTGGATTATTTATGTTGACGAAACTGATGAGTTATATTCATTAAAGAAAGTTGATTTAATAAAAGAAAAAGACAAATTTAATCAGATTAATCACTTTATTAAAATTGAGGATTTAGTTTGAGAAAAAAATAAACGTTTAATAAAAAAAAAATTGAAGTAATTCTTTTTATAGACATTCGAAGCTTCGTTCGAATACTTCAATCGAAGCTTCGAATGTTAAAAAATGCCATTGGGTCCAGCCCTACAGACATGTGAGGATAGGTATACATGAGGTAGAGATGTAGTGCAGCTCTCCTGAGCCCAGCGTGTGTGTCTGTGTGTCCGGCTAGGCGCCCAGGCGGACGAGGCCTCGCTGGAGGGGGTTCAGGGCGACAATCTGACGGCGGTGATGGAGAGCATGGGCATCTACGACACCGACCTGAGGGCGCCGCGCAGCGGTGCTCACAGCTCCTCCGTCAACGAGACCCAGCGGCTGCTGAAGATTCTTCTGGCCACCCTCAACAAGGCCATGTCCCAGGGGGTCGGCGAGCAGCCGGACCACGGCGGGGAGCCCTCCGCGGGCGCGGTCAAGACTGAGCCCGGTGCCCCCGACCCAACCCTCAGGAAGCCGGAGGAGCCGCCGACCAACTACACAGAGGTGAGACGTGTGTCTCCAGCACATGGTGCTTCTATTTAACAGCTTTTATCAAACATTTTACTATTTTGTTCCTCACATTCACCCATTCACTCACACATTCGCACACCGAACTCGGAGGCGACCGTGCAAGGAGCCAAGCTGCTCATCGGGAGCAGTTGGGGTTAAGTGTCTTGCTCAAGGACACTTCGACACTGCTCTACCTCCCGAGCCACTGTCGCCCCCACATGGTGTCAACGGTTCTGGAGTCAGCCTCCAGCCATAGGGGGCGACAGTTAGAGCACTCGTCTCCCGATTCCCTCTCCTCCCGGGTAGCGTGTCAAAGTGTCCTTGAGCAAGATCCTGACTCCTGATGAGAAGGTTGGCTCCTTGCATGGTTTCCTCTGCCGTCGGTGTGTTAATATGAGGAACAAAATTATAAAGCGCTTTGGATATAAGTGCTATATAAATGCATTACTAAGACTAACAATGATGTATTATTATGTTCTCAGGAGGACATGGACTGTAGCCCTGGTAGTCCGTGCAGTCTGGGTTCCCCAGCAAACAAGCCCCACAGCTCAGACAACCCTCCCTGGAGCAAACCCCCCACAAAGACAGGTACTGTAGCCTCAGACAACCCTCCCTGGAGCAAACCTCCCACACAGACCGGTACCACACTGTAGCCCCAGATCAGCCATCCCTGGAGCAAACCCCCCACACAGACAGGTACTGTAGCCTCAGCTCAGCCCTCCCTGGAGCAAACCCCCCACACAGACAGGTACTGTAGCCTCAGCTCAGCCCTCCCTGGAGCAAACCCCCCACACAGACAGGTACTGTAGCCCCAGATCAGCCCTCCCTGGAGCAAACCCCCCACACAGACAGGTACTGTAGCCTCAGCTCAGCCCTCCCTGGAGCAAACCCCCCACACAGACAGGTACTGTAGCCTCAGCTCAGCCCTCCCTGGAGCAAACCCCCCACACAGACGGGTACTGTAGCCTCAGCTCAGCCATCCCTGGAGCAAACCCCCCACACAGACAGGTACTGTAGCCTCAGCTCAGCTCAGCCCTCCCTGGAGCAAACCCCCCACACAGACAGGTACCACACTGTAGCCACCTGGGGGTGATGTTACCCTGTGAGCGCTCTCACATTAGACCGCGACTGTGTTCGCTTCCAGGTAAAAGGCATTCTTGTTGTCACTGTCTTTCGACCGAGGGGGAAATTCCCCCAAATTCCTGGATGAGAAATATTTGTAATACTAGGCTATATTTCCCCCCAAGGGGATCAATAAAGCAATATCTTATCTTATTTTTAATCTTCTTTAATTTGGCACACAGCCCACAGATTTTTACATTAAGTCCCTTGGTTCTCATTGTCAAAAGCTTTGGGCAGCCCTGGTTTAGACCAAGTACACAAGGCTTCAAGTCCAAATGTAACTGTGTGGCAACATTTGACCGGCTCTATCATTAACGGCTGTTGCTGCTTGAAGCCTATCAAAATATTGTGACACAGTGCAGTGCTTGTGTTGCATGTCCTGTCAGCTAGAAGCACATGGCAAAATTAATGTTTGCAATCATAGCTGAGATATATTATGCCTGCTGCTGGCTAAAGCTACTCCTGACAACCTAATGGATAACAACAAATACAGAGAAACTGTACCAGTGTCTAACTTATTGGCTACAACACTCCTTGTAATTATTATGAAAATGAATTTGTTGTTTCATCTGGCTGGTTACCATGCCAGCTCGTTTAGTATGAGAGCAGTGTTTCAGTATGTAGTAAAGTACGAGAGCAGTGTTTCAGTATGTAGTAAGGCTGAGCCCAAACCCTGTTTTTAGGGTTCGAACGTTCGCCAGGGTTTATCGAACGAACGTTCGAACGTTCGTTTTTTAAAATTGTTTAATAATTTTTTTTTTAATACATTTTTTTGTTTCATTTTTTTAATAATACATTTTCTTTTTATTGTATTATTATAGATCCTACGGAGGGCGGCATTGCATAGTCTATTGGTGAAAAACATGTTTACAGTGGTGGCTGTTCATGTAAACATGTAATTAAACAAAGCACTCAGAAGAAAATAAACAAGCTACTGAATCAAAGTTACTATGATAAACAATAGCCCTTGCAGTCACGTAAGGGGCTAGATAAACAACGGCATTAGTTTTGTGGCATTAACGTTATATAGTTAGTGTTACACGTTCAATAACAGGTATTCACTCTTGGTCGACGGGGAGGGGAGCCGGGAGGAGAGGCGCACGCTCCTCAACAGACCCGTCCACCGTCTACCTCGGAACGGCCGGGCTCCCAACACGCCTGCCGCCCGTCCGCCCTACCACCGTTCCGAGGTAGACGGTGGACAGACCCGTCCACCGTGCGCCTGCTGTTGTTTCCAACGCAACCACCTCCCGCCATGAAGCTCGCGCTCCGTGGCCGAAAAAGGCTGGTATTCATTAATGATCCTTCTGCAGGTTCACCTACGGAAACCTTGTTACCGATTACTTCCTCGGCGGGGAGCTAACTACGGCTCCCCGGTACGGTAAGTCTGTTGAGCGAATAAACGCTTGCCGATTGGTGGTAACAGCAGAGGCGGGTGCAAGCGGTGTGACGTAATTGGCAGAATCGCCTGTCAATCAAAATAGAGCTCTGGTTGAGAAATAGTATCCCGCTGCAGCCCGGCAGACCATACTGGTTGAGCCGAGCGCCTGACGCGCCGCTTCACATCACCTCAACCCCGTGCGCATCCTTTATTTATTTTTTTCACCGAACGTTCAAACCTATTAATTAAAGTCCGAATGTCAGCGTAACGAACGAACGTTCGAACGTTCGGGCTCAGCCTTAGTATGTAGTAAAGTATGAGAGCAGTGTTTCAGTATGTACGGTAGTTTATGTAGTTGGTATTGAGGGACATCTATGGACCTCAGGGAATGTATTCCTAGTGTTAGAAATATTGTGTCTGTTACTATGCTTGAGCAAATTGTAATGAACCAAAGGAGAATATAATTTTTTTTTAAATTTTTCCCCATCTTTGACGATGAATAACACCATGCTAACATTGACCAGACATGGTTACTCAAAAACTTAGCTCATTCAGCACCTTCTTGAGATAAAGTTTACAAAAGATCTAAGCAAATGAATAAAGGGCAGATGATTTACAGGGGTTTTGTAGATGCAGTACAGAATTCTGCCATCCGTACACATGCAATTTGAAATATGAATATAGAATATCAAGGCCCATCCATAAATTACCTTATTATGGCCAAGTCATACATCTATGGATCGGGCCAAATCTCCTCTTTCCAATGGCAGAGTTAAATCTGGATTTAATACCACCAGTACCTCTCTCTTAGGATTACAGCGGTTTCATGATGGCTTCCTTTTATTTCCGTCTAATTCATCCGGTTTCCGATCCAACGCGCTGAGATTTCTATAAACTCATATTCCGCTAATAACACTTAAAATCATTGGTAAACAAACGTAGTGCTGAAATTATACACTTTGACTGCCGTTTTGATTTAGGGTCTTTAGGGCTACATTTGAAAAAGAAACGCAACATTAATTAATACGGACTGTATTCATCTATTTATGACGTGAAATAAATATCGGCCCGGTACCGGGCCGGTCGGGCTTAAGGGGTTAATACAGTATCAAAGACGAGACGGAGGACATGACGGAAGGGGCTTTAGCGTTTCTCCAACAATCTCTTCTTTTTATTTTTATTCTTTTTAATATTTCCCCCCCTCCTTTTTCCTCAGTTTTTCTCCCATCCCAATGTTAGTCGTTATGCCAATCCCCTTCCTGGTCGCTGTGCACCTACCCCCTACGGTCGGTCTGGGAGAGTGGAGGCTATCACATGCTTCCTCCGACACATGTGTAGCCAATCAACCGCTTCTTTTCACCTGGCAGCGCGGACTCTCACTGAGAGGGTGTAACGTGTGGAAGGATCACACTACCCCCCTTAGATCCTTTCCTCGCTGAGCAGGCGCCCCGACCGAACTGTAGGAGTCACTGTTTACAACGACCAGGAACCACTCACCAGCTTTCCCACCCCTAACACTGCCAATTGTGTTAGTATGAACGACCAGCCAAGCTGGTAGCAATGCCGAGAGCTGGGCTCGAACCCAGCATCTCCTGCACTAGTGGCGAGCGCCTTTCCCACTACGCCACTTAGCCGCCCTCCAACAATCTCTTCTGTTCTTCCCTCAGAAAAAGCTCAGCCCATCCCAGAGCCTGTGGCGGACGTTAAGCCAGTGGTGAAGAAGGAGGTGCCTCCGGTGGCCGTGGAGGTGAAGAAGGCCCCGGCGCCCCGGCTGGCCGTGGTGGAAGAGTCTCCTCAGAGACCCTCCATCAGCCTGGACACCATCCTCAACCAGGAGGTCCACAGCCTCACCTCCGACATCAAGAGCATCATGCACAGCCACCACATCTACTACAACTCCGTGCTGCCCCCCCGGCTGCCCCGGCGGCAGGACTCCTCCTGGCGCCCCTGCAGCTCCTTCTCGGAGTTTGTGGTTCCCTACGTCACCTCGGTCAACGTCCAGGGCCACGTCAAAGCACTGTGCGCGAAGATGGACCGGCTGATCCCGTCTCGTCCCGCCCCCAAGGCTCCCAAGCCTCCCAAGCCTCCCAAGTTTCCCGCTTCCTCCATCATCTCCAGCCTCCCGCTCCCCCCCGCCCTCGCATCCGCTCCCAAAACCAAAGGACAGCCCTCCCAGTCGAAGAGCTCCTCCTCCTCCTCTTCCTCTCACGGCACTAAACTGGGCACGGTCAAGGCGTCCACGAGGAAGATGTCCAAGGCGGCCTCGGGGGAGACGGGGGGCGGGAGGTACTCTCCCTCGCACGTCACCATGGATTCTCCGGAGTCTAACTCCACCCAGAACCCCCTCGCCACCGCCCCCACCGACGGCCCCACCCTGCTGGCCAGCAGCCTGATCAGCCAGCTGAAGCCGGAGGTGTTCAGCAGCCTGGTGGAGATCTTCAAAGACGTCACCAAGAACACCGTGAAGTTCTACATTTACTCCGGGGAAGATGGGGAAGGGAGCAGCATCTGCAAGGAGATCAAGGTGCGTGAGGCCTGGGTGATCCAGCCACAACACCACCACGGCATGGTTTCTAGTGTTCGCGGTGTGACATCCTTTTGATGTTTTTTCTTGCTATGGGTCTTTTCTCATCAAACCCTTATATATATAGAAGACTGGTATTATTCATATATGGAGTCTGTCTGTGGCGTGTCGGCAGAACACTGACTCGGCCAGTCCCTGCAGACCGCGGGTTATTATGTTATGGGCTGTATTGGCGTGGGGGGTTATCGATGATTACCGGACGGGTCCATTGTTCCCACGAGGAGCCAGTCCCTGCAGACCGCTGGTTATTATGGGCTGTATTGGCATGGGGGGTTATCGATGATGACGGGACGGGACAGTTCCACTGTTCCCACCGGGGAGCTCCACTGCTGTCGGCAGTAATAAATCACACAGCCGTACAGCAGTGAAGGGAGCCAAGTGTACAATAGCTCTCCTCCTCATTGTATATCTTGCCGTCAGTGCTCAGCTTGTCAAGTGTGTGTGTGTGCGAGACACATTCATCCCTAACATCTGTTTCTCGCCGTCTCCCTCTCACCCAGGCGTACCTCATGAGTCTGGGGAACACGGAGTGCAACCCGCAGAGCTTCCTGGAAAACAGCAGCAGTATGGACAAGCTCCTCATCATCATCCAGAACGAGGACATCGCAAAACAGCAGCAGTATGGACAAGCTCCTCATCATCATCCAGAACGAGGACATCGCCGCTCACGTCCACAAGGTAGCGTCTCTACTCCTCTCCTCTCCTGCGCGGTTACATCGCCGCTCACGTCCACAAGGTAGCGTCTCTCTACTCCTCTCCTCTCTCCTGCGCGATTAGTCGCCGCTCACGTCCACAAGGTAGCGTCTCTACTCCTCTCCTCTCCCCGGCGCGGTTACATCGCCGCTCACGTCCACAAGGTAGCGTCTCTACTCCTCTCCTCTCCCCGGCGCGGTTACATCGCCGCTCACGTCCACAAGGTAGCGTCTCTACTCCTCTCCTCTCCCCGGCGCGGTTACATCGCCGCTCACGTCCACAAGGTAGCGTCTCTACTCCTCTCCCCGGCGCGGTTACATCGCCGCTCACGTCCACAAGGTAGCGTCTCTACTCCTCTCCTCTCCCCGGCGCGGTTACATCGCCGCTCACGTCCACAAGGTAGCCTCTCTCTACTCCTCTCCCCGGCGCGGTTACATCGCCGCTCACGTCCACAAGGTAGCCTCTCTACTCCTCTCCTCTCTCCTGCGCGGTTAGTCGCCGCTCACGTCCACAAGGTAGCGTCTCTCTACTCCTCTCCTCTCTCCTGCGCGGTTAGTCGCCACACCTCCTCCAGTCCATAGCCGGGATGACTCACAGGCCAGCTGAGCCGGTGGAACACACACCTGCCCCCAGAGGTCACACGGAATAATGGAATCCTAATTGAATGTTCCGCCTGTCGCAATAAATCAGTGTTTATCCAGCTGTTGGAAGAAGAAAAAACATTATTAGACTGTTATTTTACACGGGGCCATTGGGGGGTAATTTTCTATTTGCTTATATGGAGGTAATAGATTCTGAATATCTATTATTGCGCATCTTGTCCAGATTGAGATCGGGCATTATGTCCAGATTGAGAACGGGCATCATGTCCAGATTGAGAACGGGCATCATGTCCAGATTGAGAACGGGCATTATGTCCAGATTGAGAACTGGCTCTCGGACCGAGATCAAATGAATGAACGAATGAATGAAATAGAACGGACATTCATACACACAGCAATGCACCTCAGAGCAAGGTGTGATAAACATGGAACAATGTATTTTCCTTGACATGAAACGGGAAATTATAATGAAACCATTATGGACCTGCGTGACCCTGCGTCCCTGACCGCCAAGAACCTTGGTGTTGTCCTCGACGACCAGTTGAACTTCTCTGCTCACATCGCAGCGACAACCAGAACCTGCAGATTCCTCCTGAGCAACGTCAGAAGGATCCGCTCCTTCCTGACAAAAGAAGCCACCCAACTCCTCGTCCAATCAACAGTCATCTCCCGCCTCGACTACTGCAACGCACTGCTCGCTGGCCTCCCGGCCACTGCCACCAAGCCTCTTCAACTCATTCAGAACGCAGCGGCCCGCCTGATCTCAAACCAGCCTCTCAAAGTCAGCCCATGTCACCCCACTTCTCAGGGACCTGCACTGGCTCCCCATTGCTGCACGTATCCGCTTCAAGGCCCTCGACCTAGCATACCGTGCAGCAAAGGGAACCGCTCCCGCCTACCTCCGGTCAATGGTCTCTAACTACACACCCTCAAGACCCCTACGCTCTGAATCTTCTGGCCGCCTCAGACCTACTCCTATCCAAGCTCCGGGAGGGTCATCAAAGAGAAGCCGCCTATTCTCAGTCCTTGCCCCACAATGGTGGAATGAACTACCCACCCCAGTTAGGACAGCCGAATCCCGTCCAATATTTCGCCGTCGACTAAAGACTCACTTCTTCAACCATTATCTGAAATAATGGGGAGGGGGGAAATATATATATATATATCTAACCCTAACTAACCTTACTGTCATGCACTTGTCCTAATAAACGAACCTACACTGTAACACGCAACACTTTGATGAACATTGCTACTCAGCTGATAGAGTTGTACCCTTCCTGATGACTTGTCGTACAGAACTTGTAAGTCGCTTTGGATAAAAGCGTCAGCTAAATGACTAAATGTAAATCTAACCAGATTTATCATGACATGAGCGTTACTACTATGAACAAAACAAAGCCAAGAGAACAGTTTTGACTCTTCAAATAAAGTGACTATTTATTTTTCCAAATAAATATAATTTGAGTCGATCACAAAATTCACAATCCGTCAATATCATTAACAATGTGTTTCCCTGAACAATGGGTGAACTAAAAACCAACAGGTATTGTGCTTTGTCAGTAGGGATGGGTACCGTACACATTTGAACCGATACGGTACCGGTACCTGTGAATCGATACCGGTACCCAACGGTACCTTTTTTTGGTACTTTAGTCTCAAAAGATTTAATCTACCTACCTCAGTTGTGATAAAAAAAAAAAAAATCCAAACTTCAAATAACTACATTTTCGACCGTTTACGGCTTGCCATTGCCCCGACTGCTTTGTTGTTGAATCAAGTCAAATCCTAAGTAAGCATATATTGTGCGTGTGAATGTTGACATGAAAAGAAAAAAAGTTAAAAAAGAAAAATAATAATAATATTATCGGAGCTATCAATACTTTTATCGGGTGACGTCATAATTGCTGATATCGACCCGATAATTATCGTGCATCCCGAATTTTTATATATTTTTTTAAAGTGAAGATCCTTTTGTTTTCCCCTGCAGATCCCAGCCCTGGTGTCGTTGAAGAAGCTGCCGTCGGTGAGCTTCGCCGGAGTGGACAGTCTGGACGACGTCAAGAATCACACCTACAACGAGCTGTTTGTGTCGGGCGGCTTCATCGTGTCTGACGAGTTCGTCCTCAACCCGGACCTCATCACACAAGGTGAGTTTTCTTTTCCGTCCAACTCTGGAGCGTCGTGGAAGTGTTTCAGCTAACGGTACAAGTCAACTATCCAATTCGTTTTTATAGTGGAACTTTTAGCTACTTCATTGATCATCATCATCATTGAACATACAGAGAAAGAGGGAGAGACGGGCTCAGCCCCCCCCCCCCCCTCCTCTCCTGTGCCTGTAGCTTAGTTACCGTTAGCAGTGTGGGCATACAGGAATGTTAGAGACATTTATTGGCCCCGTTGCTTGCGTTTACATAGAAACAGCGCGACTCGCAAGAGGAGTTGTCACAGGCTGTATAACGCAGGACTGAAGAGCTAGATGTCATAGCTTCTAAAAGGTGGGGGGTATCGGGCTCAGCCCCTCCCTTCCAGCTGGAGTTGACTGAAACACGGAAGTTATCAAATGCAAGCGAAAACGTGCACTGTTGAGTCCTGGCTCTAGGCGGAATCACGAATAGTGGTTTAAGAGAAGTTATTTATATTTCAAACGTTGTGCACTAGTTAGATTACACGTTGCGAATGTTATGACTTTGAACGTCTGCCATTTCCATGAGAGACATACAAGTAACAATACGATGCGTCGATCATGAATATGCAAATCGACTACATTTCATGGTCGACGAATTGTGACAGCCCTACCTGACACACGAGATGAGCCAGACCAGGCGGCTGGGTGGCGCAGCGGAGATTGCGAATCCGGGTGTCAGCATTGCCTCTGGCTTGGGCCGGCCGTCATACTAACTCATTGGCAGAGTTAGCGGGTGGAAGTCAATGGGTGGTAATCTGGACGTTGTGGACAGCGACTCTTACAGGTCGGTTGGGGGACGCCTGCACAGCAGAGACAGGAAATGGCGGGGGTAGTGTGAGCCATAGATATCTATATAGAACACTAGATAGCTTACCCGCGCTGCCGGCCAATGTAGAGCGACGTCGTCGTAGGGCGGCCATCTTGCTCGAGGCAGCTCAGCTACTGATAACATTCATGTCTACTTTTTTACTTAGAGGCATTTTTTTTTTTAATTACAAACCGCTTGAATCATAGCCACGTTAATAATGCTTGTAATAAACCAACCCGTTTGTAAATCCGTCAATATTTCAGCGAGTTATGAGTATTTTTGTCTGTGCAGCTCACTCACCCTCACTCAAGGCTGACTCGAGCAAGATGGCGGCGGTTCAGTGACGCTGGTGACTCCGCCTTAAGCTATCTAGTGTTCTATATAGATATCTATGGTGTGAGCCTCCCACACGTTACACCTCGCCAATGAGAGTCCGCGCTGGCAGGTGAAAAGATGTGACATGCTGCCTCCTCGTGTACCGGAGGGGACGCGTGTATCCTTTCGGCAACTGGCTTGTTCTTCCGCGTTGCTCTGATTGGCCAGCGATCTACGCTAGTTTCGCCCCTACGCCGGTATGAGCGTGCGCATGAGCCTAGATAATGCCCTCGCACACACGCAGGTTTTTGTTTTTGCCCCCACACGCTTGCACACACGCAGGTTAATAATAATAATAATGCGAAAGCCCTCGCACACACGCAGGTTTTGCCCGCACGCCGGTAGATAATAATAATAATAATAATACTTAGAATAATAATACTTAGACAAACGCACGCAATTGGCACAAGTGTAAATTATGCATTTGTCACTCAGTTTTAACATCGACGCACTTAGCTCAACGTTTGTCAGCTCGCTGTGGAGCCTATGGCCACAAGTTCAAATCACTCTTAGTTCAATTATATTTTTATTTTTTACGTTTAATTAATTTATCATCTCTATATTAACGTAACTAGCTATTCATATCAATCGAAATAACGTTCATCTCTATATATTAACGTAACTAGCTATTCATATCAATTGAAATAACGTATTGTATTGTTTTCATCTCTCTATATTAACATGATTCCATCAACACTGGCTGAATAGTGAAGCCCAAAGTCGCGTCACGCGCAAGAGCATATTACCTATGTGTTGATGGAATCACGTTAATATAGAGATGAAAACGATACAATACGTTATTTCAATTGATATGAATAGCTAGTTACGTTAATATAGAGAGATGAACGTTATTTCGATTGATATGAATAGCTAGTTACGTTAATATAGAGAGATGATAAGTTAATTAAACGTATAAAAAAATTGAACTAAGAGTGATTTGAACTTGTGACCATAGGCTCCACAGCGAGCTGACGAACAAGCTGAGCTAGGCGTTGCAGTATATAGTGCAGCGTATATTGATGCAGGCAGGTATTATCATGCTAATATGGCGTGTTCTGCGATACCCATTTCAGCGTGTGTGCGAGGGCTCTTGCATTATTATTATTATTAACCTGCGAGTGTGTGGGGGCAAAAACAAAAACCTGCGTGTGTGCGAGGGCTCTCGCATTATTATTATTATTAACCTGCGTGTGTGCAAGTGTATTATCTAGGCTCATGCGCACGCTCATACCGGCGTAGGGGCGAAACTAGCGTAGATCGCTGGCCAATCGGAGCAACGCGGAAGGACAAGCCAGTTGCCGAAAGGATACACGCGGAGGGGACACGTGATGCAAGGCTTCTATCCTCCCTACAGCCGACCTGTGGGAGGCATATGCGAGCAACGTTCAAGACAGGGGAGGGGAGAATTGGAAACACGAAATTGGGATGGGAGAAAAATAGAAAATAAGGAGAAAAAGTGGATAAAAAAAAAAGATGAGCCAGACCAATGAGGACAGACATATTTCACCTACAATTCAAACTCTTAAAAAAACCGATTTGTATCTTTAAACATGAATTCATTGGTGAATAATGTGTGTTTTTTTTTCTATTGTGCAGAACGGCTGCAGCGGCTGCTGATGTTCCTCGAGGAGCAGAACAGTCCTGAGCAGCCCTGGCAGTGGAAGGTGCACTGCAAGTCCCAGAAGAAGCTCAAAGAGCTGTGCAGGTCAGTGTCTTGTTATTGGCAGGGGGCGGGGGGTTGTAGTAATAGTCATATCACCACATGAATCATAGTGGAGCCCTGGACTGGAGCGATTGACACGTGTGTCTGTAACTGGTCATCTTTCCAGGTTGAACACCAACGCCATGGGTCTGCTGAACCTCCTCACCGTCTACCAGAAGAAGCACTTGGTGGAGTTCCTGCCGTATCACGATTGTGACGCCCAATCACGCCAGGCTCCCGACCTCGACTGTCTGATCAAGCTCCAGGCCCACCACACCCAGCAGCGCCACCTGATCTTCCTCACAGGTATCATCATCATCATCACCTTCACCTGTACCTTTTTATAGCCACCGTCTCTGTGCAGGACTGGGCACTCACCGCACGCACACTGACTCACTCACTCATACAGGAGACAGACGTCTCACGAGGTACGTTTTGTTAGGACACATGCACGTGTCACGTAGGTGCTCCTAGCGACGTTTTGTTAGGACACATGCACGTGTCACGTAGGTGCTCCTAGCGACGTTTTGTTAGGACACATGCACGTGTCACGTAGGTGCTCCTAGCGACGTTTTGTTAGGACACATGCACGTGTCACATAGGTGCTCCTAGCGACGTTTTGTTAGGACGCATGTACGTGTCACGTAGGTGCTCCTAGCGACGTTTTGTTAGGACACATGCACGTGTCACGTAGGTGCTCCTAGCGGCGCCTTTCTCTACATCACCCAAAATCATCCCCTCCAACGGCGTCATCCACATCATCCTGCTTTCAATTGCAACACAAAAGCCGCTAGGCTGCCGTTAGCAATCGTTCAGTGACGCTGCTTTTTTCTTTTGTCTAGCTAAATTCTTACAGGATAAATCGGCTTGAACAGAACACAAAATACCAGAGTTCTCACTGAATGCTTCTGATAATAACAGACACAGCCACCGATAGGGATGTCCCGATCCGATCACGTGATTTTCCGAAGATCGGGATCGGCAAAAAAAAATAATAAGAATCGGCAATTTAAATTTTATTTTTTTATTTTTTTAACTTTATTTTTTGGTATTCAACAAACATGACCATGTTCACGTCTTAAACTCATACTGAGGCCTTAGTTTTGGTTTTAAATTGCATATCATCATTCATTTATTTATTGTCACACAGAGCAGAAGAATTTGACCAAAACAAACCAATAGTATCCAGCTGCAGAACGGCAGACCAGCCACACTTTCAGACCAAAAAAATAATAATAATAATAATAATAATAAAAAAAAAAGTAATCCCAATTTCTCACATTACATTCACCCTGAATGTTGACGTTATCCAGGTGAAAAGTTAACTTCATTCAAGCGAAGCATTGCAATCCTTGACATAAATCATTTGATGTATCATTAAATCAAAGGAAATGCGTTTGGGTCTGAGAGTGTGGCTGGTCTGCCGTTCTGCAGCTGGATACTATTGGTTTGTTTTGGCAAAATTCTTCTGCTCTGTGTGACAATAAATAAATGAATGATGATATGCAATTTAAAACCAAAACTAAGGCCTCAGTATGAGTTTAAGACGTGAACATGGTCATGTTTGTTGAATACAAAAAAAAAAGTAAAAAAATTAAATAATAATTAACACTTTGGCTGCCAGGAGCCGTGTTAAAGCGTCATTCCCGGCCATGCTCAAGTTGCCGAGGACGCTTTACAGCGTCTTTAATATCAATATTTCAAAAATCTGGAATCGGATTAATTTTTCCCCTCCGCTGGCCTGAGATCCACCAGGGCCCCGTTCCATGTACGTGGTTCAACTAAGTCGATCAACATGTCCATTATCCAGCTTCAGTTAACCCGATGTTCAAAGCCGGGATTTTCCTGTTTCACAAAGGAGGATTCAGTCTCGTTAACTCAAGCCAGACTTGAGAGTCAGGCTCAAGTCAGGCTAGATGCGCGCTCCCGTTTTAGGTGGAAAGCCAGCACGTATCGATGGCAGAGACCCTGATTCTCAACGGCATTGATTGATTAATTGATTTAAGACTTTATTGACAGATTGCAATAGGCTCAATCGCCTCGCCGACAAGTTAAATGCGTTATCTATAGGCTAATTCTAAGTCCCTCATTACCTCAATCAATCAGATTATATTTCTTTAAACTTGCCTGCTGGATTGAATAATCAAATGAGATCTTGCTAGCGAAAATTATTAGTTAACTGTTATACAGAATTACGATACGGCTCTCTTACCCATTGATTGATGTATAGTCAATCTTTTACTTATCTTCTCTGTGGTGTAACGGGTTCTTCTTTTGACTTTCACACGGACGACCGGGGTTCAAGGCCCTAGTCTTTTCCTTCTTTTTGCAATATAGGAATAATTCAATTTGGTGCACGTTGAGAGCTATATAAAGAATGACATCCTCAATGCATGTAGATTTATAATATTTTAACTTAAAACCAGGCTACTTTGGCGTATAATCATTAATATTATATTCAAAAAAATCATATTGGAAACACGGGGATTTGAACCCCGGTCGCTGAACTGGCAGGGATGAGCACTACCGCTGGGCCACTGGGCCAGATGGGATAAATTCATTGTTTATACATTAATGAACGAGAGACCCGTGTTTAGAATATCCGTTGTTTTGAATGAAGTTTATCTCTTTATCCTCATTCATTAATGTGACGTCAACGGCTCATTCAATTTCTCAAATCCGTCAAACAGCGCATCTCATCAGACATCTTAATCCCAGTTACAATTAAAATAACCACATCATGTGTACATCGCACGAGCGAGCGCCACCGTCGCCACGGTATATATAACGTGCATTATTTAGGACAAAGTGAATTTAATATCAGCATTTTGGGTCTATTTTACATTTCAAAAGCCCCCTCTGGAAGAATGGAGCACAAAAACGTAATTCAGAATGGTATAATGCAGATCGTAGACTGTGGGAATAGTTTCAGGAAACGGGCTGTCACTTCTTTGCGGGGGCGTGGCGATAGTTCAGGCTAACTTGAACTTGAACTCTGCTTTCGAGCAGGCTCAAACTTTTGGATATGTTGTCATGGTGATTTGGGAAATCCAGGTACATGAAATCGGAAAGTCAGGCTAACACAGTTAGCCTGATAAAGTTATCCGGCTAACTCGGTTATCCCGGTACATGGAACGGGGCCCAGGAGGACCCACTGAGCTCTCTGGCGGTTCAGGAGCGCCATCTGGTGGCCGATCGGCGCAATCGCTTAACAGGAAGCGCAATAGAGGTTTTGCTGGACGGCCGTATTACTTCCGGGCACTCGGTACATGTCCCGGGACTCTGGCTCGTCACACTACATGGCGATCGATTGCCAATAACTCGATAAACAACATGATTTGGACGTATATACCATTATACAAGCTGGAGATGGACCGGGTAAATCGCCATCCCATAATGATAAAATGTCTACTCTACGATGATCGCCCAACGGCGCGCGGAGACTGGGGTGAGTTTTAGCGTGTAACGTTACCGTCTTCGATACTAACTGCTATTATCAACATTTGACCCACATTAGATGATTGGTATAACGCTGCCCACGGAATTATAAACGCCCCCTCGCCCATCCGGTCAACATCAGATGACGTGTAGTAACTTCTAGAAGTACGTCTAGTTGGAATTTTTTATATCGCGCTGATTGCCATCAAACTGTATTTCATCATCAATATAATGCATTTTGGGCTATATATCACGTTCTGGAGAAAGCTGCAGAAAGAGATGAAAACATACTTATACATTAGACCATACTTTACTATGAATATGTGAATGAAAAAGTTTAACGTTGCTACACAATGAACAATACATATAGGACTTTGAATGGGCCCTAATAATGGCAATGTAGCAATAGAATTTAAAAAGTTATAGCCCTGCAAAGAAGGGGACTTTCTCCATAGACAAATAGAGCTGGCAATCTATGGTATATCATGAATTTAACCCATGGCAGCCAAAGTGTTAACTTTTTTTTTTTTTTTTTTTTTTTTTTTTTTTTTGATCGGATCGGGAAAGATCGGTATCGGTAGATACTCAAAATCACATGATCGTGATCGGGACATCCCTAGCCACGACTGACTATGCCTACATGTAGTTGTTAAGGCAGGTCCGGGCGGCTTTCTACTGTTTATCTGACACCAGCGAAGGTTGTGCAACTGTCAATACTTCCATGATGAAAGACGAATTTGTATGTCACTGAAAATGTGTTTTCCTCTATTCTTCCATGATGAGTGAGCAATATTGCCATTTCAAGTTTTGACATTGTAGAAGTTAGAAGCTGCGCTTCAGCTGTTCTCCCATCTTTGACCTGTACCACCTCTCTCATGCTCGTCCTGTACCACCTCTCTCATGCTCGTCCTGTACAACCTCTCTCATGCTCGTCCTGTACCACCTCTCATGCTCGTCCTGTACCACCTCTCTCATGCTCGTCCTGTACCACCTCTCTCATGCTCGTCCTGTACAACCTCTCTCATGCTCGTCCTGTACCACCTCTCTCATGCTCGTCCTTGCAGAGAGGCCGTTTGAGATGTTCCTGCAGTATTCCAGAAACGGCATTGTGATCGCGAGCATCGACGACATCATGAGCGGCTTTCACGGCCTAATCGGCTCCATCAATCAGAATGATCTGCCTACTCCGCCCTCTACTGGTGAGTAGCGTCAATATCTTCAACATTTGACACACTTCCATTGCTCCGTGCTGTGGCGTCATTTCATGTACAGTAAACGTTCTCGTTCAGAGGTGAGTCTTCTACCTAAAGTTTTTTCAACTAATTCGTTCTGAATCCATCAGCAGGTTAATTTCCCACCGTCTTTCCCTCTCCACCTGTCGTCCTCCTCTCTCTGTCCTCCTCCCTTTGTCCACCTCTCTCTCTGTCCACCTCTCTCTCTGTCCTCTCTCTGTGGTCCTCTCTCTGTGGTCCTCTCTCTCTGTCCTCTCTCTGTGGTCCTCTCTCTGTGGTCCTCTCTCTGTGGTGCGCTCTCTGTGGTCCTCTCTCTGTGGTCCTCTCTCTGTCCTCTCTCTGTGGTCCTCCCTCTGTGGTGCTCTCTCTGTGGTCCTCCCTCTGTGGTCCTCTCTCTGTGGTCCTCTCTCTGTGGTCCTCTCTCTGTGGTCCTCCCTCTGTGGTGCTCTCTCTGTCATCCTCCCTCTGTGGTCCTCCTCTCTGTCCTCTCTCTGTGGTGCTCTCTCTGTCGTCCTCCCTCTGTGGTCCTCTCTGTCTTCTCTCTGTGGTGTTCTCTCTGTCGTCCTCCCTCTGTCCTCTCTGTGGTCCTCTCTCTCTGTCCTCTCTCTGTGGTGCTCTCTCTCTGTCCTCTCTCTCTGTCCTCTCTCTGTGGTGCTCTCTCTCTGTCCTCTCTCTCTGTCCTCTCTCTGTCGTCCTCCCTCTGTCCTCCTGTCCTCTCTCTCTGTCCTCCTCCTGTCCTCTCTCTGTGGTCCTCTCTCTGTGGTCCTCTCTCTGTCCTCTCTCTGTGGTCCTCTCTCTGTGGTCCTCCTCCTGTCCTCTCTCTGTGGTCCTCTCTCTGTCCTCTCTCTGTGTCCTCTCTGTCCTCCTCCTGTCCTCTCTCTCTGTCCTCCTCCTGTCCTCTCTCTGTGGTCCTCTCTCTGTCCTCTCTCTGTGGTCCTCTCTCTGTCCTCTCTCTGTGGTCCTCTCTCTGTGGTCCTCTCTCTGTCCTCTCTGTGGTCCTCTCTCTGTCCTCTCTCTGTGGTCCTCTCTCTGTCCTCTCTCTGTGGTCCTCTCTCTCTGTGGTCCTCTCTCTGTGGTCCTCTCTGTCATCCTCTCTCTGTGCTCCTCTCTCTGTGGTCCTCTCTGTCATCCTCTCTCTGTCCTCCTCTCTCTGTGGTCCTCTCTTTGTCCTCTATTCTCTCTGTCCTCCTCTCTTTGTCCTCTATTCTCTCTGTCCTCCTCTCTCTGTTATCTCTGCCGTCCTCTCCCAGTAGTGAATGACGAGTGCGTGGAGGCCGAGGACATGTCATTAGACTCTGACGACGGCGAGGACCCAGTCGCCCCGGAGCCCCCGGACCAGAACCGGGTGGCGGCCCAGGAGAACCCCCCGCAGCCTCCCCCACCCGAGGCAGAGGAGTTCCGTCCGCCACTCCCCGAGCAGCAGGCCGCGGCCGGTGCCACCCCCAACCTGCCCGACTACGCGGCTCTGAAGACTGCCATCTCTCAGTTCAAAGCTACCAACCAGTTGGGACCGGGCTCCCTTGACCTCGGCGGCATGTCCCCTGGAGGCTTCGCTGTCAACCCCCACCAGAGCTTCCTGTGTCCTTCGGCCTCATGGGCTTCCTTCACTGGTTCCTCTGGCTACTCTGCCTCCCCGGCCTACCCCGCCTCGCCTTGCAGCACCCAGGAGCAGGACTACCGGGCCGCACCTCCCACCTCCGCCCCGGTTCCCACGCTCTTGACGCCGGCTTTCCCGCAGACCACCCCGCCTCCTCCACTCCCGACGGCCACCTCGGTCCCCTCTCTCCCTGGAACCCCTCCTCTCCCTACAGTCCCCGGCCCCCCAGCCCCTACGACTCTGGCCCCTCCGCTCCCCATGACGACAGCGGGGCCCTTGGCCAAACTGGCATCCTTCCCTCTGGCGGTCAAACCTCCCCCTCCACCTCACCTCATGATGCTGGGTCACATGTACGGCTCCCAAGTCGGGGGAGGTGGTACCACCGCGCTGCCCGGCAAGGCCGTGGGGGCCTCTCCCCTCACCCACACAGAGACCTCTGGGGCCTCCGCGGCTCCCACTGGCCTGGCCTCCCTCCCTCTGGAGGTCAAACCTCCCCCTCCGCCTCACCTTATGATGCTGGGTCACATGTACGGCTCCCACGTCGGGGGAGGTGGTACCACCGCGCTGCCCGGCAAGGCCGTGGGGGCCTCTCCCCTCACCTACACAGAGACCTCTGGGGCCTCCGCGGCTCCCACTGGCCTGGGCTTTTCCCAGAGCGACGTGACCCAGCACAGCTACATGACCGGGGTCACCGCCACTGGCACTAGTGGGTCAGCGGGGGGGGGTCTGTGGGCGGCGATGGGGAACAACAGCACCTGTGAGGCCTCTAGCAGCCAGGGAGGGGCCACGCCCGGCTCAGGTGCCCAGGGCGGGGACAGGGACTGGAGCGAACCCCCCGGCAACGGCACCCCCGGCAGCCAGGGGGGCAGGACTCCGGTGAACTGCACGGACCGCCTCGGAGCCGGCGTCCTCCCCGATCTGACCACCAGGGGGGGCTCTGTGACCAGACCCAATCTGCCGATGCACTCGCTGGGCAGTGGGAGCTACGGCTCCGTCGGTGGCGGTCCCGGACAGATGGATCACGGGGGCGCGCGCGGATCTCCGGGAGGTCCCGGGTCTTTAGGGGCCTACCGAGGGAGGGGCGCCCCGCCGGGGGGGCCGTGGCCCAGGCCGGGACGAGGGCACGAGAGGGGCGAAGGGACCGGCGGGGGTCCCCCCTGGGGCTACCCGTTGGGGAGGGGCAGGGGGAAGCAGCCGTACTACTCAGACTACACATCTCACACATGATGCTACTCCCCCTGAGACAATCATGACCACCTGCAGGGGAGATCCAACACGTACTCCAGAGACTAATAGAGCTGGCTGAATGTACATATTTACTTGTCATAATCATAAACACATTGATTTAAACCATTAAAGAAGGAATCCTGGTTTTCTACATTAATAAAGATTGATACAGGCAGTGCCGAGTGTCCTACTGTCGTGTATGCTGTATCATGTACGCTCTTTCCATGTGAGCTGTTTGAGACCCTGTCCAAACCACTATATTTATATTTGCCACGACATGTTTTATGGCCTTCCAGCTTCTCGGAAATGTGTCATGTGATAATAATTTGTTTGTCCCGATTTTGAAACGGTTTGTGAACAAGGGCGTAAGGCTGATATTTTTTTAAAGAAAAAAAAACACAAAAAAAAGTGAATGACACTTCACTGTTGGTTTTCTTTTTTTACATCCTTGGTTGTTCGAGAAAAAAACAAACAGATCTATTAAAATAAAATAATGTTTCAAATCTTTATTTGTGTGACGGGTTTGATCATGATGACTATGTCAAGCAAGCTATTAAAAGTTTAAACCACAGATGAAGTTGTCTTCTCACTTATGCTCCAGCCTGTAGTGTCTTGATGCTCGTTGGCACCTGTATGGAGCCCCTCCCTCATAGTTCCTTTAGTCCATGTTCCAATATTCTGTTAGTACTTTTTTTTTTTTTTTTTTTTTTTTGGTTTTTTTTCCCACACTGAATGAGTTATTTCCTGAAAAATTATAAGTACACCTCTGGTAAGCACTATATAGCGGCCTTTCTGCATCATTGCATATTGTGGGAAACAAAATGTTAAAGATGAAATCAGTTAGTGGACAAATTATCTGACTATTAGTAAAACACTTGATAAGCATATCGCTGCCCATATGTAACTTGTCTACAAGAGCCAGTAATGAGACGCCAATTTATTTGATTTTTTATTCCGCCGTCGGAACTTTTTCAACCAATATCTGAAATGGGGGAGAGAAACGACTCTCCTTCGTACTGTCTTACTATTATGCACTCTGCTACAAAATAATTGTCCTTGCCTATATTACTACTACTATGCCAATATGTTTATACAGTACTACTATGCACTCAAGTTCGACACTGTAGACGAACAATATCACTTACCCTGAGCTGCCAGAGTTGTACCCTTCCTCCTGATTTGTTCAGAACGTGTAAGTCGCTTTGGATAAAACCGTCAGCATAATGACTAAATGTAAAATGTCTAACAATTACTTAGACGGAGTTTCGTTCCAGAGGTGATGAATTGAACGATTTACTACGTCACGTAACGTCACATGTAGTCAGAAGGGCTTGTATCATTGTTGGTGTTTATCAGCAGAGGGCGCTGTTTCCTTCTGGATTGTGAGGCTGAAGTGAGAGGGCCTCGATGCGACTGACATAACCACATGAAGCTGTGCTGCAGGTATGTTGGCATGAATTACGCTATTTTTATTTGTTTAATTTATTTAGCCTTTATTTAACCAGGTAAGTAAATTGAGAACCAGTTCTCATTTTACAATAATGAGCTCGGCCACATGGTGAGAACATTACAACATAATAAAATAAACAAACGTGCAGCGAGGTGCAGTGCAACTGCAAGGTCAATAAAAGCACAACAAACAGTAACAGGACAGACGCACATGGGCAGAGATAAACCAAACAATGACAGACTATAAGGAGCAGACATCGTTTATAAGATATCATTTTGTAAGGCCGCTGGATGGCGCCTTCCGGCTGTCAGCGTTGCCTCCGGCTTGGCGGGCCGTCAGTCAGCGGGAGGGAAGCCGGTGGGGTGGTATTCTGGTTGTTGTAAACAGCGCAAAGAAGGGATATGTTGAAGGTAGTGTGACCTCCCACGCGTTACACTTCACCAATGAGAGAGTCCTCGCTGGCAGGTGGAAAGAGGTTGCCTGCTGTCTCCTATGTGACGGCTGACGGAGGAAGATCTGATAGACTTCAGGGCTCCCTAGACCGACCAGTGGGGGGCACATGCGAGCAACGACCAGGAAGGGGAGGGGGGATATTGGCATAATGACGAAATTGGGATGGGAGAAAAAGTGGATACAAAAAAATATATATAATTTTGTCCCGGAGGGATGGACACAACACAAGGGCAATTTTTGTGATTTTTGCAGCTCATTCCAATCAGGCAGCAGTGCAAGATGACCTGTTTTGACTTCTATCAAGGATAGACAATCACCCTAAACTGGTGTATTTTTTGCTTCTACTCATCTACTATGGTCAGACCTGGGCAAATGTTAGGCTACCTATCTCTCAACTACCTTTTCTGTCAAAAGTCCTGGAGCAAGCAGTATACCTCCTGTTTTTAGATGCACACAAAATCCATGAAGAATTCCAGTCTGGCTAAACTGCGCCATAGCACCTCCTGAGAGTTCTTAATGGTCTAATTTTAGCTGCTGATTCTGGCAATCCCGCCATTCTCGTGCTTTTAGAGCTCACAGCCGCGTTTGACACCATAGACCACACTGTCCTACTGTCGCGGCTTGAACAATATGTTGGCATCACAGGCATCACCCTAAGCTGGGTCAAGTCCTACCTGACTGGCTGGAGCTTCTCAGTCCAGCTAGCTAGGATAATTCTTCTCATCAGCGGCCCCTCTTACTTGTGGGGTGCCCCAGGGGTACATAATGGGCCCCATCCTTTTTCTATTATACATGTTGCCCTTAGGCTCAAGCCTTGCGAAGCACAACATGTCCTTCCACTGCTTTGCAGATGATGTGCAGATCTATCTACCCTTAAAGGCAAAAGGCAAGGTCACACTACAGCCACTGTTAAATTGCCTGGCCGACATAAAAACATGGATGAATGCTAATTTTCTCAACCTAAATGAGCGCTAAATGGAAATCATTTTATTTGGAAACGCTTCGTTTGACCCTACTGTCAATGCCCCAGGGGCCAGGGCCCTCTCTGGGCTCAAATATCCGCTCCTCTGTCAGAAACCTTTGAGTAATCTTCGACAGTACTTTTAAATTAAAAATGAAATAGGTTAGCTCGGTGGTTAAAACCATTTTATTTCCATCTCAGACTCCTGGCTAAGACCAAAGCATACTTCTCTTAGAAGGATCTGGTCATCTGGAGAGGGTTGATTGATTGATTGATTGATTGATTGATTGAAAAGTTTATTAACAGATTGCAGAATGGGTACAGTACAGTACAGCTCAATACATACAATTGTTAAGAGGATGCAGACCTGAGAAAGACTTTCGTCTTGTTTCCATCAGGGTCCCCCATTTTCAATTCATCATATGACACACACGACATACAGATAGACAGTACTGCTACATCTATACATTTATGACATACCAGATTTGCAAATACAGTACTGTTTGTGATCAGGGGCGGACCTAGCCCATTTGGCGCCCTAGGCGAGATTTTTTTTTTTTTTTTAGTGGCTTTTTTCTTCATAGTTCTCTAACGTTAGTCTTTCTTTCCTCAACGTTCAATTCTATAAACACTTGACCGATACCCATCAATGCACAGCGCTCTAGCATGTTCTGACTGTGAACACCTAAAGCTGAGGCTCAGACCGACCGACCGTTTTAGATTTTTGGCTCATTTTCCCTTATGTTAGAATTTTTTTAATGTAAAAATAATGGTTGCAGATATAGAGGGGGGCGCCAAAACTGCACAGAAATTTTTTTTTAAAAAATTTAAAAAAATTAAAATAATTTTTTTTTTGTTTTTTTTGGCGCCCCCCTCTGGGTGGCGCTCTAGGCGACCGCCTATATCGCCTGTAGGAAGGTCCGCCCCTGTTTGTGATACTAAAAAAATCCAGAAAAAGAGTGTATATACATTTGACATAGAAACTGTGCATTGGAGGAGGTTGGGTAGGTGGGATGGGGCTGTACATTGGAGGTGGGGGGGGGTTGGGTAGGGGGGGAGGGCACTGTACATTGGAATACTGACATACATTTGACATAGAAACTGTACATTGGAGGAGGTTGGGTGGGGCTGTACATTGGATGTGGGGGGGGGGGGGGGGGGTTGGGTAGGGGGGGGGGGCACTGTACATTGGAATACTGACAAAGCCATGCTTGGTCTTTATTGTACAACTGGGTTAGGACATTTGTAGGGGCCAGTTTCGAGTTTGTAGGTGTTCTTTGAGAGTGTTTTTGAAGGTGGGTAGTAGTGATTCACATTCCTTTACAGCTTTGGGTAGGGCGTTCCACATTGATGTGGCATAATTGCGAAACGTGTCTGGGTTTTACATGATTTGTGCTCCCTCTGGTGTTGTGATCGTGGTATTCACTGACCTTTGGGAAGTATTTTGACATGTACATGGGTACCTTGGTCGTGTAGTGTATCTTGTAGACCAGGCCCATTGCAAGTTGCTGTACTCTGTCTTCTACTCTAAGCCATCCTAGGTTGGCAAAGTGTGCAGGGGTGAGGTGGGTTCTAGGAGTCAGGTCAAGCAGTAGTCTGACTAGTTTGTTTTGAGATGTTTGTAATTTGGTTTTTAGTGCCTTTGAGGTGCTTTGGTACCATGAGGTGCAAGCAGGGAACAAAATTAACTTTTTGGCTTACCAGCCAAGGTGGCTGGTAGATTAAAAAACTACCAGCCAGGCAGATTTTTTACCAGCCAAAAATTTGAAATTGCTTTTTAGTATATCGCCATGTGCAATTATTATTACTATATACAGGACTCTACGCTAACCTTTTTCCCAGGGAGCACATGTGCTCCTAAATTAAAAAGAATTAGGAGCACAAAGAAATTTTTTAAGCACAGTGAAAATCTTTCAAGTAACAGTTTATTAACAAAATATTTATTACATGCATATTATACTGTGCGTGTGCATACTAAGGGACAAACATCTGTGCAAATAGCACATACCACCAAAATCACACATTAGCCGTAAAGGATATCGGTTGTCAAGCTGCTTTTGTATGTTGTAGTGTTGTCACGATACCAACATTTAGACTTTGATACAGATAGGAAAGGTAATGGAATATATTATTAAATGACATAACATGGAAAATTCTTTATATAATTATTTAATTCATTATAATTTAAACGCTATTGAATAATAGTTAATTAATAGTCATTAATACAATTATTCTGTTACAGCTACTGAGCTATATACTATAGCTACTGTCCATCAATATCTTCCTTTTGAATGAAATAGGAGAGAGAGTGAGACACACACACACACACTCTTAGCTGTCCATCGTGTTCGATGATGACGCTTGCTCCAGGGATGGGGAGAGGGGGGGGTGGGGGGGGAAAAAACACACACACACACACACACACACACACACACACACACACACACACACACACACACACACACACACACACACACAGAGAGAGACAGAGATTCTCAGCCCCCCCTTCCCTCACTATGCCTTTGAGCGTTCCCAGTGATTAGCGTTAGCAGTAGTTAGCGTTAGCAGGTTAGCTTAGTTGAAGTACTCAGTTAGCAGATAACATTATAGTAGTTAATGTTTTTAGCGCAACATGGGTATACAGGACTGGCGAGGATGCAAAGCATGTTAGACAATTGGAACCGCTGCTCGCAGAGTTTTCGTTGCACATAGAAGCAGACTCGAGATGAGTTGTTACAGAGCTGATCCACGCTGCTCCGTGTCTATTATGAAATGACAATTGCGCAGTTGACACGCCCACTACGCAAGACGATTACTCGCACACTGTGCTCCTAAATGATTTTTTCGCACAAATCTATTTTTAGGGATAAATGCGAGTGAAATGCTCGCACTGTATAGCCCTGATAGAATACTCTAATATGCTCATATGGCTCCCAATTTTTTTTTACACGCCAGAGTGGCTGAGTAGCCTCTGTAATTTACCAGCCAAAGAGTAAATCTACACGCCATTGGCGTTTGGCTGGTGCTTATTTTGTTCCCTGGGTGCAAGCATAGTCGTAGTACCCTTGAATGAGTGCTCCTGCCAGAGTCTTCAGGGTATTCTTGTTTACCAGAGAGGAGATCCGGTACAAGAATCGAGTTCGTTGGTTGACTTTTTTTATTACATTGGATGCCATTTTGTCACAGGAAAGATTAGCCTCTAGGATGGAACCCAGGTAGGTAATTTCATCTTTCCTTGTGACAATATTGTCACCCACTGTAACTGAGAAGCCGTCGGTCTTGCTGAGTTTGTTATTTGTACCGAAGAGAATGGACTCTGTTTTGCCCATGTGTAATGATAGTTTGTTGTCGGCGAGCCATATGCAGATTTTGCCTAGTTCCGAGCTGAGGGTTTTTTCAACCTGTAACTTGTTCTTGTCAGAGACCAGCAGGGCTGAGTCGTCCGCAAACAGGAACAAGTTGCAGTCACAAGCTGACGACATGTCATTTGCATAAATTAGGAACAGTAGTGGTCCTAGTATGCTTCCTTGTGGAACACCACAGTTCACTGTGAGGGGGGGTGGATAGGGTACCGTTTACCTCCACCATCTGTTCTCTCCCCTCCAGGTAGGATTGTATCCAGCTCACTGATAAACTATCAAAACCAATTCCTTTTAGCTTGTCAATCAGAATGGTGTGATTGACAGTGTCGAAGGCCTTTTGTAGGTCTAGCATGACCATGCCGCAGTAATCCATGCCTTTATTTCAACCTGGCTAGATTACTGTAATGTGCTGTATGTTGGCATTGACCGGTTGCTACTCCGTCGCCTACAATTAGTCCAAAATGCGGCTGCCCGTCTTCTCACTCACTGGTACCAAAAAACTTGACCACATTACACCAGTCCTGGCTTCACTCCACTGGCTCCCCGTCCGTTTCCACATTGATTTTAAATGACTGCTGACTGTTTTTAAAGCACTACACAGGCTGGCTCCATTGTACCTGGCTGAGCTCCTGCGCCACCACACCCCATCCAGAGCCCTAAGGTCTGCTGACCAGCTGCTGCTGGAGGTGCCCAGGACCAGACTTAAAACCAGGGAAGACAGAGCCTTTGCTGCTGCTGCCCCCTGGCTCTGGAACAGCCTCCCCCACATAAGATCTGCCCAGAGCCTAGAGGCTTTTAAATCGCTGCTTAAAACGCACCTCTTTTCCCTGGCCTTTGACCAGAGTTAGCCTGCCACTTGTACACTACGTTTGCTATTACTCTGGACTTTTTATCTATTTTCCTGTCTCTTTTATATTGCACCTTGCTCTTGTTTTCTTAAGTGTACTATACATTTTTCTGTAATTCTAGTGTATTTGACCTGTTACTGCATTGTATGTTTTTTTTTTATCATGTCCTATCTGTAAAGCACTTTGGTTGGCTTTTAGTCATTGTAAATGTGCTATATAAATAAAGCTGACTTGACTTGACCTGTATACAAGAACCTTAAAGAGAAAGAGATGGTTGTGATGGAACCCTAGCCCTGTTTCCTACTTAACAATGATGTTGTCATGGGTAGAATCCTTTCTCAGCACAATCCGTTCCTCAAACTAGCTCCGGATAGTCAGTATCATGTAGTGTCTGTACAAGTTGACTGAAGCTAACTGAAATGTACTCCACAATGCATGTAATGTAGATTTCAGTCAACTTGTACAGACTGGAGCTTGACCCCATTGACTTGGCATTGTTTTGTAGCTAACTAGCTGGAGCTAGAAATACATTTGTGCTGAGAAAGGACTACCAAACACACATCATCATTAGTACGTATGAAATAGGGCATGATAATTAGAGATTGAAATAAAGGCCCGATCTATGATCCTAATGAAAACAAATGGCCCCACCAAAACAAAACAAAAAAATATATTTTCGTACTCGAGGACAGATGTGTTTTACATTTCTTTCCTGTTTCCTATTTCAGTGTTTACATTAATAAGGCTTGATTCTAAATATATTTTCCATTTGCAAATCGAACTCCCTTCAGAACGTATGTGAATAATATATCACCTTGATTTATGGTCTAACAATCCGGATTGGGCCTTTAAAGTGACGATGAACTGAATTTCCTGACTGAGCCTGTTTTAGGATTATGAGTGGGTCCTTTGGGGTACTCCTGGGGTACTGTATTTGCAAATCTGGTATGTCATAAATGTATAGATGTAGCAGTACTGTCTATCTGTATGTCATGTATGTCATATTATATGTTATGATGAATTGAAAATGGGGGACCCTGATGTAAACAAGACAAAAGTCTTTCTCTGGTCTGCATCCCCTTAACAATTGTATGTTTTGAGCTGTACTGTACTGTACCCATTCTGCAATCTGTTAATAAAGTTTTCAATCAATCAATCAAAACTCCTGATCTGAGGTGCTTGACTGCCTGTCATTGTACAGATCATGGGTTGTTTCCTCTCTGCTGTATTTAATGGCATCAGACACAACTTATCCCACAACCCATAGCTCTGTATGATAGCGTGTACAATAATGCTGTGTAGGGCTGTACCAAATAGTTCGAAGCTTCGTTCATAATGTTGACATTAGAATTCTAAATCAACATTCGAATTTTGTATTTTTAATAAAAAAATGTAATATATATATTTATTTTCTTTTTTCTATCAAATAATATGCTTAGTTGTGCGTCATGTGTGTTAGTGTCTACAGTTTAGTCTAGTACGTGTTATTTGTATTATATGTCCCGAATCAAGTCCCAATTTCCCCAACTAATGTGTTTACCTTATTCCCAGTGGTCTGTGTGTTGTCTGCAGTGTGTCTCGAATCATAACCTCCATTCACTATCAAATTATATATGCATATGTGGTATTGAATCTTGGTCGGTGTGTATGACCTCAGTGCTCGAGTTCTGCTTGGTGTGTGAGACTTCGTTATTTGAGTTCTGTCTGGTCCGGTTGATCTCGGTGCTCGGATCCCGGTTGGTGTGTGTGACCCCCGTGTTCGCATCTTGGCCGGCCCGGGCGACCTCCGCGCCTGCAACTCGTGTGCGGATGGTCCGGCCGACCTCGGTGCCCAAGTCCTGGTTGATCCGGTTGTATCCAGCGCCACGCTGTCCGTCCGCGTGCGTGGATGGGCTTTCAGGTGGAGGGAGAGGCATGCATGTACATAATTTCACCATAATCAAATACAGACATAATTGTGGATTATTGTACAATGGTCTTCTTACTGGCAGCAGAAAAGCATGATTTGTTGGCGGCAGGGTCCATCGCGAGTTAGTTAGTTAGTTAGTTAGTTAGTTATGGCGTTAAGTGATGCGGCGATATGGCATTAACCAACAACACAACGGGGCATTAACCAACAACGCAACAACAACACAACGAGGCATTAACCAACGAGCACCTCTCAGAGCACCTGGGGGAGCCTCATGCGCATGCGCGGCCGCGGTCACTCTCTGCCGCGTCACTCTCTGCCGCGTAACAACACACAGAGCGGCGCGGCGCGGATAAGGGCGTGTGCTAGGGCGGTCACGTGGCCGTGTGGCCAATCAGAGAAACGCTGAACGAAAAGCTGAACACAAGTTGGTTGCCTTTAATATTCACGCTCCCCGCGGAGTCCCTCCCCTGGGGGCCGTCCGTTTCACCTCTCCCGAACGCTTCTATACTTTAAGCAAGTGGCTTGTCCTTCCGTGTTCCCGTTTTGCGCTCTGATTGGCCACGCACGTTTCTGGTCATGTGACATGTGCGCCAATCGTGGGACGGCAAGTTTTTGGACGGTTAGGCTTAGGCGCTCTTTCAAAGTTGGTTAAGGTTAGAGTTTGTCTTAGAGCATGGCGATAGAACGCCTGCCCTGATTCCAAACTCTAACCTTAACCAACTGCGAAAGAGTCGCCTAAGCTTAACCAGTGATAAACTAGGCGTTAGGTAGTTTGCAGGCTGTTAGACCCGGAAATAGGTGCAGAACTTGCCGTCCCACGATTGGCGCACATGTCACATGACCAGTGTGGTAAAGCTTAGGTGGTGTTTCATATAAGGACTCAGACAGCGTGGCCATTTCAAGTAACGTCTTTATTAATCTAACACAACTGCGCCTGCGCCACGCCTTACAGCAACAGCTATGGATGCCCGTAAGGGACATCCACTACATCTCCCCTTCTCCCAGGAATAAACCTAACATCCTCAAGTATAAACATCCTCCAGTATATTCAGACATCTACTACAGACATCCATTACATCTCTCCTTCTCCCAGGAATAAACCTAACATCCTCAAGTATGTTGAAATACTGATGTAACATTACATAACATTCCTGCACAGATAATACAGGTAAGTGCCTTCTAGCTGTAAGGTGAAGCACCCCCCTTTTTTTTTTTTTTTTTTTCTTTTTTTACTGAACGTAGTCCTTGAGCCATTCTGGCGGCTTTATCTGCCGTCTCGGAACGTCTCTCACTTTAGTCTCTGTACTCCCTCTCTCTCTAGTCAGGGCGCTTGGCGCTATTTCCTCCTCCGTTGTTTGCTCCTCCTGTGGAGTCGGTGTCTCTTGTGGCTCAGGGAGAGCTTGCAGATGAGCCCTGTTCCTCCTCACCACCACCTCTTCTCCTGCCCGGACCACATAGGAGCAGGGTGCGATCCACGGGGGGAGCTCGGTCCGCTATAGCTCCCCTAGATCAGACATCAGCTCCCTTGGGGGTCTCTAAAGCTCCCCTGGGGGTCTCTAAATTACTGAAAATAAATGCTACTTTTGCCATGCATTTCTCATTTTTCTGTAATTTTCTGTATCATCATCGTGTATAATAATAAACGTATGCTATTTTGGATGTATGATTAATGATTTGCGCACTAATTCACACGTAATATGGCAACATGCATGCTATTCTTGCAATTACCATTCGGAGCGCGGCGGCGCTGCAGCCTGCACGCACGCACGGCACAAATCAAACTTGACCCACTTTGTAACCTGTGCTGTGACTTGTTGACACAGTGATCGTTTTGACAGCCAGTAAATAAGGTCACTCAGGAATGCATAATGTCTAAACGAAAACAAGTAAGCCTAACCAATTTTGGTTTCACGAAGACAGTGAAGCTGACAGAGCAGCAGGAGGCGGGATCACAGGCGACGCCGTTACAATTACACCTGCTGCTGGTGCTGCTCCGGTGGAGACTATTATTAGTATTACAACGCCCGGTGACCGTGCCGGCGCCTGCGGTCGTATCAGAACACAGGATAGGATACTGTAGACAGTGTTGGATGATGATCTATCATCTATCTAACTAAACGGATACTTTTTTTTTATCATGGAATGTGCTGTGGAAGCCCAGACCGTCCAGACGGCCGGACCTCAACAAGTGAGTTGTCTAGTATTATGTGTTCTGTAGTTACTGAAACTGATTGAATATATGACAGGATTCAAGAGGTTTATTTGTCACATACATACATACACAAGGCCTACAGGTTACAGGCAACATTAACGTCTGCGATCACAGTATCCTCCAAAAGTCTGACTCCTCCCTGCCTGAGAGGTGCGCCGCCCCCCCCCCCCCCCCCCCCCCCCCCCCGCGCAAAAAAATATTATTTGGCTCACCCAAAGACCATGCTATGGTTCGCACACTGCATAGGAGCGTGGCGTGTCAGCCTTCCTGAGCACCGTAACTGGCCGTTTTGAGGTGGAGATCCACACCGATTGACCCGGTCTCAGTTCCGGCCTCTGTGTGGCCCGGTGTCTCTCATTAAAGTTCTGCGTCTGTCTCAGTTTCAGTTGGTAGTCCTTTTCCTGAAAGGCCTTCGTTTTGGGCCATTGTGGTTTCAGGTGGGCAGGCGCCTGTGGCAGTGGGGAGCGGAGCTTCCTGCCCATCAGGAGCTCAGCAGGTGATGGTCCATGGTGCAATGGTGTGACTCTGTACGCTAACAGTGCCCTGTGTGGGTCTTCATTCTTACTCAACAGTGACTTAGCCATCTTGACAGCTCTCTCTGCCTCTCCATTGCTCTGGGCAAAGTACGGGCTACTTGTCACATGAGCAAAGTCATAATCTGTGGCAAAGGCGGCAAACTCCGCTGACGCAAACTGTGGACCATTATCACTCCGCAGGACCTCTGGGACCCCGTGTCTGGAGTACATGGCCTTTAACGCCTCGATCACTCCTTTAGTTGTGGTAATGGGGGTTTTCTCTATTTCAATGTACCTTGAATAGTAGTCTACTGCTAACAGGTAGGTGGTGCCCTTTAGGTAAAACATATCCACCCCTACCTTTTGCCATGGCCGCTGAGGCAATGCCGATGGCATCATTGGCTCTGGATGCCGTGTCTGACTCTTCACACATGTTTCACACTGTGTTACTACCTTAGCGATCTGACTACTTAAGCCCATCCACCACACTGACTGCTCTGCTCTCGCTCTGCACTTAGATATCCCCATGTGTCCCTCATGTAAACGTGCCAGCATTTCTGTTTGCAAAGTCTCTGGTACTACTATCCTCCGTCCTTTCATTAAAAGGCCTCCTGCACAGTATAGCTCACTTTGGTAGATCCAGTAGGGCTTTAGCTGCTGTGGCAGTTCCTCCTGTCTTGGCCACCCCTTTTTGCACTGCTGTATAAGCTGTCTGCAGACAGAGTCCTTTTGCTGTTCCTCAGCAATCTGTTGCAGCTTTGCCTTAGACGCTGGTAGGCCCTGCTATACTGCCTCAACAAACACCTGTGCTTCTCCTTCCAGCTCTCTTTCCTCCTCTGTCAGTGTGCGCACGATTGGGGCCCTTGATAATGCATCTGCCGTTATCAACGCTTTCCCTGGGACATATACTATGTGGTATGTATATCTCAGTAGTCTAAGCCTAAAGCGCTGGATTCTTGGGGGTAAGTCTAGTGCCTTCGTACCTAACAGAGCCAACAGTGGCTTGTGGTCGGTCTCTATGGTAAATTGAAGGCCTATTATATACGAGCTGAGCCTTTCGCATGCCCATGTTACTGCCAGCGCCTCCTTCTCCACCTGGGCATATCTCTGCTCTGTGTCAGAGAGACTGCATGAGATATAGGCTATTGGGCGCCACTCCTTGTTGTCCTGCATTTGGGTGAGGACTGCTCCCACTCCAAAAGATGATGCATCTGCAGACACTCTTGTCTTAGCATTTGGTCTGTACTGTGCTAGCACCCTATCTGAGGCCAGATCAGACTTCACCTTTTCAAAGGCTGTCTGCTGCACCTCTCCCCACACCCAGGCATTCTCTTTCACCAGTAAATCCTGTAGTGGTTTGGTAGTGTCGGTGAAAAGAGGTACAAACTTTCCCATGTATGTGGCCATGCCCAGGAACCGTCTCACGTCTGCGACATTTTGTGGAGCGGGCATGTCTACGATTGCCCTCACTTTCTCTGGGTCTGGCGCTATGCCCCCTGCACTGACTTTGTGGCCCACGAACACCAACTCTGTCTGTGCGAACACACACTTTTCATTTAGGGTCAGGCCGGCTTCCTGAAGCCTGGACAGGACCGCAGTGAGCCTCTCATCATGCTGGGCCCTATCTACGCAACATACCAGCACATCATCTGCGTGGCATATTATGCCCGTCAGCCCGTCCAAGAGCTGCGACATGCGCCTCTGAAAATGTTCTGGACCAGAGCTGATCCCGAACGGCAGGACATTGAAACAGAAGCGGCCACATGGAGTAACAAATGTGGTGAGCTCTCTGCATTCCTCTGATAGGGGAATCTGCCAGAACCCTGAGCGTGCGTCTAGCTTAGTGAAGATCTTTGCCCCATTCAATTGAGCCAATGACTGCTCTACCGATGGTAGTATGTGTCGTTCTCTACATACCGCCTCATTGAGTCTAGTCAGATCCACGCAGACCCTGATGTCCCCATTGGTGGGCTTTATCACGGGTACCATCCCCGCACACCACGGCGTTGGCCTTTCTATCCTTGAAATTACTCCCATTTTTTCCATTCTCTCCAACTCCTCCTTGACTTTGTCTGCTAGTGGTATAGGCACTCTGCGTGGAGTAGTGAGTGCGTATGGTACTGCATCCTCCTTCAGGCGAATGCAGTAATCCCCCTCTAGCCTCCCCAGGCCTGCGAACACTGTGGGGAATTTACGCCTGAAAAAGTCCCCTGGGTCCTCCAGTTCATCAACCCGCTCTACCAGTCGCAAGGCTTCAACTGCTGGCAGACCTAATAAGGGTCTGACTAAAGAATCTACTACAAATACCGGCTGGGCAACCGTTCCACTTTTGCTCTTGAGCTGGCATATGACTTGCCCTGCTACCTGCAGCACCATGTTATTGGGCCCATATAGCTTCTTATCTGTTGCCATCAAGGGGCCGTCTCTGCTATATTTATATAGCCTGGTGGGGATAGCAGTGACTGCTGCTCCTGTGTCTATTTTAAAAGAGATCACTTCTCCATTGAGTTCTATGTCTGTGTGCCAGCCAGAGACATGATCCTTCACCTCTCCTAGAAAAAGGGTGTCCTGTTGTAACTCTCCCTCCTCTAGCATCTCATACACTGGCTGTGCGAAACGGCACACTGCAGCAAAATGCCCTGTCTTGTGGCACTTCCTACATTCTGCATTGCTAGCTGGACATTCTCTCCAGCTATGGGGGGAAAATCGACCACATTTCTGACATTTCTCTGTGTTTTTGACTGTCTCTGTCTGTCTTGTTCTGGTATACCCTGTTTGTTTGTGACCATATGCCTCTTTCTTTTTGAATGGACGAGAGATCGCATCCACCTCTCTCCTTTCCTCTGTGTGTGTAGCCCCGCCCCGCATCACAGTCTGTTGCTGCTTCACCGTTTCCTGCTGTTTCACTTGACTGATAGCCTTGTTCAATGTCATGTCAGCGTCTAGCTGCAGTTTCTCTGAAAGGGCCAGGTCTTTTATCCCGACAATAATGCAATCCTGGATTAACTCCTCCCTCAACACCCCAAAGTTACAGTGTTCTGCGAGTTTATGCACTGCCGTTATGAAGCTATCCGCGGCTTCCCCTGGCTCTTGTTTACGTACGTTAAACTGCGCACGCTCGAATATGACGTTATGTCGCCTACGAAATGTTCTTCCAAACACGTAACCACAGTTGCATATACGAGCCTTTCCTGTGCACTCAGCTGAGTAGCATTTAGAATGTCCTCCGCTTCATCTCCCATGAAATATATCAGCGTATTGACTTGGAAAGCCTCTCCTTTCCTATCCAGTCCCGATGCGACGCGATATCTGTCAAACCTCCGGATCCATCTCGGCCAGTTCTTGCCGTCTGTACAGTCAAACTTCTCCGGTGCGCTGACATGGAAACTGTCCGTCTGCGCGCGACCTGCTGCCGGTGCTGGTGGCGCCGCCCTTGCTGGCGCTAGTGCCCCTTCGCCGTCCGACATAGTTAGCTAACGTTAGCTGTTGTGCTATCTCTTGTAATAGCCTGTAATATCTCTCTCGCCGCTTGACCAGTCTCTTCTCTTCGTCTCCTAGGTAACGGGTTAACCCTTCTGACATGGGTTGAACACTTCTGACACCATGTGGTAAAGCTTAGGTGGTGTTTCATATAAGGACTCAGACAGCGTGGCCATTTCAAGTAACGTCTTTATTAATCTAACACAACTGCGCCTGCGCCACGCCTTACAGCAACAGCTATGGATGCCCGTAAGGGACATCCACTACAACCAGAAACGTGCGTGGCCAATCAGAGGGCAAAACGGGAACGCGGAAGGGCAAGCCACTTGCTTAAAGCATAGACACCTCCCGAACCAGCCTCCATGCTCCTCCGAATACTCCGCATTCCATCGAGTCCAGTCCGCGTGTTGGTTTGCATGTTATCATCGTTAGAATCCTGCATTGCTTCTAGCCTGATCCGAATGCTAACTTGCATATTCATCGTATTAACTTCCATGTTAGCTTGCAGCTCCTTCTCCAGCCAGGCCTCGCTGCGGTCCAACGCCCCGCTAGCTTGTATCACTTGCTGTGTCATATTCATCGTTTTAACTTCCATGTTAGCTTGCAGCTCCTTCTCCAGCCAGGCCTCGCTGCGGTCCAACGTCCCGCTAGCTTGTATCACTTGCTGTGTCATATTCATCGTGTTAGCTTCCATGTTAGCTTGCAGCTCCTTCTCCGGCCAGGCCTCGCTGCGGTCCAACGCCACGTTAGCCCCGAGTCCATCGATGTCGCTCTGGATGTTCTGCGTGCTAGCTTGGATAGCTTGGTTAGCTAACTCCATAGCCCGTGTGCTAGCCTGTATGTCCTGGACCCACTGCATTTTAGCTTGGATGTTAGCTTGGATGGTAGCCTGCATGCTAGCTTCCCACTGCGTCATGGCAGCCTGAATCATCTCCTGAATCATCTCCTGCGCCCTCATTTGTACTTCTTCTGGGGTCGCTTTTCTCTCGCCTTTTCTCGCGTTCCTCCTTCCTCCTCTCTTATATCCTTGAATTGTCACTTTTTATTTTGCTTTGAATTGTTTTACTTCCTTTTTTTGATATTCAATGACCGGGAGCTCTTTCATGTGGCTGCTCACCAGAACGTCGCAAACCGGACGTCGTCTATATATATTTCTAATGTGTCTATTCATTCTGTTTAAACCAATGGGGCTTTTCTTCACAGTTGCAGATAAAGATTAGGCTACACTAATATTATAGTATTACACTATTACCTATAGTTTGAGGATATTTAAAAAAAAAAAAAAAAAGAAATAAACGTTTTTTTATTACATTTTGTATTACTTCAATAGAAGCTTCGAATGTTAAAAAATTACATTCAGTACAGCCCTGTGTATACTATATATATTTTTTTATTCTCACTGCACATATACCTATCCTCGCATGTCTGTACTTACCTGCAGGGTGTAAAGTACTTGAGTAATTGTACTTCGTTACAATACTTAAGTACTGTTTTGGGGGATTTGTACTTTACTCAAGTATTATTAGGTTTGTATACTTTGTACTTTTACTCCATTGCATTTCAGAGAAAAAAAACATACTTTTTACTCCTTACATTTAAAATGCAGACCTACAAAGTACAAAGTACAAATCTCACAGGTCCAACCATTTTAATTGTTTATCTGGCCGAACTAACGTTAACGTTATTAAAGCCAATCAAATCCCCATCAATGGAAAATGAACCCGCCCATACCCATGCGGATTGGTCCTTGTGCAACACTAGAAAGCGGGGATCTTTGATTAAACACCTGCTATCAGAAGAATAGACAGTCAGATCCGCATTATGCTGTGGTTAATATTGTGATATTATTCAGGGTACTCCAGTATTCTGTCTTTAATATTGTGATATTATTCAGGGTACTCTAGTATTCTGTCTTTAATATTGTGATATTATTCAGGGTACTCCAGTATTCTGCCTTTAATATTGTGATATTATTCATGCTGTGATGTGAATGCCGTCCATGTTAGTTTACCTTCAATGGAGAAGTGCATTAAATAATTTTAATGCAAAAAAAGTGTCCTCTGTTCTTTCATTTCAGCATTGTCTATCGCAGAACACATTCCATTGTGGGCAGAGTGTATGCTTGGTTTCATTCCAGCCTTGCCTAAACACCAGCTGATGATTTCACTAATTGGCTCACCTCTTCAACTAACTCACCTGCAATGTATAGTTAAAATGAAAACTTGGCCCACAATGGATTGAGTTTGAGACCCCTGGTCTATCCCTTTAAAAAAAAATACTTTTACTTTTTAGTACTTAAGTACATTTAAAAGTAGGACTTTTTTACTTTTACTCAAGTGTGTTTTTAACCAGATACTTTGACTTTTACTTGAGTCCGATTTTGAGACGGTACCCATACTTTCACTTAAGTATCATTTCTGGGTACTTTTTACACCATCAATATATGTATATATCCTACTCTTACTAGTCACGCTGCTGGCCAGTAGTAGTCATACTGTCTTTATTTATTATACTACAACTCTGTACATACATCTGATTAGCACTACACTCAGTAGTACTAATTTGTATATTTTGTACCCAGTTTAATCACCTGTACATTGTATATTGCTGTTGCACTTTACTGCTACATTTGCACTCTGGTTGGATGCCAAACTTATTTTTGTTGTACCGTGCTGCATGATGGCAATACATTTGAATCTAATCTAATAATCCCACTTTGCGTGAGTGGAGACTGTTTAACAGCAAACACACCATCCCCACCTCCTGATGTTATGATACCAGTATGATACCACTATGATCAATATCAGATCAGGAATGGTGTTAAACTGAGGAAGAAATCACTCCAGAAACCCTTTGAGAGAGATTATGAATGTTAAATATGAGATTTGCTCTGCAATTAGATTTGAACAGGCTAAGTAGCAACATGGCATTCACATCTCTTAAAGGCTGTTGGACTCTGAGCTGTAATGTCCTTCTCCTGAATGATTATGGCGTTTAGGAGAGTTCCTCCTCTCAGCATCTGATCCATGCAGTGCCTCATGCTGGACACCAGCTCCTGTGCTTTAGCCACAACACTAACGTAGAGGAAATGGGGTGGTCTGTAAAAAGTACTTAAACAGCCAGGCTGATTTATTTGGACCATATAAATGTGGGTTAGATTCACCCGAAATCTTGTGAAAAGAAGCTTTTTCGAACACACAAAATAATATAGCATGTGTTTGTTTTACTACATTGCTTATAAACATTACCAACGCAAACAAACCCTTTACAGTCCAAAATACAGCAAATGCACTTAAGAACTCATATTTACCTGTTGCCTTGCGTTAGTCCTTATATCAAGAGCTGAGTCAATCAAAAATAGAATACTGTTGCGTTGTTGTTTTTTGCGGTTGGGCTACCCTTTTATTTGCGCTTGGATCACAGAGTGGGCCTTTAAACATACTCGAAAGCAAACGTCTTTTGCGTTAGGTGCACTGTGGGAGTAGGTTTTATATCGGAGCTTTTAAAGACTGAAGACATCAGTACATTAGCTTGACATGAGTTATGTGGGTGTCCAGTATGAAGAACAGCATTGATCCGGCTGAGGAAGCGATCGACACCATTATTGAGGGGAGGGGGAATACAAGGTCAACAGTAGACGCCACATAGAAATGTTATACGCCATCAGAAAGCAGGGACACTCAAGATTATTTTGAGATTCAATTTAATGCATCACTGCATCATCGTCTGGTATAACAGCATCACGGTCCAGGAAAAATCCAGAGTGGCGAGCCTCCTCAAAGATAACCGGCAAATCCATCAACCGGAAAGTTACACTACAAATTATGTTGAGAATGGCCCATAGAATCATAGATGCTCATTCACATGCATTACACACAGAATACAAGCTTCTACCCTAACATAGGCACTTCAGATCCCCCAAGTGGAAAAGATTCAAAAACGAATTTGTGCCACATTCAATAAGCCTACTAAACAAGTTGGATAGAAAAGTGATTGCAACGTACATGGGACAGTGCAATATAAGATGTTTTATACAAATATGAAATGACCTTGGACTTATGGGACTGTGCCACATCAAAATAAACAATGTTGGTTGGGAGGGAACGGCTCTACTCTGTAACATGGTCGTCTTGTGTTTTCTCTTTTGTAACGCAGTACTGTGTGTTCCGACACAAAACACATTTCTGTACCAACAGACAATAAAGAATTATCTTATCATTGTGTTTTCTGTTCATTAATATGTAATAAACATTGATTTGAGAATTTTGCCTATTCAAATATTCATTATGATCAAAACCTATTATGGCCATTCCCAAGCTAAATTATGTGTAATACGTTTGATGTAATTAGTTACATAGCTTTCTTAGACTTGTTTGACCACTCAATAATGGGGGGGGGGGGGGGGGGCGGGGGGTCTCAAGACCTTGAAGTACACTTGAGTAAAGTTCATACTGTGATTTCCTATTGATACCTTCCCAGCGAAAATGGGCGATTTTGACAATTGGACGCACTCCTTTGTGAAAACGGCTCCATGAATCCCACTCATTGTCAATCCATAAGATTGCCATACAGTAGGTCTCTACTTTAGACTCATGTTCCTATGCAGTCTCACGTTAAACGTCTCCGCCTCCATACTAGATGGCTTTACTTACTCTCGTATAATTTACCATTAACATGTTGAATAAATAATTTCCTATTTATTGCTCCCCTTATCATCTTGAGTCCACTTAAGAAATACGCACTCAAAATTAGTTTGTGTTAATTTCACTTCACGGCTCTGCGCTCGCATGTCTCGTCAGCCGTGTCCACGGAAACAACAATCAACACAGCCTCAATTGCCGCATAGCTCATAAATCTTCAGACAAGCTTAATATTAGGTTATCTGTGATGCTATTTATAGACCACTTGGGCCTAATTTAGAATGTGCAAGGTTCTGTACACGCAATTCAAAGTCATTGCAGCATTTTCTTTTCAAACTAATTCAGAGTTGTGACGTAGGGGCACAGGCAGCTCTGTGTGGTAGTGTGGAGCCTGTGATGACCCTGGAGGTCACTGTAGTGTGGAGCCTGTGATGATCCTGGAGGTCACTGTAGTGTGGAGCCTGTGATGATCCTGGAGGTCACTGTAGTGTGGAGCCTGTGATGATCCTGGAGGTCACTGTACTGTAGTGTGGAGCCTGTGATGATCCTGGAGGTCACTGTACTGTAGTGTGGAGCCTGTGATGATCCTGGAGGTCACTGTAGTGTGGAGCCTGTGGTGATCCTGGAGGTCACTGTAGTGTGGAGCCTGTGGTGATCCTGGAGGTCACTGTAGTGTGGAGCCTGTGATGATCCTGGAGGTCACTGTAGTGTGGAGCCTGTGATGATCCTGGAGGTCACTGTAGTGTAGTGTGGAGCCTGTGATGATCCTGGAGGTCACTGTAGTGTGGAGCCTGTGATGATCCTGGAGGTCACTGTAGTGTGGAGCCTGTGGTGATCCTGGAGGTCACTGTAGTGTAGTGTGGAGCCTGTGATGATCCTGGAGGTCACTGTAGTGTGGAGCCTGTGATGACCCTGGAGGTCACTGTAGTGTGGAGCCTGTGATGATCCTGGAGGTCACTGTACTGTAGGTCATTTTAGACAACAAGGTCATGTTTGTAAACTTGGAATCTTTAGAAAGATCTTTGAGGAACAGGTGGAAGGAAGGTTAAATGATTTAATTTAATAGTTACAAAGATATAAGAAGAATGCACGAGGCTTAGGCAAAATCCAAATCCATATCCAAAAGCAGTATGGCACTGATGTGGTTTTTGATACCTAGCCCTAATAATGAGTATAGCTACATGTTGTTTAGTCTACACCAGAACACATGGTCTACATACTCATTCTGTATCAAATCTGCGTAATCATGCGTTCTATAGTGTTGTGTTCTATTTTCAAATCTGACAACATAGCAATGCTAACTGTAGGAGAGGTATCCTGTTCCAAACGCAGCCTACAAAACAGGCTCAGCCTTTCAGACGCGTGTATCTTTGGATACTCAAGTGGGCGAATGAATGTAGTCGGGATCACAACACTCCAACCGAACAAATAAAGGACAGTTCCACCAAGGATCTCATTCTAGTCTGACAGAGGCCGACTCATACAAAACAGATTTGCTCACAATTGTGTCTCTAAGTGACGTCTACTATGACATTATTACTCCAACAACAAAACCCAGATGTTGTAAATGCCAGGCGTGGGCTCAGAAAGCACTTTGTCCAGCAGCCAACAGGCGTTCAGTATCCAGCCAGCTCACACTCTAATGAGCAAAAGCCATTTTTTCCACTGAAATGTGATTAGTACATGTATGACAGTGGATCTGGAGGTAGAGCAGTCGTCTGGTAATCGGAAGGTTCCCGGTTCGATTCCCACTCCTCCCGGACAGCGTGTCGAAGTGTCCTTGAACAAGACACTTAACCCAATGAGCAGGTTGGCACCTTGCATGGTCTGGCTCTGCCGTCTGTGTGTGAATGTGTGAGTGAATGGGTGAATGTGAGGAACAGAAAATTAAGCGCTTTGGATAAAAGAGATATGTGCACCATTTATATAACATTTCATTCATTTAAATGTATTTCAATTACATTTTAAATGTAAATACGTTGTTTGTGTTATTCTATTTCTCTCTTATCACAGTTTTGTTATTGCTTTTGGCAAAACAACATTATGCAAAACACTCAAAACTACATTGAGCATTTGAACTTGTAGAAACATGTAGCACATTTGCCTCATGCAGAAGCTGATTGTAGCATCACAACAGGGCTGTCCTTCCCACTAGGCAGATCAGGCACTATGCATAGGGCCCCTAACCAATCAGAATAAATATATAAATGCATTTGAAAGAAGAAGTCTCAGTATGGCTGTCAAATTAATAGTGGAATTATTTAATCAAGGCCCTCTTAAGTTATTTAATTGGTCGCAGGGTCAGTCAGCCAATCAGAGGGCCCTTCAAAGTCTCAGCCATGTCTGGTGTGTTGCGCTCAGTAGTCAACAATAGGGCTGAGTGATATGGAATAAATTAATATAGTAATCATAAGGACCCCCCATATTGATATCACAACATCTGCTTATGCAAAATCACATGGTAAATGATCCAAATGGATGTTAATCACATTGAATGGCGGTGGTGAGGTTAAGTGTGATATCAAACAAATACTCTAATTCTCAAATAATATTCCCTCATATACTGTATGTCTGATTTGATTGTGAGAAAGGTTTAGATAACATTTGCTTATCAGACAACAGAATGTGTACCATGACATCACAATATCATAATCTCATCCTGATATGATCCCATAGAGAGATGATAAAATGCTAATATTGAATGATTGGCCAGCCCTGTCAACAACTCAGTCCATCCCAGGTCTAATATGTTGATTAGGCTTACTGACAAT